>NC_140590.1:267684047-268079047 GCF_964204655.1 Triturus cristatus
CTGAAAAAGACATTAAAACAATTGTTGTACTTGCTTGGTAGAATGGTACGTGTTCTATTCCTAAATATATAAAAAGAAAAGGCATCAAAATGTTTGAAGAAGAAGCCAATTAGCCGACCTCTTGTCCCCAGCGCAGCACTCCTGCAGCAGCACCATGGGCAGGGCTGGACTGGCCATTTATTTCCTCATTCATGTGGGGGTGGGGCGGATTGGATGACAGTGTTAGAAGGTCAATGAATGTGGGAATATTTACAATGCCATCGGCACTTATACGGAATATATGACGTTAAGGTGCAAACAATTACAACGCATGCTTTTACAACACGGTTTTTACATTGCAATTAACATTACATCGCACGTTTTTACAACGCATGCCATTAAAACGCATTTTTAAGAACTACCATTACAACTCATTCCATTACAATGCATACTATTACAACGCATAATACTTTTAGTGCACCAGTAGGGACAGTGTTGGATAGCGTAGGGGTAAAAATTACTATTCCAACTCCAGTGAGTGCAACAGTGGGGAAAGTTTTGGATAGTGTAGGGGTAAAAGTTACTATTCCCAACTACCCCAAAACCCATACCCACCCTACAACTTAAAAATCTCCATTACTTACCGTATAATGCGTTGTAATGGCATGCATTGTAATGGTATGCACTGTAATGGCATGCGTTGTAGTGATGTGTGTTGTAATGGCATGCGATGTAAAGGCAGTTGCGTTGTAACAGTTGCGTTGTAAAAGCAGTGCGATGTAATGACTGCGTTGTAATGGATATCTCCCTTTATACGCTGCCGGAGCGTCACTTTTGTGACATTCCAGAAGCGCAGTGTACCGGCCCATATTTGCAAGGCCACGCAAAGCCACCCTGCATGGCTTTTTATGGCCGAGTGAATATTGAGTAAGGCAATGCCTTGCTTTGCGTGGAAGGGGCATTCCATGGGTGTTGCATGGTGTTCCCATGCAACACCCATGGTTTTTGACACTGCCCCAGATTTCAATATAGTGTAAATCTGGGGCAGCATCAAAACTAAAACCTCCCCAAAGCAGGCATTCTGCAGCACACATAGAACGAGGAAAACGCCTCCTTTGATTGTTTTAGTGGAGGAAGGGACACCTTCTTCCACAAAAACAATCATGTCAACGACACCCTTGCACCATGGTGCAAGGGTGCCTGCGTTGGCGCTTGGCTGCAGTTGTGCGACAGCGTTGACAAAAAGGATAGGAATGCGCCGTATCTTATTGATACAGCACATTGTTGCCTTTTTCTTTTGACATAGGGCAGCGCAGCTAGAAGGCTTGCGGCACTGCCCTACGCCTAAATATTGTAAATATGCCCCTGTGTCTCCAGCTCCCAGGTTTATGGCAGCAGGCCCAGAGGGGACAAAACAAGAGGAAGAGCGATGCTAGAAAGAAAGAGACAGGAAGGTAGGGAGTGCTGGTTTCAACATTTGCCAGGACTGCTTTTGGATCCCAGTCCAGTCCTATCCACGAGGGCTCTTGACGGGAGAAAGTTCACATCATGTGAGTCTGCAGCAAGCACATCTCTCAGAGAATTTGCGTCTGATTATGATCTTGGCGGATAGGATACTCTGTCACAAACTTGACGGATATCCTGTTCACTGTATTACAAGTTCCATAGGATATAATTGAATTGTAATTCGGCGGACAGGATATCCGTCACATTTGTGATGGAGTATCCCATCCAACAAGATCGTAATCAGGCCCTTTTTGACTGCAAAAGATGCACAGAGAAGGAAGAAGGAGAGAGAGGGTGCAATAAAATTTGGGGCAGAGAGAAGGCATGGGAGGGCCCTTTGGTTAAATCGCCCAAGCCAACCCCTTCCACTTTGTGGTTAACTCCTGCATCCTGTGGGCATGATTATCACAACTGCCCAAAACTCTCGGAGCTGTGCTGAGGGTCCTCAGCCATTCCACTCTACTTCACTCTTCGCCACTCCACTCCTCTCCACTCTACTCCACTACTCTCCTCTCTACTCCATGACACTCTACTCTATGACACTCCACTGTACTCCACTCCACTCCACTCCACTCCACTCCACTGTACTTCATGACACTCCCCTGTAAAGCACTACACTCCACTCTACTGCACGACACTCCACTCTACTCCATAACAGTCAGGGCACAAGTCCTAAAAAAAGAAGTGAGGGAATTAACCTAGTTAGACAGTATGTAATTGATATCATGGTGTGTGACATCACCGTGTATGACTTCATACGTGGCTTTGCAGGATGTGACATCACAAGAAGTGGCATCACAACAACTAACCTCCCAGGAAGTGACATCAAAAGAGGTGGAATCAGATATTAAGGCCTCACACTTATGTTTAGCAGATCTATCATAAGTACGTTTGAGCGCTTTATGAGGTTTAACAAATGAGATGTTGCGCCTGGTTTATGCCAAAAAAGTAATGTAACCCCAAAGCAAAATCTGGACCTCAACTTATACACTTACTTTTTAAAAACTCAGACACAAAGAAATTGCCAACAAGGAGAAAAGTAACATTACATCTATTTTGCTCAATTGTTTGCAAAGTCTGGATTTTAAAATATCTTAAGAGGTTAAGTCACCTGCTGTAGAGATCTTTGTGTGCCCAGTAAATCTCAAGCAATAATAATAATGGTAAGATAACTCTGGGGGTTAATGCATTGGCTGGAGGGATCTCTGTTTTATCCAGTCCCAGTTTTGAGTCAAATAAACATAGAGGGTTATTATGTTTTCTGCAAAGCACATCATGTAATATGCAGATTACAGATTTTCATTTTATGTAGCTAGGTAAGTGGGTTACTGCTTTTAACACTGAGATCCTTTTGTTACTTGCAGTTCATAAACACACCCTGTACATTGATTTACACACACACAATTTATTGTCAATATGTAATATGTGCATGTGATGTAAAGTGCTCTGACACCCTACATCCCGATGAGTAGCACTATAAAAGAAATAAAACAAAATAGTGGTATGTAAATTGGAATTTGTGTAAACTCTGTGATAAACCAGCACATCTGACATTCTTATAGTGCATGTATATCTCTTAGATACATGGATTGAACGAAGTCAAAAGCATGCCTCCCTTAAGTACTTTTTGAAGTAATAACAAGTGCTGTGCCTTTGCTTCCCCTCCATTGTGTTTGCATTTAGGAGTGACGATACAGAAGCCCCAGCCAGGATACTGGAACAAAAGGAGGCCTGAAGGCCCCTTAACGTCGGCCTTTGTTATGGGCCCAGTTGAATCTGATAAGCCCCCTCCTGTCTGCACTTTGCTGCTCAGAATGAAACGAAACAACATGCAGGCGCTGCTCAATGTGTCCCGGTGTCTTAAACTGACACTAGGACAAGTTCAGTATATTTCTGTGGGGGCTAACTTCTGGGCAGGGTAGATGGCGTCCACCCTATGAAAATAGTGGGCAGATGCCGTTTACCCACGTGTACCCTCAACTTGTGCCCAGATGAAACTCAACTCCACTCTACGGAATTCCACTCTACGGCATTCCACTCTACGGCACAGCACTCTACGGCACTCCACTCTACAGCACTCCACTCTACGGCACTCCACTCTACGGCACTCCACTCTACGGCACTCCACTCTACGGCACACCACTCTATGGAACTGCACTCTTCGTCACGCCATTCCACACTAGGGGCACTCGACTCTACGGCACTCCACTCTACTCCAATTCCATACAGTCTCTGCCACTCCACCCTACACCACTCCATTCCACTCTCCTTTATGCCACTAGCTTTTAGCCATGCTGAATGGCTGCTGTATAACATGGCTAAGAAATATTGGCAAAGCCAATGGCTCTTGCATAGGCGAGACCTTTTGCCATTATAAATGCTTGTGTTAGCAATACCATCATATAATAGCCACGTGAGGGCCTTACAAAACTTTGGAGGGAGAGAGGGAAGAGACAGAGAACAAGGGATGACAATATTGGTTTCAAAGGACTGCTGGGTCAGCTGGGATTAGTAGGGCAAGGGACAGAGGGCAGAGTGAGACTAAGGGAGATGAGAGTGAATCTCAAATAAGCAGAGAGGGTTGCAGGAAAGGGTCTGGATGTAAAGGGGACCACAGTTTAAGGTAAAAGGGAGAAGTCCTTCGTGCTCCCTGTTAGAATTTCTTTTTTGTCATGGGTCAAAAAGAAAGCAAGACCCCCATTCAGGTTCGCAAAGAAGGACATCTTGGGAAAATTGGGGGAAGTGTGTGCATTTCAAGCACATTCGGCTTGTAGCATTGGTGAACACCACATATGATCTGAAGAGGAGAAATTGAGGGGATGTCCAGGCGCGGCTCCTCTGTAATGGCAGAGGCGCATCGCCCCCACAGCCCACGCCAGCAGACGGTAAATAAAATGACAATACCACAGTTATTGTTATTTCATTTATGCTGTCTGTCTGAGCCCTGCAATGATTATAGGGTGGGGCCGGGCATGTCAGGGAGGAGTAGAGTGCACTTATAAGTGCGCATGTATGCTTGGCCGATCATCCTAGGTCAAGCACACATGAAAACTTATGTTTCTCCAGAAAAGGCACAGGCTCCAATGCACTGTCTGAGCGACAAACAAGGCCGCTCAGACCAATCCTGGCGCTGCTTTCATGTGAGAGCAGCATATGGATTCGGTGTGGAACCTGTGCCCGGAGGCTCATCCCCTTCCACCCAACGACGATGAAAGGAGCAGCAAGGCGGCCGTCAGCAGAGCGGAGCAGTAGGTAAGTCCGTTTTTTTATTTTATTATTTCAACCCCCCCGTCCCAAACCCTTGCCCTCCTCCCGCAGCCACCCTACCACTCAGGATAGGCGGCGGCGGTCACTGGGGATGTCTATAAATCAATTTTGGAAGTATATTTTCAAATAATTAATTTGACACGTTAGAGTCAAGATAGGGTCTGGAAACAACTTTACAGGTTTTTTAGTGGGTCCCCTCAAATATTTTCTGGGAAAGCTGCTTTTTACAGCTCAAGACAGTAACATACACATTTTGGGTCATATGTAGGAAGCCAAATTGCGATCGCAAATGCTGAAATTCGCCGAATTTCAGCGTTTGCGATCGCAATTTTGGCAGTGTACTATGTAGCACACAAAAACCCACACGCAAAATAAGCAGTGCAAGCACTCCACCACCACACATAGAAAAGGTATAGCGCAGACAACAGAGCAAGCACTCCACCACCTCACACATAAAGGATACAGCGCAGACAGCAGTGTAAGCACCCCACCACCACACACAGAAAAGGTACAGCACAGACAGCAGTGGAAGCATCCCACCTTCATTTTGCTAATGCATTTAAGAAATCCCAAATTGCGATTCCTTAAATGCAATGTAGGAAGCACCCAAGTTGTGCGATTTTGGCTTAAGGAATCGCATATTACCACCAACTTCAGGTTGGTGGTAATTTGCGATTTCTTTGAAAAATGCACTTTTTTGCATTTTTCAAAGTGCCATGTGGTGCACATACATGCCCTTAGTGCATGTATGTGCGCCACATGTGCATACATGTTTATTTCAGGGGTGCAAAAGGGTGTCCTATTGACACCCTTGCAACCTTGAAATTGCATTCTCAATTTGCGATTCTCTAATTGAGAATCGCAAATTGAGAATGCATTCCTATGGGCCTTCTAGCCCATAGGAATGAATGGCAAGGTATTCCTTATCTGCGAATCTCAATTTGGGATTCGCAAATAAGGAATAGGTGGGAATCGCAAAATATTTTGCTAATCCTACCTATATTGCGTTTTGCAATTCTCTAATTGCGATTCCCTAAAAATTGCAATTAGAGAATCGCAAAACACGTTTTACCTACATATGGCCCTTTATGATTTAACTATGTTACAAGAATGCACAACCCCTCTATAAACATGTGAATCGTGGTGAGCTACAAACGTAGCCACAACACTGCCTATGGTTTCACAAGGCTCCCCACACAACTGGCAAAGACAGCACAACCTTTGCCCCTGTCACATATCCACAACTGCAGCAACATGGACAGCAGTGCCAGTTCACCCCAGATACAGACAGTGGCGGCTGGCACAGGTAAGCGTGGTGATGCGGGGCAGGGCGCGGCAGGGAGGGGAAGCCGACAGACGACGGAATAGTAGACATAGATGACAGAGATCAGTAGTGCAAGAGTCAGCCTAACACGAAGGAAAGGTGCAACACAGACAGCAGTGTAAGAACTCCACCACAACACACTGAAAAGTAACCGTGCAAGCAGCAGGAGTGCAAGTGTTCTACCTTCACACACACACAAAAAGTCTAAAGCAGGCAGCAGCAGTGTAAGGATCACATCTCCACACAATGAAAATATACAACCCTGGCAGCAGTTCAAGAATCCTACCTTCATACAGAAAAGAGGTACAGAGTAAGCAGCAGCAGCAGTGCAGCTGGTCAAGTACCCAGCCACCACACACAGAAAAGGTACAGCGCAGACAGCAGTACAAGCACTCCGCCACCAGACACAGAAAAGGTACAGCGCAGACAGCAGTGTAAGCTCCCCAACACCACACACAAAAAGGTACAACGCAGACAGCAGTGCAAACACCACCACCACACATTGAAAAGGTACAACGCAGACAGCAGTGTAAGCACTCCACCACCACACATAGAAAAGGTACAGCGCAGACAGCAGTACAAGCATTCCACCACCACACATAGAAAAGGTACAGCACAGACAGCAGTGTAAGCTCACCATAACCACACACAGATAAAGGTACAACGCAGACAGCAGTGCAAGCACTCCACCACCACACATAAAAAAGGTACAACGCTGACAGCAGTGCAAGCACTCCACCACCACACATAGAAAAGGTACAGCGCAGACAGCAGTGTAAGCGCACCACCACCACACATAGAAAAGGTATAGCACAGACAACAGAGCAAGCACTCCACCACCTCACACATAAAGGATACAGCGCAGACAGCAGTGTAAGCACCCCACCACCACACACAGAAAAGGTACAGCACAGACAGCAGTGGAAGCATCCCACCTTCATACACAAATGAGGTACAGAGTAAGCAGTGCAGCTGGTCAAGCATCTCACCGCCACACACAGAAGAGGTACTGAGTAAGCAGCAGCACTACAGCTAGTCAAGAATTACACCACCACACACAAGAACAGTTCAATGCAGGCAGCAACAGTGCAAGCATCCCCCCTTTACACATAGAAAAGGTACAGCACAGACAGCAGTGTAAGCACTCCACCACATCACATAGAAAAGATACAGCACAGCCAGCAGTACAAGCACTCCACCACCGCACATAGAAAAACGTACAACGCAGACAGCAGTGCAAGCACTCCAACACTACACATAGAAAAGGTACAGCGTAGACGGCAGTACAAGCACTCCACCACCACACATAGAAAAGGTACGGCGCAGACAGCAGTACAACCACTCCACCACCACACGCAGAAAAAGGTACAACACAAACAGCAGTGCAAGCACTCCACCACCACACATAGAAAAGGTACAGCGCAGACAGCAGTGTAAGCACTTCACCACCGCACATAGAAAGGGTGCAGCGCAGACAGCAGTGTATGAACTCCACCACAACACACAGAAAAGTAACAGTGCAAGCAGCAGGAGTGCAAGTGTTCTACCTTCAAACACACACAAAGTCTAAAGCAGGCAGCAGCAGTGTAAGGATCACATCTCCACACATTGAAAATATACAACCCTGGCAGCAGTTCAAGAATCCTACCTTCATACAGAAAAGAGGTACAGAGTAAGCAGCAGCAGCAGTGCAGCTGGTCAAGTACCCAGCCACCACACACAGAAAAGGTACAGCGCAGACAGCAGTACAAGCACTCCGCCACCAGACACAGAAAAGGTACAGCGCAGACAGCAGTGTAAGCTCCCCAACACCACACACAAAAAGGTACAACGCAGACAGCAGTGCAAACACCACCACCACACATTCAAAAGGTACAACGCAGACAGCAGTGTAAGCACTCCACCACCACACATAGAAAAGGTACAGCGCAGACAGCAGTACAAGCATTCCACCACCACACATAGAAAAGGTACAGCACAGACAGCAGTGTAAGCTCACCATGACCACACACAGATAAAGGTACAACGCAGACAGCAGTGCAAGCACTCCACCACCACACATAGAAAAGGTATAGCGCAGACAACAGAGCAAGCACTCCACCACCTCACACATAAAGGATACAGCGCAGACAGCAGTGTAAGCACCCCACCACCACACACAGAAAAGGTACAGCACAGACAGCAGTGGAAGCATCCCACCTTCATACACAAATGAGGTACAGAGTAAGCAGTGCAGCTGGTCAAGCATCTCACCGCCACACACAGAAGAGGTACTAAGTAAGCAGCAGCACTACAGCTAGTCAAGAATCACACCACCACACACAAGAACAGTTCAATGCAGGCAGCAACAGTGCAAGCATCCCCCCTTTACACATAGAAAAGGTACAGCACAGACAGCAGTGTAAGCACTCCACCACATCACATAGAAAAGATACAGCACAGCCAGCAGTACAAGCACTCCACCACCGCACATAGAAAAACGTACAACGCAGACAGCAGTGCAAGCACTCCAACACTACACATAGAAAAGGTACAGCGTAGACGGCAGTACAAGCACTCCACCACCACACATAGAAAAGGTACGGCGCAGACAGCAGTACAACCACTCCACCACCACACACAGAAAAAGGTACAACACAAACAGCAGTGCAAGCACTCCACCACCACACATAGAAAAGGTACAGCGCAGACAGCAGTGTAAGCACTTCACCACCGCACATAGAAAGGGTGCAGCGTAGACAGCAGTGTAAGCTCTCTACCACCACACATAGAAACGGTACAGCACAGACAGCAGTACAAGCACTCCACCACCTCACATAGAAAAGGTACAGTGCAGACAGCAGTGTAAGCACCCCATCACCACACACAGAAAAAGGGACAACGCAGAAAGCAGTGCAAGCAGTCCACCACCTCACATAGAAAAGGTACAGCGCAGATAGCAGTGTAAGCACTCCACTACCACAAATTAAAAAGGTATAGCACAGACAGCAGTGTAAGCACTCCACCACCACACATAGAAAAGGTACAGCGCAGACAGCAGTGTAAGCACTTCACCACCACACATAGAAAAGGTGGAGCACAGACAGCAGTGTAAGCACTCTACCACCACACATAGAAAAGGTACAGCACAGACAGCAGTACAAGCACCTCACCACCACACACAGAAAAATTTACAACGCAGATAGAAGTGCAAGCACTCCACCACCACATACAGAAAAAGGGACAACGCAGACAGCAGTGTAAGCACTCCACCATCACACATAGAAAAGGTACAGCGCAGACAGCAGTACAAGCACTCCACCACCACACATAGAAAAGATACAGCGCAGACAGCCGTGTAAGCACTTCACCACCACACATAGAAAAGGTGCAGTGCAGACAGCAGTGTAAGCACTCTACCACCACACATAGAAAAGGTACAGCACAGACAGCAGTACAAGCACTCCACCACCACACATAGAAAAGGTACAGCGCAGTCAGCAGTGTAAGCACCTCACTACCACACATAGAAAAGGTACAGCACAGACAGCAGTGCAAGCACTCCACCACCACACATAGAAAAGGTACAGCGCAGACAGTAGTGTAAGCACCACACCACCACACACAGAAAAGATACAATGCAGACAGCAGTACGAGCACTCCACCACCACACATAGAAAAGGTACAGCGCAGACAGCAGTGTAAGCACCCCACTACCACACACAGAAAAAGGGACAACGCAGACAGCAGTGCAAGCACTCCACCACCTCACATAGGAAAGGTACAGCGCAGACAGCAGTGTAAGCACTTCACCACCACACATAGAAAAGGTATAGTGCAGACAGCAGTGTAAGCACCCCACCACTACACACAGAAAAAGGGACGACGAAGACAGCAGTGCAAGCACTCCACCACCTCACTTAGAAAAGGTACAGCGCAGACAGCAGTGTAAGCACTCCACCACCACACATAGAAAAGGTATAGCGCAGACAGCAGTGTAAGCATTCCACCACCTCACATAGAAAAGGTACAGCGCAGACAGCAGTGCAAGCACTCCACCACCACACATAGAAAAGGTACAGCACAGACAGCAGTGCAAGCAGTCCATCACCACACATAGAAAAGGTACAGCGCAGACAGCAGTGTAAGCACCCCACCACCACACACAGAAAAGGGACAATGCAGACAGCAGTACGAGCACTCCACCACCACACATAGAAAAGGTACAGCGCAGACAGCAGTGTAAGCACCCCACTACCACACACAGAAAAAGGGACAACACAGACAGCAGTGCAAGCACTCCACCACCTCACATAGAAAAGGTACAGTGCAGACAGCAGTGTAAGCACTCCACCACCCCACATAGAAAAGGTATAGTGCAGACAGCAGTGTAAGCACCCCACCACTACACACAGAAAAAGGGACGACGAAGACAGCAGTGCAAGCACTCCACCACCTCACATAGAAAAGGTACAGCGCAGACAGCAGTGTAAGCACTCCTCCACCACACATAGAAAAGGTATAGCGCAGACAGCAGTGTAAGCATTCCACCAGTACACATAGAAAAGGTACAGCACAGACAGCAGTACAAGCACTCCACCACCATACATAGAAGAGGTACAGCGCAGAGAGCAGTGCAAGCACTTCACCACCTCACATAGAAAAGGTACAGCGCAGACAGCAGTATAAGCTCTCCACCACCACACATAGAAAAGGTATAGCGCAGACAGCAGTGTAAGCACTCCACTGCCACACATAGAAAAGGTACAGCGCAGAGAGCAATGTAAACATCCCACCACCACACACAGAAACAGGGCCAATGCAGACAGCAGTGCAAGCACTCCACCACCTCACATAGAAAAGGTACAGCGCAGACAGCAGTGTAAGCACCCCATCACCAAACACAGAAAAAGGGACAACGCAGACAGCAGTGCAAGCACTCCACCACCTCACATAGAAAAGGTACAGCGCAGACAGCAGTGCAAGCACTCCACCACCACACATAGAAAAGGTATAGCATAGACAGCAGTGCAAGCACTTCACCACCTCACATAGAAAAGGTACAGTGCAGACAGCAGTGTAAGCACTCCACCACCTCACATAGAAAAGGTACAGCACAGACAACAGTGCAAGCACTCCACCAGCACACATAGAAAAGGTACAGCGCAGACAGCAGTGTAAACAACCCACCACCACACACAGAAAAGGGACAATGCAGACAGCAGTGTAAGCAACCCTCCACCACCTCACATAGAAAAGGTACAGCGCAGACAGCAGTGTAAGCACCCCATCACCAAACACAGAAAAAGGGACAACGCAGACAGCAGTGCAAGCACTTCACCACCTCACATAGAAAAGGTACAGCGCAGACAGCAGTGAAAGCACTCCACCACCTCACATAGAAATGGGACAGCACAGACAGCAGTGTAAGCACCCCATCACCAAACACAGAAAAAGGGACAACACAGACAGCAGTGCAAGCACTTCACCACCTCACATAGAAAAGGTACAGCGCAGGCAGCAGTGCAAGCACTCCACCACCTCACATAGAAAAGGTACAGCGCAGACAACAGTGCAAGCACTCCACCAGCACACACAGAAAAGGTACAGTGCAGACAGTAGTACAAGCACCCCACCACCACGCACAGAAAAAGGTACAGTGCAGATAGCAGTGCAAGCAACCCTCCACCACACCCAGAAAAGTTACATCACTGGCACCAAGAGTGCAAGTGTTCTACCTCCAGACACACAAATGGTTCTGTGCAGGCAGCAGGAGGGTAAGCATTCAGACTCCACACAAAGAAGAGGCACAGAACAGGCAGCCGCAGTGCAAGGCTCCCATCTCTACACAACGAAAAGTACAGTGCAAACATCAACAGTGTAAGCATCTCAGCCTCACACACAGAAAAGGTACCGTGCAGGCAGCAGCAGTGTAAGTGTCTCAGCTCACACATAGAGAAGGTACAACCCAGAAAGCAGCAGTGCAGGGATCCACTCTCCACAGACAGAAAAGGTTCAGCACTGACAGCAGTGGCGCAAGCGTCTCAGGTCACTCACAGAGAATGTACAACACAGAAAGCAGCAGTGCAAGCATGTGGGATGCACAAACAGAGAAAATGTTTAGCACTGGCAGCAGCAGGGCAAGTGGCTCAGCACCACACACAAAAAACACATAGAACAGGCAGCAGCAATGCAGACATCCTTCACACTCAGAAGAGATCCAGCATCGGCAGCAGTAAGGTAATTGTGCACACACAAACCCGTGGGCAGCAATAAGGTAATCTTTTACATACAAACAAATGGGCAGCAATAAGGTAATCTTTTACACTCAAACAAATGGGCAGCAATAATGTAATCTTTTACACATAAACCCCTAGGCAGCAATAAGGTAATTTTTTTACACACAAACAAATGGGAAGCAATAAGGTAATCTTTTACACACAAACATATGGGCAGCAAAAAGGTAGTCTTTTACACACAAACACATAGGCAGCAGTGTATACTTCTACTTATAAAGATATCACAAAAGGGAGAATCTGTAATTTATTGAGACATTTGGCACACGTATTTAAGAGAAACACTTTACAGAATAAAAAATGTGATGATGACGCAGTTATTTTATGGAATGACTGTGTCATCATCCAGTAAAGGACATGGGGACAGGCGGCCATATTTATCAAAAATTCACGCAACAGGCAGCAAGCCACCTGCTGCACTGTGCTGCATGAAAGGGAAAGGGCAGGAATGCACCATATTTACCATTATACGGCACATTCTTGTCCTTTCCTAGCTCTCGATTACTTTTGGCTGCCGAGCCAATGCAGGCACTATTGTGTCATGTTGCAAGTGTGCCTGCGTTACAGGCAGTATTATTTTTTAGTAGAAAGGGATACCTTCCAGTACAAAAACAACCCTCATTGGCATTTTCAATCAATCAATCAGTATTTGTAAAGCATTGCTTATAACCCCAGGTGATATCCAGGCACTGAGGAGTGGGGAAACCTTAGTAGAAGAGCCAGATCTTGAGCCACGTCCTAAAGTGGGTGAGTAAGGGAGAAGTTCGGAGGTGGGGTGATAGGTCGTTCCAGGACTTTGCAGCAAGGTAGGAGAAGGAATGACCTCTGCTGCAGCTCCGCCGGATGCAAGGGACATCTGCAAGGGGTCCAGTGTTGTGGAGGTCCTTGTAGGTGTGGGTCAGGAGATTGAACTGGCATCTCTTCTGGACTGGGGGCCAATGGAGGTTTCTAAGGTGGGGGCGATGCAGGTCTGTATGGGGAGGTCGAGGATGAGTCTGGCTGAGGTGTTCTGTATAGTCTGTAGTCGTTTGAGGAGGTGGGAGGTTGTTCCGGCATAGAGAACGTTTTGGTAGTCCAGACGGCTGATGACGAGGGCTTGAGTCACTGGTTTCCTGGTGTTGACGGGGATCCATCTGAAGATCTTACGAAGCATGCGGCGGGTGTGGAAGCACGAGGAGGCTACTGCGTTGACCTGCCGCTTCATAGAGAGATCATTGTCCAGGATGATGCCGAGGTTGCAGGCATGTCTGGTGGTGGTCCAGTTGTGGTGGGCCACCAGTTGTCATCTCATGGGAAGGTGTTCTTCCCGAAGATGAGCAACTCCTTTTTGTCCATGTTCAGCTTCAGGCAGTTGGATCTCATCCAGTTGGCGATGTTTGTCATGGCGTTCTGGAAGTAGGCTCTGATGGTGGCGGTGTCTTCCATGAGAGGAGAATGAGTTGGGTGTTGTTAGCATATGAGATGATGTTGAGGCTGTAGATGCGGGCAATGCTGGCTGGCAGAGTCATGTAAGCGTTGAAGAGGGTTGGGATGAGGGAGGATACTTGGGGGACTCCACAGATAATGCTTTTGGGTTCGGAGGTGAAAGGTGGTGGGCAGATTCTTTGTGTGTGTCCGTAAGGAAGGAGCTGATCCACTTGAGGGCGTTTCCTCTGATGCCGATGTGGTGGAGTCTGGTGATGAGGGTGCAGTGGTATACTATATTGAAGGCTGCTGAGAGGTCAAGGTGGATCAGGGCTGCAGTGTTGCCACTGTTGAGGATGGATTTGATGTCGTCAGTTGCGGCTATTAATGTATTCTCAGTGCTGTGGTTGGAGTGGAATCCGGACTAGGTGGTGTCAAGTAGGTTGTGGCCTTCCAGGTGGTCTGTTAGCTCGTGATTGATGGCTTTCTACAGGACCTTGGCCGGTAAGGGGAGCAGCGGGATGGGGTGGTAATTCTTGAGTTTGTTGCGGTCGGCGACGGGTTCCTTCAGAATGGGTTTTACCTCCACGTGTTTCCAGGTGTCTGGGAAGGTGGCTGTGATGATGGATAACTTGAGGATATCAGTGAAGGTGCTGCTAATTTCCTTATGTCCCAGGTTAATGATGTGGTGAGGGCAGGGGTCAGTAGGTGCTGTGGAGTGGATACAGGTCATGATTTCTGTTGTGCTTGGCGTGGTGAGTGATGTCCTTTCGGTGAGGTGGTTGTGGGAGTGGCTGGCATGTGTCAAGAAGTGGTAGAGGTCAGTTGGCTGCAGGTTTAAGTTGCTGTAGATGTCCGCTATATTATTGTGTAAGAAGTCTGCTAGGGAGTCGCAGAGGGCTTGGGAAGGGTGAATTGTGGTTTCAGTGGCCGACGGACAGGAAATTCCCTTACGATGCTGAAGAGTTCTTTTGTGTGATTGGCGCTGGCTTCAATGCGGGGGGGTTAGGGTGTGGTTTTTGGCTTTCTTGAGGCAGTAGTAGTATTTTCTGAAGGCAGATTTGAAGGAGGTGAGGTCTGAGGGGTTCCTGCTGGAGCGCCACTGTCTCTCCAGTTGCTTACACTCACGTTTGAAGGTGCGGAAATTGGGGGTGAACCAGCTGGCATGTTTGGAGAGATTCCTGGTGCTGGCTGTTTCCACAGGTGCGATAGTGTCGGCGCAGCTGGAGATCCAGTTGGAGAAATTGAGGACGGCTAGCTCTAGGTTGCTGGTGGTTGTGGGTCTGGTGGTGGTGAGGGCGGCAGTCCATTAGGTCTCAATGATTTTGTTCTCTTTGCGGTAGGCATGAATGGGGGCATGGATGTGGATTGTGGTGATCCTGCGATGGAGAAGTGGAAGATACTGTGTTCTGTCCAGGGGAGTTCGGTGGCATGGCTTAATTTGATTCTGTCGCTGGCAGTGAAGATTGGGTCCAAGGTGTGCCCTGCATAGTGTGTATGTCTGGTGACCAGTTGGGTGAGTCCGATGTTGCTCATGCTTTCCAAAAGGTTGGCGGAGTTGGTGTCATTGGAAGTTGAGCTCACAGAGGAAAATGTAGTGCATGGTGTTGATTGCCAGGGGAGTGATAAGTTCAGAGATGGCGATGCAGAAGCTGTGGCGGAGGACCAGGGGTCTGTAGGCAAGGGTTCCTCTGACAGTGGTGTTTGTGTCAATTTGGATTTGGAAGATAAGGTGCTCCATGGTTGATGAGCATTGGAGGGTCTCCCTGTGTATGATGGCGATGCCTCATTCGTGTTTTTTGGCCCGGTCTTTATGTATCACCTTGTAGCCCTGGGGTGCTGCGGTCGTGATATCGGGTGTGGAGGATGGTGTGAGCCAGGTCTTGGTGAGGAACATCACATCGGGGCTGGAGGAGGTGATGGTGTCCCAGATTTCAGTGGTATGCTTGCAGAGGGATTTGGTGTTGAGCAGTATGCACTATAGTTGTTCGCGAGGGTTGGAGGTCGTTTGTGTAGGCGCAGTGAGGGTTTCGGTGTTGCAGGTGAACCAGAATTGGTGGCAGGAAAAGGGTCCTTCCATGCATCTCGGGGAGGCGATGCAACAGTTGGGACCAAGGCTAGGCATTTGGAGGTGTGTAGTGGTGGATGGCAGGACAGCCAGGGTCCCTGGCGCTAGTCACAGTCCAGGAGTGGACGGGAGCAAACAGGCTTGCCTTTGGTGCACCAGAGGCAAGGCCACACAGCGGTCTCTGTAAGTAGTCCTGGGAGGTGGGAGGGGCTGGATGGAAAGCAGGAGGGGCCGGAACTAGCAGGGTGCAATAGTGAGAAATGGTGACGGTGGTTGTATCTGTTGGTGATGTATAACTAAAAATAAAAATAAAGAAATGGTGATGGTGACCCGAAACTTGAAAATAGAACACAAACAGTGGCAGCAGGGCACAATAAGAAATTACAGGCAAATACAACAAGGCAGGCAACAATGAAATAAAACACAATACAAACCGCGGAGGGAGGGGCAAAATAAAATAGATTACAACAGTGGCAGCAGGCAGGCGGGTTTGAACCTTGGAGGGCCTCAAGGGGCTGGGGCCGATGAGAAGTCCTAAGTCACTGCACTGTTGCAGAGGCCAAAGGGGAGCAGTGCAAGACCGGGGTCAAAGGCTACTGCAAAAAGCAGCACACTTACAAAGAGGAAACAACGAGGTGAAATAAAGATAATTCTTCTCGTTGCGCCTCTGGTAGGGAGGCATACAATATTGGCACATTCCCAGGACAACAAAAAGGGAGGAACCAAGAGCTTTTGTACTGAGGCCCTGCACAGTGCTCCAAATGTATGATAAACAAAACCAGGAGTGCAGTTCCTCTGGGAGAGAGGTGGGGGAATGGGAGGGGGAGAGCGATTAGTCTCTATAGAATGCCCTCACACACCTAAATGTTAAATGTTAAATGTTACTGGATTTCTAAAGCGCATGGCTGCCTGTGAGCGTCCCAGCGCTGAATGAGTACAGGTGGAGTCGTAAGGGGGTTTCACAGGAACAGCCATGTTTTCAGAGATTTTCGGAAGGCCAACAGATTAGGCTGTGCACGAATGTCAGGAGGGAGTGAGTTCCATAATTTGGAAGCATTATAGGAGAAGCGCCGACCTACTGATCGTGCTCTCTTGATCTTAGGTGGCAGAGTTAAATGAGCATTAGAGGATCGGAGAGGTCTAGAAGTGGTGTAAGGAGTCACCAGGTCTTTAAAGATGGGAGGGGCCTTGCCGTTGAGGATTTTGTGCGTGAGACAGAGCGCCTTAAATTGCACTCTTTCAACCACGGGTAGCCAGTGGAGTGCTTTGATAGCCGGCTTGGACGAACACCGGCTCTTGGTGTTGGTGAGGATCCGTGCTGCCGCGTTCTGAACCACCTGCAATTTGGTAGTGACTTTCCGCGGGGCACCCAAAAACAGTGCATTGCCATAATCCAAGCGTGACAGGATGAGGCCTTGGATAAGGAGTTTCCTTGATGGAAAAGGGAGTCATGCTTCATCATAGGGCTGTGCTCCTCGTTGGGCCGGCGCTGCAGTGCCCGACGGGCTCCCGCGAAGGGGCTCTTTTTCGGAGATCTTTTTAGAGACAGCCGTATGGGTGCGTGGGGGTAGGTGCAACAAGTGTAGTGAGTGGTGGTGTGGTGGGTTAAAATAGGTATGGTATTGCCAATCAAGGAACAATTTTATTCTGGTGGTATACCAGCCTAATTAAAATAGGTGACCCCCAAGGGGATTATGAGGCTCCCAGGGGAGTAGAAAGGTCGACATGTTTCTTGCCCTGTGCCCAATACGGGTCGGTGGCAATTCTTCAGGACCAAGTGAGAGAGTGCTCAAAAAAACTAATAATAATCTCTACTACATAGTGGGTGATAGTAAAATTAGTACATCACCAAAGAGAGTCCATTGAGTCCCAAAGGGGAGTGGACCCACTGTTGCGAGACCTAGAAGAAAAGAGAAACGAAAACAGGACAACACAAGGAACAAATTCAGCGTTCGTCATCGGTGCTTACTAGGTGGCTAAGGTGGGCAACCGTCCAATGGTGAGATTCATGCTATCATGGCTAAATAGGTGCTACCATGGCTATCCATCTAGAAGACTACTCGGGTGGAGTTCGTAGTGCTGGAGATGGGAATTACGGACTACCAACTACAAAATACAACACCATACGTGCCAAATGCTGTGGACTACTTCATGAAGTAATGAGTGGCGTGAAACCGCGATTAGTGGCTGAGCAAGTAGCGGGCAGAGTGCATTGAAAAACTGCCGTCCCCAGGTCTATGGGCTAATTCGTTAGCGGGGTAACGTGAGATGCAAAAGTTGCAAATTGTGTACAAAGCCGCCGCCCCCAGATCTCGGGTCGCAGGTGGCTTCGCAAGTAGTGAAGGAGACATGTGTGGTAAATAATTTAATTACCGGGACTTAATTTGATACAGAAACATAATAAAAATAGCTCAATAAATAAGAGGCAGAATCCGTGGTATTAGAGGTTCGGAATGGGCTTTATTCCAATGGACGATTCGAATCGGTTGCTCCAAGTTCCATCACCACGAAGGTTCAGGAAGTGAAGTACGTACATTATTGATAATTAATCACTTTTATACAATAGGCATTACAGTGAAGCAAATGCAAGAGGCGTAACAATTGATAGTGTAGATAAAACATACATACGTAGCAAAAGTAGGTGTAACTGGGTGTGACTAAAGAACGTCATTAAGTGTGATGTCATAATAGGGTGGTTCCATGAAAGAATTTCGCAACGTTAGCAGAATTACTTGGCAGAAATGCGCGCACAGCAGCATGACGTGTGATTGACGTGCAACTAGGGGGTGAAGGGGACTTGACATTTAGCTCTACATGTGGCGACAGAAGTCTGGAGGGTCAAGTCAACCTAATCCCAAATCATATCTAACATCCTATGTTTAAAGAACTATGTTATCCAAAAGAGAGGTCTCTTAGAGTAGAATCTTATTCTATACTGACTATACTGACTGTTAGTGCGTGTACAAGCGTCTAAGTGTCTACACTAGATGCGAGGGCAGAAGTCTTCCATAATAATAAGGCTATGAATTACTTGCATAAAGACAGAGAAGCCGGGCCTTTGCTCGGTAGCTGGAAGAATGTTTACTTAAACTACTAGACAGGAATGCATTGGGCAGGGAGCGGAGCAGATAATTTCGAAGGTGAAATACAGTTTTTGGCAGGCAACAGGCTGATGTCAGGCTTCGTGAGCCGCGCAGGGAATGAGACAAAGTTCATGGTCACAGATGCAGGCTCAGACTGGAGCTTCAGAGGCAGAAAGAAAGAAAAGCTTGATGACAGAATCAGGGCCTACTTGCCTGGACTGTAAAATGGCATAAGTGAACCATATAAAGCCGGTGGCCTTTCGTACTTAGGAATGGAATATCCGGCCCATTCATGGCTGATCTGAAAGAGGACATGTTGACGGTGGACGCACATGTGTTTGCGTCTTCATAACTGGAACTGGAGGGAACATACATGTACTTGTGATTCATACATGAAACCGTTGGGGTCCAAGATAGGGGACATAACTGATCAGAAAAATCCATATTTCCACATTCCCTCCTTGTCCCCTACTTGCCCGTCAAGAGATATCAATCTTCATCAATCCATTGATCTGTTCATATAGCATCATTTGTTCTTCTTTTTTCTTCTGGGACGAATGAAATCTTGGTGATGGAATACACGATGTGGCACACAGACCACAAATCGCTGGTCCACATTGTAGGCATAGACAGCAACTGAATAGTATGAGAAAGCCAATACCTAGGAAGGATAGGACCTTCCATCCAAAGGTAGATAATACACTCCAAAACCAACCGGACCAAGTCCAGGTGCCTGGATTCTGGTGTATCTGGCTTACAATCTTATGAAGGCGAGTTATGGCTTTATATACAGATGGCGAATTTTCTGGTATGAAAATGCAACAACTTGATCCGATGACCCTACAAGCTCCGCCCCTATCGGCCAGGATGACGTCAAGGACAAGACGATTTTGAAGCACAACAATCCGCATAGCAGACTGTTCTTCTGTTAAATTGCCTAAGGCGGAAATAGTTTCGTTCACTACTGCTTCAAGGGTTCTAGTTAATCTACGTATCAGCTTACTATTAGTAACGGTACCTATATAGGGAAAGAGACCTTTATTGAAATCTGTGTATTTTTCCCATGCTGTTTCAGTGTAATCGACAATTGGGAGATCTCTCCTTTCTCTATTGTGTACTAAATGAGTATTTCTGTGATAATCGGGAGGAGCTAGGAAAACAGGTGGCAAAAGGAATCCAATGTAGCAGGTACCATCCCAATCTAGAGGCAAACGTACATATGCCGTCTGACCACATATAAAATAGGAATGGCGGGAAGCTCTAAATGTCGACTTGCCTTGATCACTGAATTCTATTACAGTGGTGCATCTACTATGGCCCATATGTATGGAACCATTCTTTCTTACACATAATTCACCTTTTACTGGAAATACTGACATGGCGGGCAAAATTGGAGTAGCTTCGGATTCGACATTTAGGATCATAAGATTAAGCGTAAAATTACCTAATCCATATACTTCATTTTCTAGATCAGTTCCTGTTCTCTTGGGAAGTCCCTCCTTGTTAGGGTAGCAGACTTTAAGTAAAACTAAGTTTAAATTTCCCCATACCCAGTTGTCTTGATAAACTGCAGAATTCAAATCTAGGGAATTAATTAAACTAAACCATGCTCCACAGGAGCCGTTGTGTGTGAACGGGTATGGAAAGAGAGGTAGAATTCCTTTATAATTCTGATAGGGAGGGAGTCGGCCACATATCCAACAATTTGTAGCATTGCTAACCTGATGGGAATGATGTAACATACTAATAAACGTATTATTGCGCAGCGCAAATCTATAAGACAACTCATGCGGAGGTAATTCACTAAAAGAATGTTCAGCAGTAACATTATAAACATGTCTAGAAATAGGATAATATATGTGCAACAATATACTTGCAGTAATTATTAAAAGACTTAAGAAAAACAAAATTAATAACGTCACTGTGCAATGACTACGCAGTGATTTACAGTATGCATGTCGTTTCAACATTTTTCGGGGTTGTTCTCTATTTAGGTCTAAGGGATACATGTCAGAGACAATTCAACCGCTTCACCTTGAAGAGGACTTAAACAATCAAATTGCTTGACTGATTAGACCTGAGTTTTAGTTTATATAGTTCATGATTACTCTTTTCAACAAAAGGAAGTTTTGAGTCAATGGGTGAAGACACACGAGGTGTGGTATTTACATCCGATGGTAGTCCATGAAATTTCTTGATATGACTTGAATGTATCCAGCCTTTTCTGCCCTCGATCTTCACGGCTGTCCTTGTGGTGAGCAAGACCAGTTGCGGTGACTTCCACCTAGGATCCAGCTGAGTCTTTCGATCAAAGTTCCTCACGAGGACCAGGTCCCCCGGAATTATATCATGGGGTTTCACCTCAGTGTTGTCGGGAAAGGCTGCAGCTACCTGTGAACGACAAGATTGTAGTGCAGACATCAAGGAAGCCAAATAATCTGTCAGCATATTACAGTCAATATCAGTTATTTTTCGTGGTATAGGCGTCCCCCACATATTTGGTGGTCTGCCAAAGATCACCTCATACGGGGATAGCCCTGTTCGAGAGTGTGCTACCATTCTCATGTAAAAGAGTGCAACTGGTAACGCTACTACCCAGTCGACACCTTTCTCTCTGCATATTTTGGACAATCTGATTTTCAGGATCTGATTATGTCTTTCTACGAGACCTGCTGCCTCGGGGTGTCGGACACAGTGAAACTTCCACTGATAACCTAACAAAAGTGAAAAGTGTTTCATTAATTCGGATGAGAACGGCTGGCCGTTATCTGAATAGACAACACGTGGTAAACCGTATCGTGGGAAGAATTCTCGAACCAACTGTTTGGCAGTAGTCGGGGCAGTGTAATCTGAAACCGGGTATGCCTCTGTCCAACGGGAAAGAGCACAGACAACTACGAGAACATATTTGAATCCTCGACATCGTTCCATCTGGATATAATCCATCTGGAGGACTTCAAAAGGGTGATCAGGAGGCTGAAATCCACCCTGTTCTACGGGAACGCTTTTTCCTGGGTTGAACTGACAACAGATCATACAGGTACGAACTTTTTGCTTGGCTGCTGCTCGTAAATGTTTATTGAACCAAATGTGTTGGATGCTGTCTAGCATAGCTTTTTCTCCTAGATGCGCTGGACTATGTATAGTGTTAATAATAACTTGGACCATTGAATCAGGAAGGAACCACACAGATTTTTCCTTCGTCATCCATCCTTGATCCGTTTGGATCCCTCCTAATTCAGTCCATTTCTTTATTTCGTCTGGTGTAGCATGCGTCTGTATGTCAATTACGTCAAGAGCGGGATCTTTAATCGTCATACAATGTGTTGGCGTCGGGACTTTTGTCTTTGTCATGTCGGATGTTTGAGTTTGAGCAGTCTGTTTAGCTGTTCTGTCAGCTAGATCATTGCCTTGAGAAATGATATCAATAACTTTCGTATGAGCTTTACATTTCATAATTGATATTGCAGTGGGTAGATGTATTGCATCTAATAAGGCATGAATGAGGGGTCCGTGCTGAATGTGGGCACCGTGAGAAGTTAAATAACCTCTCTCTCGCCACAGCACGCCGAAGTCATGTACGACTCCGAATGCATAACGTGAATCAGTGTATATGTTGACTTTTTTATTTGTGGCTTGAATACAGGCTTGTGTCAGAGCGATGAGCTCTGCGGCTTGAGCTGACAAGGTATTTATGCAATTTGTTTCGATGACTTCAGTATCTGTTGTGACTGCGTAAGCGGCCACTAACTCTCCTGTACTTGTTCTCATACATGAACCATCTACATACAACGTCAGGTCTGGGTCTGACAATGGGACATCTGTCAAGTCTTGTCTGGGTTTCGTCGTGATTGTAATAACATCAATACAATCATGAGCTAGTGGGTCTGTTCCGATTACGGGTAAAAGTGTGGCAGGATTCAATGTGTTACAACGTCTGATTTCTATATGTGGCTGAAACAATGTTAATTCATACCCTGTAAGTCGCGCTATAGTCAAGTGCTGTGTTTGCGTTCTATTCACAAGAACTTCTACTGCATGTGGTACTTGAACTGTCAATGGATGTCCTAACACTATGGCATCACTTTGTCTTATTGCTAAAGCTGTTGCTGCCACCGATTTCAGGCATGCAGGCAAAGCCTGAGCTACGGGATCTAATGTACTAGAAAAATAAGCACATGGTTTGTGGGATCCTGCCTGTTCCTGTGTGAGTACTGACAAGGCAGTACCTTCGCGTTCTGTAACAAAGAGTGTAAACTGTTTATTGTAACATGGTGTTGCTAAAACCGGTGCTTGGCATAAGGCTTTCTTTAGGCTTTCAAAAGCTTGTGCATGTTCCTGAGTCCAAGGGAGAACAGTCGATGTGGCTGCCTCCTGTGTTGTCAACTGAATGAGTGGTTTTGCTAGAAATGCATACTGAGGGATCCACTGCCTACAATATGAAGTGAGGCCTATAAAAGCCCGCACCTCCTTTTGTGTCTTGGGTATTGGCATGTTAGCTATTAACTGAATGCGGTCGGGTGTAAGCTGCCTTCCCTCCTTGGACAGCGAGTGTCCAAGATAAACAACTCGCTGGACACAGAATTGCAGCTTAGAAGGGGACACCTTGTGCCCTTTTTCGGCTAGAAATTGTAAAACTGTCAGTGATGCTTTCTCACATTCGTGTTCGCTTCTAGCGGTGATCAGCAGATCATCGACATATTGAAGCAGGGCAGTGTTTACTGGCATGTGGATACTGTTGAGTTCTCGTTTCAGTGCTTGGCTATAGATGCTGGGGCTTTCTGTAAATCCTTGAGGTGCGCGTGAGAATTTAAAGCTACGTCCATTTAAACTAAATCCGAACAAGTATTGGCTTTCCGGATCTATTGGGACGCTGAAAAAGGCATTCTTGAGATCAATTACAGTAAAGAATGTTGCTTCGGAATCAATAGCTGTCAGTAATGACGAGATATCTGGGACCACAGGGAATTGTGGCACAATGCACTTGTTTAATTCGCGCAGATCAATAACCAATCGATATACTGGCGGGGCCTTCGGATCTGTTCGTTTAAGAATCGGAATTATCGGGGAATTACATACATTGGAGTCTGTTTCCACAACCACTCCTTGGGCAATGAGCTCGTCAATGATTTGCAGTAAAGCCACTACAGCATCTGGTGGTAACTTGTATTGTCGCATTCGTGGTAGTACCACTCCTGCCTTTAGTGTAACTCGATATGGTGTAATATTCATGCAACCAACATCATTAGGGCCTTGTGCCCATAGATGTGTAGGTAAAGTCTGCAGTCGGGGATCCATGTCTCGAGACACATAGTGACCTTTGAAATCACGTAAAAACAATCTTACTCCTTCCGGAGAACAACATATAATAGCTCCTAGAGCTTTCAGTGTTTTTATACCTAACAAGTTTTCTGGACATGATTTAGTAAGCAATAAATCTGTAGTTCTGGTCAAGGGTCCTATCGTAAGTGGAAGAGGCTGTGATACTTCATTAACAATAGGTTTTCCTGAAAAACCAAGGGAAATATTCTGTGAGCCTGAGAGGGGTGCCCCTGGAACTTCACTACGTTTTATGGTTGTTCGACTTGCCCCTGTATCAAGTAAAAATTTTCTATCTTGGCCTAATAATTCACTATGTACATAAGGTCCTTCTTGGTCTACAGGGACCTCGATAAGGGGTAAGTCAACTTCCCTCTCTAGGCTGGTTCATGCATATCGTTGATAATCAGGATAGTCGTACTGTGCGGTCTGGTACAGCTGTCGTGTCGTGGTTTGTGTGGCAGCAACCGGCAGCGCTGGTGCAGCTGGCACAAACTGTATAGACTGTTGTGGAGCTGGCATGGACTGTGCATGCTGCGGGGCTCCTTGTTCATTCTGATCCTGTCTAAGTGGCCGTGGTCTTTCTTTTGTAATACCTGTGGCGATATTACGCTTCAGGACTGGGCAATCGTGTATATAATGACCTGGTTGTTTACAATAGTTGCATGTCCCTTTTACGGGTCCTGCTGAATCACCGGAATGTGTCGTACCCTTTTTATGTCCTTCAGCTGGAACTGTCTGAGAGACTAGCATTTTCATTTTCGTGTCTTTCATGCGTCTTTGTTCATGTTCTTGTTCCTCTCTAATTCTATTGTAATGGTACTGTAACATTTGTAACATTTGTGATGGGGTATTACCTTGCCAGGTACTCTCGAATTTTAATACTCTATTCTTCACTTGGGGCAAGGAATTTTCAACTAATTTTGTCACAAACAGATGTGGGTATGATTCGCTACTTGCTTTTATGCCACTATTTATACCAAAACATTTTTCAAATCGTGCATAGAAATCACTAGTGTCTTCATCTTGCTTTTGTTTACAGGCTGAAATTGCACCCCAGTCTTCCTTTTTCGTAGTTAATAAACGTGGCAGTACCTGTACTAGTAAACCTGGTAGTGCTTTAGTTTTGTCCCCAAGCCCCGAACCTGGACCTCGGGCCTTTTCTTCATTTTCTAATGCTGTCCAGTCTATCTTTTGGTCTCCCACCTCCCACTCTTTTTCCTTGAGTTTTTCATAAATGCCAGCAGGCATCAATACCTTTAATATTGTCATAATGTCGGGATAGGTATACTCTCCCATGAGTAACATGTCTTTAATTTCTCGGTGGAAACCCGCTGGGTCTTTGTCATGACTGGGTACCACTTTCTTCATTTCTAACAATTCTATTTTCGATATGGGCGTATATACAAATACACGTTTAAACTGATTGTCCTCGCCCTTTATTGGGTGTACTTCTCGTAAGGGATTCTGTCTGTCCATGTAATACATCGGTCTTTCCTTGATGGGCAGTGAGACATGTTCTGGGCATACAAAAAGAATGTACTGCTTTCTTGATTCTAGTATTTCTTTAATTAGCTTAGTACCTGAACCTCTCCATCTATTCGTGAGTAATTCAGTCAATATATCAGGTAAAGGACCAGGATCTGAATGTTGGCTTTTATATAGTATAAGAAGTTGTTGAATCATATAAATCCCAGCTAAACGCTGTTCATCTGGGGTGAGGTTCAAAAATGTGTGTGCTACTGTATCATCACCATATTTTCCGGGACTGTCAACCCAATGAACGGCTGACCTGGCTAATTCTTGTTCATCCATAGAATCGAGTAAATGATAACCCCTTCGTTCTCGGAGTAATTTGTCAGCGGCTTGGAACGAATGCTCGGGGGACCTTATATTTATTATAGGTGTTTGGAAATTCCTGTTATTATCTGGACATATCGGACGTATCGGGTCAGTAAAACATCTAGTACTATTACAAGATCTTCCTCTACCTACATAGGCTATGGTGTCTGACTGTCCTGTGGGCAGTCCTGATCCTTCCTCCTCGCTTTGTTCGAACTGGTCTACCGCTAATCTCTCTTCGTGTAGGCGTTCTATTTCTTTACGGATCTTTCGGCACATGGCTATTATACAGTTTTGCTTATCATGTCTCCCTTCTGATATATTCTGGCTCCATCTGGTAAGAGTTTGCATTGCTTCCGGGTCTACCCCCGGTCGGTCTTGATTTCTGATCACACAATTTATAAGGAAACGTAACAGTTCCCCTTGTATCTCCACTTTCTGGTATTCCATAGCTCTGTTAATACATTCAGAATCTCGCCCTGTTTGGACAAAATGGTATATATTATCTAGATGCATAGTCATTCCTGGTAACTTCCCTAAATACACCGCGGCTCGTCTGATACGTAATGATGCCATGATCATTTCGTCCTCTTTGCCGGGCACAGGGTCATATCTACAATCTATAAGAAGTTCCTTAAGCGTACGGGCATTTATGAGTTTGGGGGTACGTGGATGTGCTGATTCTTGAAAGGTAAGTTTATTTACTCTGGGTGGCGTAGAAAAAATATTGGTAGCACCTCCGGTAGCCCCGTCTGGGGTATCGGGCGTGAAAGGATTCGTAGAACGCGATACAGCAACTATAGGTGTGGACACAGCTATAGAAGTAGCTGTAGGAACAGATGTGGAAACAGATGTGCTTGCCGGAACTTGTGTCAGGATTTGTTGTTGTAGAGATACAGATACAGGATCTTGGCGTTGAACCTCCCCGGCCGACGGTCTATGTGGGGCGGGGTTAGCATACTCGGGAGCTGCGTCATCTAAATATGAGGAAAGAAAAACATCATCTGCGGTTCTAGGATGCCCCTTAGGATGTACTTTTATTGGAAATAATGGGGGTGGCAAGTCTTTTGGTATCCCCGGAGTAGCCTTAGGTAATCCCTCGGCCAGAAGGGGATACATACCCTTCATAAGGGCATTTCTTTGTCTGTCTACTTGTTCTGATTTCACTCGTGTACCTTCTTCAATTAATAGATTTTCTCGGACTCTATTTGAATTCTCCTTATTTTTCTCTTCCTGTCGGAGTGCTTTTTCTGTACGTCTATGAGATTCTTTACGCCATAACTCAACGGCGTCTTTCTGTGACTGTCTGACTTTCCTTTTCCATAACTCTTCCTCTACTTTCATGATGCACTCTGCATCCCAGGTCCCAGCTGCGGGCCACCTCTGACTTTCTGGTAATTCCTTGGTGTAGTCTACCCATAAATCAAGAAATAATATAGCGTCTAAGCCGTGTTTATGATACATGAAGTACCCTGGAGTGTCCCTAGGAGGAATAGGAACAGCTTCTTCGAGTACCCCTTTTCTAGTTGTGATCTGTCTTAATTTCGAAAAGAGCGGCATATTGAGAACTGATCTGATACTTGATCTTGAACAAACTTAATACAAATAAACACAATAATGAACAGTCATTCATACCACAATATGCAGAACGTATTTAAAACATTTAACATTTAACATTTAACTGAGCAACACTGATGATGACGATCTAAGGAAAACTTAATCACTAAACATAATACTCGGCATTATCTGGATTATTCTGAATTTGTATACTTGATATACTAGATATACTGCTAAACAGTACAGATACACTGCTGAAACAGTGCAGACCGGATTTGTGTACCCAAACCCGTCTTGACCGGCACAACCTATGTGCACGTCAGAACGCCTCCCCAGTAATGGTACTCACCGGGTAGCTCGGAACGGAAGGCCTCGGAACGGAACTGAACTGGACCGGACTGGACTCGACTCGAAAACTTCGGACACTTCTGAGCTTCGGAAACCTGGTGGGCCTCTGTATACCTCGGATCTTGCTCTCTCAGCTAGGCTCTGGTCGGGATACTTCGCACTTCTCACCGCCTCGTCTGGGTGTTGATCGCAGCCTCAGTCGCCCCCGCTTGACCGGAGGGAGATACAGGAAATCCTGCTGGTACGCGTTGTTGTCCGTCCAGCTGTGGCAGGAGACCGGGCCTGCAACGCACCGCCGGCGCGTGAGATGAGAAAGTGTCCCTATTCGGGCGCCATTCATGTGGTAAATAATTTAATTACCGGGACTTAATTTGATACAGAAACATAATAAAAATAGCTCAATAAATAAGAGGCAGAATCCGTGGTATTAGAGGTTCGGAATGGGCTTTATTCCAATGGACGATTCGAATCGGTTGCTCCAAGTTCCATCACCACGAAGGTTCAGGAAGTGAAGTACGTACATTATTGATAATTAATCACTTTTATACAATAGGCATTACAGTGAAGCAAATGCAAGAGGCGTAACAATTGATAGTGTAGATAAAACATACATACGTAGCAAAAGTAGGTGTAACTGGGTGTGACTAAAGAACGTCATTAAGTGTGATGTCATAATAGGGTGGTTCCATGAAAGAATTTCGCAACGTTAGCAGAATTACTTGGCAGAAATGCGCGCACAGCAGCATGACGTGTGATTGACGTGCAACTAGGGGGTGAAGGGGACTTGACATTTAGCTCTACATGTGGCGACAGAAGTCTGGAGGGTCAAGTCAACCTAATCCCAAATCATATCTAACATCCTATGTTTAAAGAACTATGTTATCCAAAAGAGTGGTCTCTTAGAGTAGAATCTTATTCTATACTGACTATACTGACTGTTAGTGCGTGTACAAGCGTCTAAGTGTCTACACTAGATGCGAGGGCAGAAGTCTTCCATAATAATAAGGCTATGAATTACTTGCATAAAGACAGAGAAGCCGGGCCTTTGCTCGGTAGCTGGAAGAATGTTTACTTAAACTACTAGACAGGAATGCATTGGGCAGGGAGCGGAGCAGATAATTTCGAAGGTGAAATACAGTTTTTGGCAGGCAACAGGCTGATGTCAGGCTTCGTGAGCCGCGCAGGGAATGAGACAAAGTTCATGGTCACAGATGCAGGCTCAGACTGGAGCTTCAGAGGCAGAAAGAAAGAAAAGCTTGATGACAGAATCAGGGCCTACTTGCCTGGACTGTAAAATGGCATAAGTGAACCATATAAAGCCGGTGGCCTTTCGTACTTAGGAATGGAATATCCGGCCCATTCATGGCTGATCTGAAAGAGGACATGTTGACGGTGGACGCACATGTGTTTGCGTCTTCATAACTGGAACTGGAGGGAACATACATGTACTTGTGATTCATACATGAAACCGTTGGGGTCCAAGATAGGGGACATAACTGATCAGAAAAATCCATATTTCCACACATGGAATACTTAAAGTGCTTAATGCTCCCAGTGCCAATGGCTACGAATGAGAGGGACTCCATAAGGGGAAGACTCACCCCCTGGGATACAGATATTGCTGTACGGGTTCGCCAATAAAGCCGGAATTAGCTCGCCCTAAAAAACGTACAAGAAAGCGTTAATTTACCTTCAAATACCGGAGGCGGCATGTCAAATACCGGCATGTAGAGGACTGTACTCACAAAAGTTGGGCGTGCATGCAGCCGTACTCCTACTGAGGCTTTGGCTTCCGTAGTGAGGAAACGAAGGTGTGTGCAAAATAAAGGAAGTGCTCGCACGCAAAAAAGAAGAACAACTAGACCGTATGCTCGGATGGCCATCTTGGGGATGAAAATCAACCCAAGAAACTTTATTTCGAGGACAACGCGGTGATGGGAGCGTAAAATAATGATGTTACCACAAGGGGTGTTCAAGGGCGAGTATCTGATCGAATGATCGCGTGCAAGATGATGTGATTTCACGAGGTATTAAATTAAAGAATTCGGGCGAGCGTCTATTGGAATGACGCGGTTTTTATTGTAACCCGGGATGTGTAAGAATGCGATGCAGTTGAGTAAATCAAAGTCATAATTTATTGTAGGACAAGGCAAATTAAGAGAATTACTCAAGATACAGGTGCATAAGAGTAAATGCGGACCAGTGGGTATGGCCACATAAGTTAGGATGTCAATGTCTGTCATTGTAACATGTAAGGTTTCATCTCATGGGATGAAGAGAACCACTTGTGAGCGGTCCAGGGGCACAAAACATCGATGTTGTCACCATCTGGTATAAAGAGTGTCCGTGGGGTGGATCATGTATTATTCAGTGTTGCCCATGGTATATCATCGTTGAGGCCGATTGTATGGCTCGAGATTTTAAAGATCCATTGTTGTTCTTTTCTGAAAAGGGCATCCTTGCTGATCACAGGAAAGGCTTGCAAAATTGTCACATTTTGGTGTTTACTTTTTTGCACCTGATGTTGCTCCGGTGTTCGGAGATTCTGATCTTGACTGGACGTGTCGTCATGCCCACGTACATAAGGTCACATGGGCATTGGATTAAGTAGATGCAGTTACGTGTATTGCAGTTCGCATGGATTTTTTGTTGCCAAGTTAGAGATTCCGAAAATTTGATGTTCCTACTTGCTTTTGTGAGAGCGCATGCGGCACATTGCCCACATGGGTAATGGCCTGTCACAGGTGGTAGGCCCCATAGTCGCTGGTTAGACGGTGGTGGTTGTCTGGGTCTGGTACTGATAAGAAGGCTTTTCAAATTGTTCGTCCTTTTGAATGCAAATCGGGGCTTGGGGGTTTGCCAGTCTCCTACCGACAGCAAATTCCAATGTTTTTTGATGATTCTTTGGATAGAATTGGATTCTGGCGTGAAAGTGGTTACACACGTGATTTGATCAGTTTTGTTTTTTTCCGTAGACGTCAGGAGGGTGTCCCTGCTAGTATTCCGTGCTCTCTTGTAGGCCGTTTGAGTGATAGCCATCGGGTATTCTCTCCTTGTTAAATGGCCTGTGAGTTCATGTGCCTGTGTTTTGAAATCCTCCAACGTACTGCAGTTGCGTCGAAGTCTGAGGTATTGTCCGTATGGCAAGTTCTTGCGTAAAGCCTTGGGATGGAAACTACTAAAAAGTAGTGGACTATGGCTATCTGTAGGTTTTTTGTAGGTTTTAGTGTTCAGGCCTGTCGGAGTATTGGAAATGAGCAGATCCAAAAAGGAAAGTTCATGGACTGATGAATTGGCCGTGAAACGTAGATAGGAGTTAAGACCGCTAGTTAGTGACCGCTCAGCCCTCCACAGGGCTTTGTCACCCCACTCACTGCTGCCGTTCCTGCCTGCCTTTGCCGCCTCCTGCCTGCAGATTCCTTCGCTCGTTGCTCCTGGGAATTTCCCGCTGCTCCTGGGAATTTCCCGCTGCCCGCTGCTTCTTGGAATTTCCCGCCGCTGCCTCCCTGCGGCCCCGCCCCCCTGTGATTCCATTCGACGCCCCGCTCCCGCCACCCAGCTGCTCCTCCCGCCCGGCTCCTTACTTATGACGCCCCCAGAGCGACCGCGCAGCGGACGCGCTGCGGGAGCGCCGATTGAGCGCCGAAGGTAAGCCCGTCTGCGCCCGTCCGCGCCTGGACCGCGCCCGGCGCCAGACCCCCTGGTCCTCGCCCTCGCCAGCACACCCTGCACATCTACGACGCCAAAACCCTCCACGCACTCAACGCCGGCCGAAACACCGCCTGCTACCGAGCCACCCCGAGACGCACCCACGGACCCTTCACCTGCCTGACCTGCCGCTTCACCGGCCTCCGACCCAACACCGCACCTGCTAAACCGAGCCCCAGCAACAAACACCTGATGTGCATCCTGCTCAACACCCGCTCCGTTCACAGGCATGCCGTCGAACTCTGGAACTTTCTCGACTCGACAGCACCAGACATCGCCTTCCTGACGGAAACCTGGATGAACGCCTCCTCAGCGCCCGACGTCGCCATCGCCGTCCCGGAAGGCTACAAAATCACCAGGAAAGACCGCGTCAACCAGACAGGAGGAGGCATCGCCATCATCCACAAGAACACCATCCGCATCACGACCAACTCCGATGACACCTTCACCTCCGCCGAACACCTCCACTTCCAGATACACACCGACCCCAAGACCACGCTCAGAGGCACCCTCGTCTACAGACCACCGGGACCACGCACACAGTTCAACGAAGACATCACAGACTTCGTCAGCCCGCACGCCATCAATTCCACCGACTACATCCTCCTGGGGGACTTCAACTTCCACCTGGAGGACAACAAGGACCGCAACACCACTGCTCTGCTGGACAACCTGGCCAACCTCGGACTCAAGCAACTGGTAACCACCCCCACCCACTACGCCGGCCACACGTTTGACCCAGTCTTCTCATCCAGCAAATACGTCACCTTCAGCCACTCCACCAATCTCCAGTGGACTGACCACAGCTGCGTCCACTTCAGCTTCAGTAAAACGACGACCCACCACCACCCTCAACAAGCCCCCCGCAGGAGCTGGAACAAGATCACCGGCGACCAGCTCACCACCTTCCTCAGCCAGAACCCCCCCACCAGCTCGACGGACCCCAACGAAGCCGCCAACAACCTCACACAGTGGATCACCAACTGCGCAGACGCCCTCGAACCACTGAAGAAGAACCCCCCCAGCAGACGCGGCAGCAAGAAAGCCTCCTGGTTCACCGACGAGCTCATCACCTCCAAGAAGAACTGCCGCTCCCTGGAGAACACCTGGCGCACCAACCAGACCACAGACAACATGACGGCCCTCAAACACGCCACCCGCAAACACCACCAACTGATCCGCGCCACAAAGAAGACAGCCTTCAAGGAACGACTGGACAACAACACCCACAACAGCAAGGTACTCTTCAGCATCGTCAAAGAGCTCTCCAACCCCGACGCCGGAAACAATGACATCACTCCCTCGCAAGACCTCTGCGACTCCCTCGCAGCCTTCTTCCACGACAAGATCGCCAACATTCACAACAGCTTCGGCCCACCAACCACGAACCCCACCACCGAACCGATGCCCCCCACAGCCACCCTCGGCACCTGGACCCCAGTCAGCACCGAAGACACAACACGCACAATGAACACCATCCACTCCGGATCCCCTACGGACCCCTGCCCACACCACATCTTCAACACGGCCGACCACATCATCGCACCCCACCTCCGCGACATCATCAACGCCTCCTTCAATACCGCCACCTTCCCGGAGTGCTGGAAACACGCCGAGATCAGTGCCCTGCTGAAGAAACCAACTGCAGACCCCTCCGACCTCAAGAACTACCGCCCCATCTCGCTCCTCCCGTTTCCTGCCAAAGTCATCGAGAAGACCGTCAACAGACAGCTAGCCGCCTTCCTCGAGACCAACGGATCCCTCGACCACTTGCAATCCGGCTTCCTAGCCAACCACAGCACGGAGACCGCCCTCATCGCAGCCACAGACGCCATCAGATCCCTAATGGACAACGGGGAAACTGCGGCCCTCATCCTCCTGGACCTCTCCGCAGCGTTCGACACTGTCTGCCACCGCACCCTGGTACAGCGCCTGAACAACACCGGCATCCAGGAGAAGGCCCTGGAGTGGATCACCTCATTCCTCGCCGGAAGAACCCAGAGAGTCCGCCTCCCCCGTTCCGGTCAGCGGCCACCGAAGTCATCTGCGGCGTTCCACAAGGGTCATCGCTCAGCCCCACCCTCTTCAACGTCTACATGAGCCCCCTCGCAACCATCGCACATCAACACAACCTCAAGATCATCACCTACGCCGACGACACCCAGCTGATCCTCTCCCTCACCAGCGACCCGGACGCCGCCAGAGCCAGCCTACACGAAGGGATGAAAGACGTCGCCGAATGGATGAAGAACAGCCGCCTAAAACTGAACTCAGACAAGACGGAGGTCCTCATCCTGGGATCATCACCCTCTGCCTGGGACGACTCCTGGTGGCCCCCCGCCCTGGGAGCCACCCCCAAGCCAACGGACCACGCACGCAACCTAGGCTTCATCCTGGACTCCTCCCTCTCGATGACCAGGCAAGTCAACGCCGTCTCGTCTTCATGCTTCAACACCCTGCGCATGCTTCGAAAGATCTTCCGGTGGATCCCCACCGAGACCAGGAAGACAGTCACCCAGGCCCTCGTCACCAGTCGGCTGGACTACGGGAATGCCCTCTACGCCGGCACCGCCGCCAAACTCCAGAAGAAACTCCAACGGATCCAGAACGCCTCAGCACGACTCATCCTGGACATCCCCCGACACAGCCACATCTCCGGACACCTGAGAGACCTGCACTGGCTCCCCGTCAACAAAAGAATCACATTCCGACTCCTCACCCACGCACACAAGGCCCTCCACGACCTGGGCCCCAAGTTCCTCAATAGCCGCCTGACCTTCCACAAGCCCACCCGCCACCTCCGCTCCGCCAGCCTCGCTCTCGCCACCGTCCCCCGCATCCGCAGAGCCACCGCCGGAGGAAGATCCTTCTCCTACCTGGCAGCCAAGACATGGAACTCCCTCCCCATCCACCTCCGGACAACGCAAGACCATCTCGCCTTCAGGAAGCAACTCAAGACCTGGCTGTTCGAGCAGTAGCGTTCCCCCCCCCCCCAGCGCCTTGAGACCCTCCGGGTGAGCAGTGCGCTATACAAATGCCTATGATTGATTGATTGATTGATTAAGACTGTTAACCCAGGACACGAAGAGGGGGATGGAGTTCAGATCCCCTTTCCAGAATTTGAGAATGTCATCAATATACCGTCGCCAAAGGGTGACGTTCTCCTTATAGATGTTGGTCTCAGCGAAGATGTAATTGGCTTCAAAATGCGCCATATAGAGGCATGCCAGGCTGGGAGCGAAGGTGCTCCCCATCGAAGTGCCCTGGACTTGATGGTAAATAAGGTCTTCGAATTGGAAGTAATTTTTAGTTAGGGCACACTCCATAATAAAAGAAATGGGTGTGGGCGAATCCCATGTTTGTGCTCGGAGTACTTCTTCCACAACCTCCAGGGTGGCCCTCTGGGGGATGTTAGTGTAGAGGGCCTCTACGTCCAAGGTTATCAGTGCGTCCACACTGGTACCAGTTTCATTGAACTGTTTAATGATGTTGAGGACATCCCTGGTGTCGAGTAGAAAGGTTGGGGTCTTTAGTACCAGAGGGCGTAAAAAATGGTCACAGAACCGTGAAAGAGGTTCCAGAGCAGAGTTGATTCCTGACACAATAGGCCTCCCCGGTGGAGGTAGGACACCTTTGTGGATTTTGGGTATTGTATAAAAATACGGTATATGGACTCTCTTTGGTGATGTACTAATTTTACTATCACCCACTATGTAGCAGAGATTATTATTATTTTTTTGAGCACTCTCTCACTTGGTCCTGAAGAATTGCCACCGACCCGTATTGGGCACAGGGCAAGAAACATGTCGACCTTTCTACTTCCCTGGGGAGCATCATAATCCCCTTGGGGGTCACCTATTTTAATTAGGCTGGTATACCACCAGAATAAAATTGTTCCTTGATTGGCAATACCATACCTATTTTAACCCACCACACCACCGCTCACTACACTTGTTGCACCTACCCCCACGCACCCATACGACTGTCTCTAAAAATATCTCCGAAAAAGAGCCCATTCGCGGGAGCCCGTCGAGCACTGCAGCGCCGGCCCGAAGAGGAGCACAGCTCTATGATGAAGCATGACACCTTGCTAGGTGTGTGAGGGCATTCTATAGAGACTAATCACTCTCCCCCCCCATTCCCTCCTCTCTCCCAGAGGAACTGCACTCCTGGTTTTGTTTATCATACATTTGGAGCACTGTGCAGGACCTCAGTACAAAAGCTCTTGGTTCCTCCCTTTTTGTAGCATTACGGTCGGTGGCTCAGCCGTGGAATCTTAGCCCTTGTTGGCTAGCGGAAATTTACCGCTTTCTTGACCTTCTCTCCCTTTTTCTCAACATTCACAATCATGGAACAATACCAGGGACTATCCTTTGATGACGACCTTGTGTCTGAAATACTAAGAACACCTTCCCTGCTAGATGCAGATGGAGCCTTGGCCTCCACCAGCCAGGGCAACGATTGGAACAGCATCACCAACATGAAAAGTCAATTGATGAAAATCATCATGCACGGGGCGATCATGACCGAGTATCTACGTGCCAATATAGCCCCAAATGGGCTTATTGTATCAAATATGCCAAGAATTGTTTTAGATGACAAGCAATTCAAAGAGGAATGGTCCCTAGTTGCCTGGAAGTGCACTAGGGACTGGTTGATATTGGTTATAAAGACAGCAAAACGTCTGGCTGGCGAATTAATCATCCAGATTACCATTGCGGAAGGAGCACTACAAGCTACAATAACCATCGCAGCCTTCAAAGCCAAACTAGCTGAAATTAACAGTGAAATTGCTGAAAATAAGGATTTCCTAATGCGACAAAAAATTAATAAGCTTCAGAAAGATATTGGGCGTTTCAATAAAGAAAAAATCTACCACTACTCAAAGGATGATTTCCAACAAGCACAAAGTGATTACTCGTCAGATGACAGTACGAGTTCCCGTCGAAGAACTACTTCCAACAGCAGCAATTCAAGCACAGACAGCTGGAGAGGCCAACAACACTACCAGCAACATGGTCCGCCTAATCCACAGTATACCTACACGATGCCCCCTTTTCCAGGTTCACACATGTGGCAACCTCCTGGTTTCTAACAGGGACCATTACCTCCATTTAACCCCTTCATTCCACAACCTTTTTAGGCAGAGGCTGGGGCAGGGGCAGAGGAAGAAGAAGAGGCGGCTACAATCAGCAAAAACAGGTCCACTGGCAGGACCAAACAGACTTAGGCCCGATGGAGCTCAGGAGTCACAGAAGCAAGAAAAACTGATAGTGAATCTATCAGATCGGCGACTGAATCAGATAGAGCAACAAGTCCTTATCAAGGGGCTTGGATTCGTACCCACACCACGGCCTGATGATTTCAGGACTCACTGTGAAATCCATGACCTTTTTCGAAAAATCCGTCTGAGAAATTTCTTCAAAGACCAAAACTCATCTCCTCAGGTTGACTCAGGCATGCGGAAACCTTCCATTTTTACGCCCACCTCTGCCATGGTACCGCCAGAAATTCTGGCTTTCGAAAAAGCAGTCATCAAAGACATTAGTGCTATGAAAGTGGAAAAAACCTTCCATAATAATTCCCGCCTGGAAAATCTGGCAATAACTAATCTCAGCAATGATACGACGATCACCATCAAAGAGGCAGACAAGGGGGGAGCTATAGTCATTATGTCCACCTCAGACTATAGAACAGAATGCCTAAGACAACTCAGTGACACACAGTACTACGCCCAAATCAAAGAGGATCCCACCAAGAAACTGATCATTACAATAAGAACTCTAGTGACTAGCACAAGGCTGGATATCGAAAAATGAATCAGAATTCCTTATGAACAATAATCCCCGTATACCGTATTTTTATACATTACCCAAAATCCACAAAGGTGTCCTACCTCCACCGGGGAGGCCTATTGTGTCAGGAATCAACTCTGCTCTGGAACCTCTTTCACGGTTCTGTGACCATTTTTTACGCCCTCTGGTACAAAAGACCCCAACCTTTCTACTCAACACCAGGGATGTCCTCAACATCATTAAACAGTTCAATGAAACTGGTACCAGTGTGGACGCACTGATAACCTTGGACGTAGAGGCCCTCTACACTAACATCCCCCAGAGGGCCACCCTGGAGGTTGTGGAAGAAGTACTCCGAGCACAAACATGGGATTCGCCCACACCCATTTCTTTTATTATGGAGTGTGCAGAGATTGCCCTAACTAAAAATTACTTCCAATTCGAAGACCTTATTTACCATCAAGTCCAAGGCACTTCGATGGGGAGCACCTTCGCTCCCAGCCTGGCATGCCTCTATATGGCGCATTTTGAAGCCAATTACATCTTCGCTGAGACCAACATCTATAAGGAGAACGTCACCCTTTGGCGACGGTATATTGATGACATTCTCATATTCTGGAAAGGGGATCTGAACTCCATCCCCCTCTTCGTGTCCTGGGATAACAGTCTAAACTCCTATCTACGTTTCACGGCCAATTCATCAGTCCATGAACTTTCCTTTTTGGATCTGCTTATTTCCAATACTCTGACAGGCCTGAACACTAAAACCTACAAAAAACCTACAGATAGCCATAGTCCACTACTTTTTAGTAGTTTCCATCCCAAGGCTTTACGCGAGAACTTGCCATATGGACAATACCTCAGACTTCGACGCAACTGCAGTACGTTGGAGGATTTCAAAACACAGGCACATGAACTCACAGGCCATTTAACAAGGAGAGAATACCCGATGGCTATCACTCAAACGGCCTACAAGAGAGCACGGAATACTAGCAGGGACACCCTCCTGACGTCTACGGAAAAAACCAAAACTGATCAAATCACGTGTGTAACCACTTTCACGCCAGAATCCAATTCTATCCAAAGAATCAGCAAAAAACATTGGAATTTGCTGTCGGTAGGAGACTGGCAAACCCCCAAGCCCCGATTTGCATTCAAAAGGACGAACAATTTGAAAAGCCTTCTTATCAGTACCAGACCCAGACAACCACCACCGTCTAACCAGCGACTGTGGGGCCTACCACCTGTGACAGGCCATTACCCATGTGGGCAATGTGCCGCATGCGCTCTCACAAAAGCAAGTAGGAACATCAAATTTTCGGAATCTCTAACTTGGCACCAAAAATCCATACGAACTGCAATATACGTAATTGCATCTACTTAATCCAATGCCCATGTGACCTTATGTACGTGTGCATGACGACACGTCCAGTCATGATCAGAATCTCCGAACACCGGAGCAACATTAGGTGCAAAAAAGTAAACACCAAAATGTGCACACATTTTTGGGAGAAGAACCATACGGCCAATGATCTGACGTGGACAATTTTGCAAGCCTTTCCTGTGATCAGCAAGGATGCCCTTTTCAGAAAAGAACAACAATGGATCTTTAAAATCTCGAGCCATACAATCGGCCTCAACGATGATATACCATGGGCAACACTGAATAATACATGATCCACCCCACGGACACTCTTTATACCAGATGGTGACAACATCGATGTTGTGTGCCCCTGGACCGCTCACAGGTGGTGCTCTTCATCCCATCAGATGAAACCCTACATGTTACAATGACAGACATTGACATCCTAACTTATGTGGCCATACCCACTGGTCCGCATTTACTCTTATGCACCTGTATCTTGAGTAATTCTCATAATTTGCCTTGTCCTACAATAAAATAAGACTTTGATTTACTCAACTGCATCGCATTCTTACACATCCCGGGTTACACTAAAACCGCGTCATTCCAATAGACGCTCGCCCGACTTCTTTAATTTAATACCTCGTGAAATCACATCATCTTGCACGCGATCATTCGATCAGATACTCGCCCTTGAACATCCCCTGTGGTAACATCATTATTTTACGCTCCCTTCACCACGTTGTCCTCGAAATAAAGTTTCTTGGGTTGGTTTTCATCCCCAAGATGGCCGTCCAAGCATACGGTCTAGTCGTTTTTCTTTTTTGCATGCGAGCACTTCCTTTATTTTGCACACTCCTTCGTTTCCTCACTACGGAAGCCAAAGCTTCAGTAGGAGTACGGCTGCATGCACGCCCAACTTTTGTGAGTACAGTCCTCTACATGCCGGTATTTGACATGCCGCCTCCGGTATTTGAAGGTAAATTAACGCTTTCTTGCACGTTTTTTAGGGCGAGCTAATTCCGGCTTTATTGGCGAACCCGTACAGCAATATCTGTATCCCAGGGGGTGAGTCTTCCCCTTATGGAGTCCCTCTCATTCGTAGCCATTGGCACTGGGAGCATTACGCACTTTAAGTATTCCATGTCTCCTTCACTACTTGCGAAGCCACCCGCGACCCGAGATCTGGGGGTGGCGGCTTTGTACACAATTTGCAACTTTTGCATCTCACGTTACCCCGCTAACGAATTAGCTCATAGACCTGGGGACGGCAGTTTTTCAATGCACTCTGCCCGCTACTTGCTCAGACACTAATCGCGGTCTCACGCCACTCATTACTTCATGAAGTAGTCCACAGCATTTGGCACGTTTGGTGTTGTATTTTGTAGTTGGTAGTCTGTAATTCCCATCTCCAGCACTACGAACTCCACCGAGTAGTCTTCTAGATGGATAGCCATGGTAGCACCTATTTAGCCATGATAGCATGAATCTCACCATTGGACGGTTGCCCACCTTAGCCACCTAGTAAGCACTGATGACGAACGCTGAATTTGTTCCTTGTGTTGTCCTGTTTTCGTTTCTCTTTTCTTCTAGGTCTCGCAACAGTGGGTCCACTCCCCTTTGGGACCCAATGGGCTCTCTTTGGTGATGTACTAATTTTACTATCACCCACTATGTAGTAGAGATTATTATTATTTTTTTGAGCACTCTCTCACTTGGTCCTGAAGAATTGCCACCGACCCGTATTGGGCACAGGGCAAGAAACATGTTGACCTTTCTACTTCCCTGGGGAGCATCATAATCCCCTTGGGGGTCACCTATTTTAATTAGGCTGGTATACCACCAGAATAAAATTGTTCCTTGATTGGCAATACCATACCTATTTTAACCCACCACACCACCACTCACTACACTTGTTGCACCTACCCCCACGCACCCATATGGCTGTCTCTAAAAAGATCTCCGAAAAAGAGCCCCTTCGTGGGAGCCCGTCGGGCACTGCAGCGCCGGCCCGACGAGGAGCACAGCCCTATGATGAAGCATGACACCTTGCTAGGTGTGTGAGGGCATTCTATAGAGACTAATCACATTCCCAGGACTACCAATATTGGTAAATCTAGGAATATGTCAGAATCCATAAGTGGATGTGTGGTAACGCTCCACCCATATAATGCCTTCCTGCCTCAAAGTAATACAAGGCAGCGATTTGCACTGCCTTACGTTACTCTAGATCTATCAGGTCCTGCAGGGCCATGCAAGGTGGAGGCCGCACAGTGGTAGAGAGAGCGACCTTTGACCCTGCCACCAGGTAGGTCGCTCCCCTCACCGCCACACAGCCCCCTGTGTGTCCTGCATCTCGCCGCCTCTGCCGCCCGTGTCAGCCGCTAAGTACTGTTTCCTCATTGTTGCTTCTCTGCCTGTGCCACCTTTTGCCTTTTTGTACCCCTGTGCCCGTTTTCTTCCTCATTGTACCCTTTTTCTCTTTCTGTCCCCGCTGCCTGTGCCACCTTTTGCCTTTTGTACCCCTGAGCCCGTTTACTTCCTCATTGTACCCTTTTTCTCTTTCCGTCCCCGCTGCCTGTGCCACCTTTTGCCTTTTGTACCCCTGAGCCCGTTTACTTCCTCATTGTACCTTTTTTCTCTTTCTGTCCCCGCTGCCTGTGCCACCTTTTGCATTTTGTACCCCTGAGCCCGTTTACTTCCTCATTGTACCCTTTTTCTCTTTCTGACCCCGCTGCCTGTGCCACCTTTTGCCTTCTGTGCCCGTTTATTTCCTTTTGGACCCCTTTTCCTTTCTGTCCCGTTGCCTCCATGTCCCCCGCCGTTCCTTTCCCACTGCTGCGTCCCTGCGTCCCCGCCCCCTTGATTCCCATTGGCCGCCCCGCTCCCACCTCCCAGCTGCTCCTCCCCCCCTATCCCCCTCACATGGAGGCCGCGCAGCGGGCACGCCGCCAGCGCGCCGCTGGCGCGCCCAAGGCAAGCCCGTCTGCGCCCGTTTCCGCCTGGACCGCGCCCAGCGCCAGGACCCCTGGCCCCCGTCGATGCCAGCCCACACGACGGACTTACGACGCCGCCACTCTCAACGCACTCAAACCCGGCCGGGACCCCGCCTGCTACCAAGCCACCCCGAAACGCACCCACGGACCCTTCACCTGCCAAGCCAGCAACTGCACCTGCCTCCGGACCTGCACCGCACCTAAAATGCCAGGCACCAGCAACAACCACCTCAAGTGCATCCTGCTCAACACCCGCTCCGTCCACAGACACGCCGTCGAACTCTGGAACCTGCTCGACACAACATCACCAGACGTCGCCTTCCTCACGGAAACCTGGATGAACACCTCCTCAGCCCCCAACATCGCCATAGCCATCCCGGATGGATACAAGATCACCCAGAGGGATCGCGTCAACCAGACCGGAGGAGGCTTCGCCATCGTCCACAGGAACACCATCCGCATCACGACCAACTCCGACGACACCCTCACCGCCGCCGAGCACCTTCACTTCCAGATACACACCGACCCCAAGACCACCCTCAGAGGCACTCTCATCTACAGACCCCCGGGACCACGCAGACAATTCAGCGAAGCCATCGCAGACTTCATCAGACCGCACGCCCTCACCTCCTCTGACTACATCCTCCTAGGAGACCTCAACTTCCACTTGGAGAACAACAATGACAGCAACACCAACACCCTGCTGGACAACCTCGCCAACCTCGGACTCAAGCAACTGGTGAACAACCCCACCCACTACGCCAGCCACACGCTTGACCCCGTCTTCTCCTCCAGCAAGCACATCTCCTTCAGCCACTCCACCAGACTTAATTGGACTGAACACAGCTGCGTCCACTTCAACTTCAGAAGAACCACGACCCACCACCACCCGCAACAGGTTCCCCGCAGGAGCTGGAACAAGATCACCGCCGACCAGCTCACCACCTCCCTCAGCCAGAACCCTCCCACCAGCGCAACGGACCCCAACGAAGCAGCCCGCAACTTCACACAGTGGCTCACCAACTGCGCCGACGACCTCGCACCTCTGAAGAACCCACCCAGCAGACCTGGCAGCAAGAAAGCCTCGTGGTTCACCAACAAACTCAAAACATCCAAGAAAAACTGCCGCACCCTCGAAAAAACCTGGCGCCACGACCAGACTACAGAAAACATGACAGCCCTCAAGAACGCCACCCGCATACACCACCAGCTGATTCGCACCACCAAAAGAACAACATTCAAAGAACGACTGGACAACAACACCCACAACAGCAAGGAACTCTTCAGCATCATCAAAGAGCTCTCCAACCCCAGCGCCGGAAACAACGACATCACACCCTCGCTGGACCTCTGCGACTCACTCGCCTCATTCTTCCACCGCAAGATCGCTGACATACACAACAGCTTCGGCGCACAGACCACGCACCCAACCACCGAACCAATGCCCCCCACCACCACCCTCTGCAACTGGACCCCGGTCAGCACCGAAGACACCACCCGCACGATGAACACCATCCACTCCGGATCCCCTACCGACCCCTGCCCCCACCACGTCTTCAACAAGGCCGACTCCATCATCTCACCCCAACTCCGGGACATCATCAACATCTCCTTCACCACCGCCACCTTCCCGGAGAGCTGGAAGCATGCCGAGCTCAGTGTCCTCCTGAAGAAACCGACAGCGGACCCCACCGACCTCAAGAACTTCTGCCCCATCTCGCTCCTCCCTTTTCCTGCCAAAGTCATCGAGAAGACCGTGAACAAACAGCTCGCCGCCTTCCTCGAGACGAACGGATCCCTCGACCCCTCACAGTCCGGTTTCCGAGCCAACCACAGCACCGAGACCGCCCTCATCGCAGCCACCGACGACATCAGATCCCTGCTCGACAACGGGGAAACAGCTGCCCTCATCCTCCTGGACCTCTCTGCAGCGTTCAACACAGTTTGCAACCACACACTAATACAGCGCCTCAGCAACACCGGAATCCAAGAGAAGGCACTGGAGTGGATCATCTCGTTCCTCGCCGGAAGAACCCAGAGAGTCCGCCTCCCCCCGTTCCGTTCCGTGGCCACTGAAGTCACCTGCGGCATACCCCAAGGATCCTCGCTCAGCCCCACCCTCTTCAAGGTCTACATGAGCCCCCTCGCGGCCATCGCACGCCAACACAACCTTAACATTTCCTACGCCGACGACACCCAGCTGATCCTCTCCCTCACCAACGACCCCGCCAACGCCAGAGCTAACCTACACGAAGGAATGAAAGACGTCGCCGAGTGGATGAAGAACAGCCGCCTGAAACTGAACTCGGACAAGACGGAAGTCCTCATCCTGGGATCACCCCTGGGACGACTCCTGGTGGCCCCCTGCCCTGAGCACCACTCCCAAGCCAACGGACCACGCACGAAACCTGGGCTTCATCCTGGACTCCTCCCTCTCGATGACCAAACAAGTCAACGCCGTCTCGTCATCCTGCTTCAACACCCTGCGCATGCTCCGAAAGATCTTTCGATGGATCCCCACCGAAACCAGGAAAACGGTCACCCAGGCACTCGTCACCAGCCGACTGGACTACGGGAACACCCTCTACGCGGGAACCACAGCCAAACTACTGAAAAGACTCCAGCGCATACAGAACGCCTCCGCACGACTCGTCCTGGACATCCCCCACCACAACCACATCTCCGCCCACCTGAGAGACCTGCACTGGCTCCCCGTCAGCAAGAGGATCACGTTCAGACTCCTCACCCATGCACACAAGGCTCTCCACGACCTGGGCCCCAAGTACCTCAACAACCGCCTCACTTTCTACACGCCCACCTGCCAGCTGCGATCGACCAGCCTCGCCCTCGCCACCGTTCCACGCATTCGCAGAGCCACCGCCGGAGGAAGATCCTTCTCCTACCTGGCAGCCAAGACATGGAACTCCCTCCCCATCCACCTACGGCTGACCCAGGACCATCTCTCCTTCAGGAAGCAACTCAAGACCTGGCTTTTCGAGCAGTAACGGACGCCCCTCCCCCAGCGCCTTGAGACCCTTGCGGGGGAGCAGCGCGCTATATAAATTGATTGATTGATTTATTGATTGAATAAATCTCACCTAGGCTTTGCGTCACCCCTGTGTCCCCTTGCATGGCGCAGAGTGAAGCAAAAACCTTGATAAATATGCCCCAGGATCTTCGCACCTAGTCTGGTTTCCGATCCTGGTTGATATACAGGCTATGGTAGTGTATTTAGAGTGTGTATATTTACTCCAGATCATTCTGAGACTAAGCACACAAGGTTTTATGTATAGAACAAAGTCTCATAATTGCTTGAACCTCACCCCCAAAAACATACCAGTGAAATAGTTATTCACAAAAATGTTTCAGCTCCTCCCATATCCTCTCAGACTTCAATTAGAAGGCATGTTAGAAGCCAGTGACCGTGACCTGTTTTGTGTTTTATACACTGGAATGTTCCTTCATTTTAACAAGAAATGCAGTAACATTATGCATAGACTGAAGGAATGATTCTTGTTTTTAGGTCAAGCCTAGGCAAGACGCATGCGCTGTCTTCAAGACATGCGGTATTCACTCCAAGGGCTTTGAACATGCCCAGTGCTTTTCATTTGTTGTTTCCTCTGGCTTTCAAAATTCCATTGCTGTTGTTGGAGAATGTTTACATTTGTCCCACCTTTTGGCTGTTTGTTCCCACCCTGGAGACCGCCCCTGCTACATCAATCCTTTCATTATCAGCCATATGTTTAGTTTCGGCACACTCTTTTTTAATTTATTCAAACGTGGTTGCAACTTTGGCTGTCGTCCGTCTGAAGTCTTCGTGTTTCCCATGATCAGCACGACATGCTTTATCCTTAATTGTGATGACCGCGTCTTTCTTTTGTTCTGCATGCGTGGCTCGCCCACCTCTATTTTTAATTTTGAAGAGATTTTAACATATGTTGACATGATGCTTTTTGCACGATTTACAAGGTTATATATTTTCTGGTTCACCTTGTGCACCGCAGGCTCTTAAAGCCAGAGATCGGCTCTGGCTTGTCCAGTAAACCATCAGTATAATTACTCTTACCATTCTTGACTAGAACCAGTAGTTTGTTCTTTGTTAATATTAGGTTCAGGTTGCTGCATGCACGTTTTCTGAAGCCACTCTTTCCCCTGCTTTTCGCACTTCCCTGTCATTATGACTGAGACGTCTATGTGACTGCGTTGTCATTGGCTGCTTCGAATGTCTCTGCTCGCGGTGATTAGGTGCTTAGGGACAGTCTAGCATGGCTGGTTTGAAAGGTGCTCATTTGGCAGTATGTATAATGTGGAAGGAAGGTGTGTTTTTCAGGTAAAGGGTAATGTATATGTTTGCGTATTTGCAATAATGGCAGACTGTAAAGTGCTTTAGAGCTGCTAGTGCTGGGAAATACAGGTAGTGGGCCTTTTGCAAAAGTTAGGGCGTGCCCGATGCACCCATTCTGCTTCCTCAAAGAGCTAGTTGTGTGTGGTCACACCCTGTAGAGGTGTATGTCCTTCACATATACTGTGTTCCTAGGTGCTTCTGCATGACCCAGGACATGTTGCTGCTGCTTTGTGATCCGGACAAGTCTCTAGAGATGGTTTCTCGCTGTACTTTCGTGGCATTATAAAAATAATGTTCCCCCATCCGTATTAAGTCCATTGTAATATAGAATATTGTTCAAACCGGTTCAATGAAGTTGACGTACAACTATAATTCCCATAATGCATTTGGTTGCCAGGATTGGTGTACAGTGTCCCTGATTACCTTGAGTTACGTTGTACATTAATTTGAGCATGTCACTAGTTTTTAATAGCCGTTGCTTCGTGCACATGGTCTGTTTGCTATTTGTAGTGTCAGTCTCTTGTTTACCAAAGCAATGACTATACCTTAAGGGCAGCGTTCGATGCAGCTGTCCATGCCATAGATTTGTTCAAGATAAGAGTGGACTGTGCTGTATTAATGGCGTGCGAGGGAAATTATCATTCTCCTGAATGAATGAAGTTATATTAAATGGCTTTCTTCAGTGCTGAAATACCCAAGTGTTTCTTGGTGGAAGCTACAGATGCCGTATAAAGAGCCCAAAGATCAGAAACCTAGGCAGAGCTAAATAAGCAAGTTTTCATGACCTTCCTGAAGGCCAATAGATTGGGCAAGTCTTTGATATGCAAAGGAAGCATATTCTAGGCTTTTGTTGCTCCCAAGACAAAGCTTCGGCCACCCCAGGCCGCATGCCTAAATCTGGTAACTATCACGGTCTTGGCATTACCAGAGCTCAAGGACCTATTTAGAGTATACCAGCTGAAATCAAATAAAATCAGGCCCTATGTCCTGAAGTGCTTTGTATACAAAGCAAAGTGCCTTGAAGGTAATTCCTGATCTAATTGGCAACCAGTGAAGCTTATTCATAGACTTAGACATTGACTGGTGCTTAGGGACCTTCAACAGGAGAAGGGCAGCGGCATTTTGCAGAGTTTGAAGTTTATTGAGCACATGTTCAAGCAACATCCATTACAGTAATCGAGCTTGGATAGCAAAAGTGAGGCACCTAATGTTTTCTGAAGATGGGATGGGATAAAAAGAAGTACCTTCTTTATCAACCTAAGGGTATGGAGAGCCCCAGATGTAACGGCATTAACTTGGTCAGAGTAAGTCAATTTGTCATTAATTAGGACACCCAGGATATGGGTGCAATTGACTGGAGTAGGAAGGGGGCCCAGGTCTTGTGGCCACCAAGCGGGCATCCAGAATGAGGACTGAGCTCCAAAGCGCATGACTTCAGTTGTTCTTGAGTTAAGATTGAACTATTCTCAGACATCCATAGACTGACTGCCGGCATACATTCACAGAATCTGCCCCCAGTGCCAGAGTCCTCATTAGCATGGGAGATGACAATTTGCAAAGGAGGTAAGGGAAAAGCCAAAAGATTTAGGGGCATATTATCAACGGCCAGCGATAATTATCGCTGGCCGTGCTTAGCGATAATTATATTATTGCAGGCTATCTCTGGAATTTATCGCCCTGGTAGCGCGTTATTAACAACGATTTTCCCTGCAAAACGGCGATAACCTTGCTGATACGACCCACAGGGTCGTATCAGCATAATCCACCCCCTATGTTAAGGATGGCTAAGTCAGGATTTTAGCAGACGTTAGATTTTGGCGAAAACTGCAGTTTTCGCCAAAATCTAACGTCTGCTAAAATCATGTGGGCTGCCTTGTAAATATCGCGATGTAAACATTAGCGATATTTGCAAGGTAGTCCATCCGGGGTACGCCCAGTAACCCCCACTTAGCATCTCATTGGAGATGCAAAGGGAGGCGTTGGGAAAAAGGGTGCTAATGTGCGATTATGCATGTTAGCACCCTCTTGTAAATAGGGCGCTGGTTTTATCTCTGCTTTTTTGGCTTTGTAAGCCAAAAAAGCAGAGATAAAGCCCTTGTAAATATGCCCCTTAGTTAGCTCAGCTAAGGGGGAGACATAAATGTTAAAAAGTGTGGGACTGAGCGAAGACCCCTGAGGGACCCCACAAGGAAGAGAGTAAAGTTGTGAGAAAAAATTGTCCAGTTCTTGACTTTGGAGGAATGAGTTAAGCAAGTCCCAGGCTAAACCTATGATACCGATGTTACCTAAGCAATACATCAGCAGCCTGTGGTTAACAGTATGGAAAGCCGCTGACAGATCGAGTAAAATCAGGGCTGCTCTACCTCCCTGATCAAGGGACATCATGATCTCGCCAGTGGCTTTGATTAAGGCAGTCTCCGTGCAGCGGCCAGTGCGAACGCCAAACTGGGTAGGATCCAGTAGATTATAGGTTTGAATAAACTCAACAAGTTGAGAATTCATTACTTTCTCAATAATCTTAGCTGGCTTTGGTAGACATGAGAAGGAGCGATAGCTGTTGGGATCGAGAGGGCCCAAGGAAGTTTTTTTTATGAGGATTTACTGAAGCTTTCTTCCAGATAGCCAGAAAAACACCAGAATGAAGCATTAAATGAAAGATATAGGTCAGTATGGGAGCAATTATCTCTGCAGCCAGCATAACTACCATAGGTGGACAAGGGTCCCCTAGGGATCAAAAATGAAATTGTATATTTTATTGTTCTGTGCTGTGCTGTTTTAGATAGCTTATTATGTATTTTAAATTCAACCGGCGTATGTTCGCTGTGCAAATATGTACGTTTGTGATAGCTGTGTTTTTGTACAATATTAATAGTGTCTTTGTTTTATAAACGCTGGCTACCAAAATAACTGAATTTTAAATTAATCAAGAAATAAACATCACCAGGCTAGTATATTATTTTTACTGTAAGGAATCTCGGTTTGATAAATAAAGTCATTGGAAAACAGTTTTATTGTACTGAGAGAATATTTGTGGACCATTTGTAAAAATGTGTAGGTGTTAGGTTCTGTGTGTGTGAGGAGAGAAAGCCTAGTCAAGATTTAACATCAACAACCTCCATGTGGTGCCATTACAGAGGCTTGCACTGTCGAATGAAGAAAAGCAGAGTAGCATGTACTGGCAGAGGTGATGGGTAAAGCCCATGGGATCATATCAAGGAAGTCTTAATGAGAGGTGTGGTGGCCTGTGATGACCACAGTAATACCGTCTGAACTCCAAACACACAGAAGTACTGCTAACAACAGGGGTTCGGCGGATCAAAGTATACTTCTTATCCTTAAATGAGATAAGAGACGACAACACAGACATTTTTATTACATCACGAGGGGTGCATGGAAAGCATCAAAGGTCTCACCACAAAAACAATCAACATCAGCATAAGAAAGGCAAGCAGATTGGAACTGCCATGACAACCTCTGCCCGTGCTGCTATGGAACACGTTAAAGCAAACAAGAATGGGCTATGGACGGAGCAGCAGTCAAGTTCTTTTCCACCAACATAATGCATTCTGGGAGTTGTGGTCATGGGATGATTTCCAAAACGGGAGACCAGTTTTTGGACCACGGGTCCCTTGCCCCTCAATCCCACACTCTCCTTCTCGGAGTGTCTTCTGCTTACTCGGGAGTTCCCTCTTTATGCATCTGTCATCTGCTCTCCCGTTTTTTCTTTCTTTCTTTCTTTCCCACACACTCTTTCTGCTCCTCTGTCAGGAGTTCATTCACCACGTTGTGCACTAACTACTTATCCCTCTCTGTCTTCCTGTCTATCTATTCTGTGCAGCTCTCACCCCTATCTATCCACCATGCCATATAATTGCACTACACAAATCCACTCCACACCACATTGTTCCACCCTACACAATTTCACAATTCACAATTCCAAGCCAACCCACATAATTCCACTCCACACCATATACATCCACTCCACTCCAAACCAAAACACATGGGTAAAAGACATTGTCAGTTACAACGCCATTAGCTCTCTCGCAAATGCAAGACCTACTGACATTGCTTATGCCCTGCGGTTTGTGCACATGTGTATACTGTTGTCTCTGCTTTACTTTCTCTTTTACTGCCCCCCCCTTTTTTCTTTCACCTTTCCCCAGGATACAGTGGGACAGCCAGGGCTGCCGAATTGGCCAATTAATTTTGCTTTACATTCTAGTGTTAGCAGTGTGGCTGTGGCTGACAATTCTATGTCTTATGCGGGACAGTATGTTTAAGATTCCAGATGTATTCCAGTCAACAAGTAGGCAACGTTCTAGGTATTGGGGTTTTCATTTAGAGAATCATGGTTTTATGGAGTGTTAAATCAATTGCAGCAAATTAAATGAATCCTGACTCCAACTCCCAAAATGCTTAAGGCTGTTAAATGAAAATACTGGAGTGAGACACCCTGTCTGAGGTGACATGAAGTCGTCTGGTAAGGACAATGAAAGACTGGGGGTAAAAATCACAATGCTCCAACCTATACCTTGCAACGTGCATGCAGCTCTTTGATGACAGGTAATAAATAGCTCACTGTTCTATATTAGGATTTTAAGAAACAAACTGCAAGTAACAAAAAGATCTCTGAAAAAAGCAGTAGCCAACTGAACTATTTACATGATATGCACTTCTTTGATCTGCATGGTACGTGTTTGCAGCAGGCATATTAACCGTCTGAACTAGACAAAATTCAATCGAACTCCAGCAGGTTCATTAATCACCAGAGTTATCTTCACATTTTTATTGTTCCTGGTAAATTGCTGTAGGCACGGAACGCTGCAGTAGGTGAGTTTAACTCCACACATGCTCACACATGCTCATCATCCATTTGAAACGTGTCTTTCTCCCATACTTCTGTGCCACCAACTCTCCTTATTTATTCACTTTTTCACCACTAGGAGGCTCACTCGCTCTATCATTCAGCGATGAACTCATCTATTTCCTTTGGAAACTCCAGTTCTCGTTCCTCCTGTCTCCTCTTTATTATTCTCAGTGGGAACTGGGTGAGGATGGGGGTAGGGGATGTTTGAAGGGGTATAACGGATCACAGGGCACTCAGGGGTTATTGGGCTCCAAGTATAATAATTAGGTCATTTTTCCTCTAATGAAACAATGTGAAGCGGAGGTTTTCAAACTTGTTTGATCTGAACCCCTTAAGTAAAATATGTTTAAGCCCCCCCCCCTAAAACTTTAGACTTGAGGGTGTGGGAGGAGTGGAGTTGATCGCAGGGGACGGGGCTTATGAGAATATTTTAAGGGGTACTTCTTCTTTAGCTGATAATCCACACTAAATGTGAGATTCATAAAAGAAGAAATATGGCAAACAGAAATAGACCCAAAAAGCACTGCTCCCCATAACTGGGGGTTGTGAGCCTAGCATTATCCTGGGCCCCACTGCAGCTGCACCTGCTGCACTAATGATAGCTGCTGCACAAAGTAGCAGGCTTCTTCTCTGTCTCTTTCACCCATCCCCCACCACGCCTGATCATCACTGTGGGCCCCTCACACTTCTGGGCCCCAGTGGCACTGCACTTGATTCATTAATGAAAAAATGTCCTATTAATGGACTTTGCGCTAGGTACGGTCCAAATTCCTACTACTAAAATGTATTCTTTGAAAGCACTTGCTTTATATTAAATACAAAATCGTTTTGTGGCAGCCTAACTTACACTCAAGCCACTGGAATTATATGATAGTGCAGACCTTGGTGTTTTCTGCATAGTTGTGGATTTTCTGCATTTTCCATTTCATTTTTGCTCAGACATTGTTACCATGAGTACAAATGACAATCATAACAAAAGAAAGTAATATCACAAAATGCCACATAATTTGCCTTTTCTTGCTGCATAATTTAGTCACCCATGGTGTACAGTTTGGTCCTCCCTGCCACATACTTACAGTTGCCTTCCTTATACTGTGTAATGCATTTTAAAGACAATAACTGTGAGAAGTTGGCCTGGCATATGCTGGTCACTAGTTATAGTGGCCACCTTGCACCAGTCCAATTTGACTCTTATGGTAGAAAGGTTTAAGACAACCTTTTAAAGAAAGCTATCCTAGTGGTAGCTGTGGAGAGCAGCCTTCAGGCTAAGTCTCAGAGGAATGTAAAGCAGCTTGTTTTACCTTATAATCTCTTGAATTACCAAATGAAAGGACACCACACAGGTATATATATCAAATATATATGTATTTATTTCTAGACACACTCTACTAATCTCTTTATGAGATTAGAAGCCAGGAACACATTCAAATATCAACGTTTCACAATAAGTTAAGCACAAATAAGGCTGGGGCCCTAGAGGCGTACCAGACCATATACTAAAAAAGAGGTTTAGGAAAGTCGACTTGCAGAATGACAAGGCCTAGGGCCTGTAGAATCGCTGGGGCTTCACTGCTGCAGTGAAAGCAGGTAAGTAACAGACCCACGGGAGACACGTGCAGTGTGAGAACACAGCCGCGGGTTCCCTATTGATTATAATGGAGCAAGTCGCGGTTTGATTTTTAAAGTTCTAGGGTACTTCGAGGACGTCTACAAGCAAGCCACTTACAAGGTAAGTACTTCGAGGGCCAACACACACTAGGGCACAAGATGCAGAAGACCTGAAAATTGAAGGGACTGTGTTCACAGTCACTAGCCAGTGACCCGGGGCCAGGAAGATGGATGCCCACGGATGTCGGGTGATTTCAGGTGATCAAGGGTGTTTTGACTCTTCGCTCACCAGGTCCAGGAGAGATCGACGATGACCAGCAGCTGGATTTGGAGTGTCCCACGACATCTGCAGCTGACTGCAGTGTCAGCAACCGGATTGGAGCCAACAAGCCTTGGCAACAGTAAGTCTCGTGTGGAGTGAAGAAAGTCGATGGTGCAGACCTGCAAGGTCTGAGGGACTCACCCAGCAAGGGTGAGTGAGGGCAGGCCTCAAGCAACCAGGGAGCTCTTTGAGTCATTAAGAAAGTCTTCGGGGGACCCACAAGCCAACGGGCAATGGATCGCAAAGACGCCTCAGGAGGAAATGCTTCACAGGAGCCCACGGTCATTCGGGACGGGGTAGGCCTCTGATTTTCACTGCACAACCTGCTGGAGGCTTGGGCCAGAGATGGTCCAATGCACAAGTTCGTAGAACGTCGTGAAGGGGTTGCACTCGACAATAGTGCACGGTACCCGGGTATTGCTGTTAATCGTCACTCGTGGGGTACACTCACCTCAGCTCTGCTGGGGACTCACAGTGGCCGTCGAGAAGTCAGGAAATCTACTTCCGGGGCTGCAGGGACTTCGAACTCTGGCGGGATCGGGAAAGTTTGTGACCGTTGATTAGAGTTTCAGGTGCCTGCCAAGCAGGGGAGTCACTCCTTGACTCCCAGGGAGATTCTTCCGTCTTCCAAAGGTAGTGGAACGTCGAAGGGCCTGGATTCTTCTTTGTAGAGTATCGTCCAGGGTTATCTACTTTGCAATGGCAAGGTTACCTATCTTATACTGAAGATAGGGGAGGGATTAGCTCTATGACCACTCCTCTGGGAGGGTCAGGGTAGGGGGTGGTTACACCCACTTCCCTTTGTCCAGTTTCGCGCCAGAGCAGGGGGAAGGTAGCCCCTGAACCGGTTTGAGCTGGCATATGCACAGAGGAGCCTACTGGTCCCCCAGTGCAGGACTTCAAAGCACTCTAGGAGTGCACCCACCCAGCCCCAATACACTAAATCCTGTCAGGAAGGTGGTGACACCTCCCTGTGACAGGATGCCTATTGTTGGGCCTCCTCCACTGCGAGTTTCGGTCAGCAGCAGGAGGGCAGCCCAGTGTCTGTGCTGGTGGCATCCATTTTGTGATGCCAGGGCTCTTTCCGATTTCTACCGTGTTACCACAGTAGGTACATGTCGTCCCCTCTAGAAGGGTGGACTCATACTCCGACACCAGTTACTGATGTGGGGGTGTGATTCCAAGTTGTTTGACAGATTGTGCTCTTGAGGCGGAAAGCCGAGAGCGTTTTTATTCGCTTTTAAAACCTTTGCTGTAATATTGCTGTAACATTGTCACTTATCTTGTGTGTGCACTTACCCCTCCGGCACCTCGCTGATCCTGTGCAGCTGAGTTAGAGCTGCCGCAGCCCTCTCCACCTACAAACTTTTCCTGCCGCCATCTCGGCGAGGACGGAGGCCACGCCCCTTTGGGAGGCCACGCCCACCGACGCCACCCTTTAAAGCGCTGATTACTAGCGCTTCCAGTCCGACAGATTGTGCTCTTGAGGCGGAAAGCCGAGAGCGTTTTTATTCGCTTTTAAAACCTTTGCTGTAATATTGCTGTAACATGGTCACTTATCTTGTGTGTGCACTTACCCCTCCGGCACCTCGCTGATCCTGCGCAGCTGAGTTAGAGCTGCCGCAGCCCTCTCCACCTACAAACTTTTCCCGCCGCCATCTCGGCGAGGACGGAGGCCACGCCCCTTTGGGATGCCACGCCCACCGACGCCACCCTCCTGTGCCCTATAAATGATGTGTATTTCTCGGCCGCGCAGCGGGCGCGCCGTCAGCGCGCCGAAGGCGTGCCTAAGGCAAGCCCGTCTGCGCCCGTCCGCGCCAGGTCGGGACTGAGGGCCTGCCATGCCGACCTTCACTTCTCATACTCTTCTCAATCCCTCAGATATTTGCAACATTCTGCCACCTCCCCACCTCCAACAGCTATTCGCCGTATACGTTCTGCCGGCCTTATGCATCCTGACCGACACCACTTAAGTGGGAACACTCCATCAGCTATGCCGACCAGGAATGTCATGACTCTCAGGGTGCTATATTTAAACACTCGCTCTTTGGTTAAACACTCTGAGGACATTTTCATCCTGTTATTTAACTCCAATCTGGACATGCTCCTGCTCTCGGAAACCTGGCTAACATCAGAGTCCCTCCCAGATATCTTGGCTGCCCTCCCCCCTGATTATTACATCCTTCATGCCGATCGTCACGGTGATCAGCCCGGGGGTGGGGTGGCAGCCATCATATCCAAACACCTGAATTCCATCTCCTCTTATTCCCTCCCCCTCCCTAAGGTGGATAATCTACTTATCAGTGTGCAAACTGATACTGGCACTCTCACCTTCCTGCTTCTATACCGGCCTCCCTATCCTATGCCATCCTTTTCCACCACCTTGAGTGAACAGCTGTCTAATCTTTTAACGCTGCACTCTAGCTTCGCCCTTTTTGGCGACCTAAACTACTGGTTCAATGATACCAATGCCGGCCCCCATGCTACCGAGCTCTTCGAGACTCTCATTAGTTTGAATCTCACTCAACAGATCACTTATCCCACCCACAATAAGGGCCATATCTTGGATCAGATCTGGACCTGCAACCTGGCCTCATCTCCACCAGTCGTTTCCCCCTGTGTCTGGTGCGATCACAACCTAGTCGATATCACCATCACTGTCGCCGGTCAGATCCTTCCCCCTTTGATGGCCGGCGGCCTCTCTCGGAAATGAAGTTCATATGACTCTCAGGGCTTTCTCACGGCCCTGGCCAACACCCGCTCAGCCCTCCTCCCCTCTAACGACATTGTCGGTTTAGAACACGCTCTCGGTTCCTGGCTAGAATCGGCCAGCAACCTCTTTGCTCCTTTGGTTAAATTTCCTAGCACTAGGCATTGCAGCTCCCACAGGTGGTTCTCTGGTGAGCTCAAGCTCCTGAAACTAAAAACTCGTCAATTAGAACGCACCTGGAGACGCGATTACTCCGATACAGCCCGTCAACTCTATCTGGCTGCGCGTAAAGAATACAAAGCTGCCATCAGCCTAGCTAAAATGGAACACTTTTCCCACAGGATTTCGTCTGCATCCGACAAATCTAAGGAGGTGTTCAGTCATGGATGAACTCACTACAGATGACAGAACTCTCCCAGCTCAGACCCCTACTCAAGAGGCCTGTGACACCCTCAACTCCTTCTTTTTAGATAAAATCACGAAAATTAAAAAATCTATCCCTCCCCCTCCCCCTCCCCAGGCACCTTCATCAGCGTCTTGCACTAATAATTCCTCGATTTTTTCTTCTTTTCCGGCCCTTGACCCCGCTTCTCTAGCGGAATTGGCTATCCGGGTAAAATCTGGCTCCCCGAACGATTGCTGCCCGCCATCTGTCCTACGGCGCATATGTCTGAACTTACCCGACTGCATCCTACCTCTACTTAATGGGGCACTCAACAGTGGCATCGTTCCGACTTCTTTCAAGGAGGCCATTTTAGTGCCTCTCCTCAAGAAACCCGGCGCAGACCCCACGGAGCCCTCGAACTACCGTCCCATCTCCCTCCTTCCGTACTTTTCAAAGTTGATGGAGGCCCACGTTACTCGGTGCCTGTCAAATTTCATTGAATCATCCAATCACCTTGAGCCTAATCAAGCTGGTTTCAGACCTGCCCACTCTACGGAGTATGTCATCCTGGCAGCTCTGGACACACTCAGGAACAACGCGGACATTGGGTCCCCTCAAGCCCTCGTCCTCCTGGACCTATCAGCGGCGTTCGACACGGTGGACCATAACATCCTTCTCCACCGTGTCGAGCAGGCTGGCATCCAGGGCAACGCCCTCAGTTGGGTCAAGTCCTTCCTTACTGGAAGAACACAGGCGGTCCGCCTGGGGCCCTACACTGCCACTAAAACCCCCATGTTCTGCGGAGTCCCCCAGGGCTCCTCTTTATCGCCACTCTTATTTAATCTATATCTCCGGCCATTGATCCAATCCCTCAAGAAATGGGACATCGTCGCTTATAACTACGCTGACGACCTACAGATTATTCTCCCGCTCAATTCACCTCATGCCATTAATACGTTTCATGCAGTCATGGTTCACATCCAATGCTGGATGAACCAGAATCAATTGAAACTTAACCCCGGGAAAACTGAGCTCCTCCTTCCTGGACTCAGTCACGCTTACTGGGGCCCGCAGTTTTGGCCCCCGGAGCTAGGCTCCCCCCCAATCCCGGTGAAAGCAGTTAAGAGCTTGGGAGTGATCATTGACGCTGAACTTTCCCTCAGAGCTCAGGTGGGCTCGGTAATATCTTCTTGTATGTACCAGCTTCGGAAGATTCGTAAAATTCGTCACTTACTTCCCCCCGCTGCACTTACCCAAGTTGTCATCTCACTTGTGCTCTCCCGTCTGGACTTTTCTAACTCTATTTACTATGGCCTCCCATCATCCCTGACACATCGTCTCCAAGTTGTCCAGAACCAAGCGGCCCGCTTAATTTTTAATATCCCCAGATGGCAGTCAGCCAAACCCCTGCTTCACAGTCTTCATTGGCTTCCAATAGACCAAAGGGCAGCTTTTTAGGTGGCGTGTCTTACTTTCAAAACCCTCCACTGCTCCGGCCCTTTGTTTGTAAAATCTCTTATCCGTCCCTACTGTCCACAGCGTGACCTCCGATCTGCCCATCGCCACCTGCTAGCCACACCCAAAATTAGAACTAAGAAGCTTGGCGGTCGCCGGTTCTCTCATCTAGCCCCTGGACTTTGGAACCCCCTCCCTCTCTCCATCAAATCCTCCTCTTCCCTCACGAACTTTAGGAAATTACTCAAAACTCACCTTTTCCCTTCTCCCATCTAGAATACCGCTTCTCTTGCTTCCCCTCATCTACTCTGTCTCTCAGCGCCAGGAAGCCTCGGCGACTGTGCGCTTTACAAATTTCACTTAAGATAAGATAAGATAAGACACCAAACACAACATGTTTTGATGCAGCCATCCCAAAGTTAGCATTTACCGCTAGGTTATAATGCACTTAAGAGTATATGGTTTAACCGCATCCACAAACAGCCACTGAGAATAGACTCTGCCAGCTGCAGAGGGGTCCTGCTCATGCAGAGGCACCCCCTCACATTGTAAACCAAGCACCCTGCCCTCAGGATTGATAGGGCCTGCCATAGGGGTGACTGATAGGTTTATATGCGTGTGTATGGTGAGATATAGGAACCTATACCTCAGTGAGGAGTGCTAACACTACCTCATCCAGGCTGCAGTAGCAGGCCTGTGGTGTCAGATTGAGTCTGCTTCCCAGGGGTGGCATAATACATGCTTCAGCCCCTGGTAGGCCTGTGAAGTACCTATGCCCTTGGTACCTAAGGTACCATATACTAGGGGCTCATAAGGTACGACAGTATCCAATCACTAGTGCATCTAATATGCACACCAAGTCGTTTAGAGAGAACAGAGAGACTGGGGCCCAGATTAGCAGGGACCCAGCCAGACAATAGCCAGAAACCAGTGTATACATCAGAAAAAAAGTGGGGGCAACATAAGTGCAGATCCTACTCTCCTACACAACCCCCACCCAAACGCAGGGACACTAAACTAACCTTGACCAGTTGAGTCTTTGTGTTCTAAGTGGAAATACTTTGAGAGTCCATCTGCATTGGCATGTTGGGTCCCAGGTCTGCGTTCCACTGTATAGTCCATCCCCTGTAGGGAAATGGACCACCTGAGCAGTTTAGGATTTTCACCTTTCATCTGTTTGAGCCATAGGAGGGGCTTGTGGTCAGTCTGAACTATGAAGTGAGTGCAAAACAAGTATGGCCTCACCTTCAGGGCCCACACCACAGCAAAGGCCTCCCTCTCTATAGCTGACCAACGTTTCTCTCTAGGGGTCAGCCTTCTGCTTATGAAAGCTACTGACTGGTCTTGACCTTCATCATTAAGTTGAGACAGTACAGCTCCCACAACCAGCTCTGATGCATCTGTTTGGACAATGAACTTCTTTTTGTAGTCTGGACTCTGCAAGATGGAGGCAGTGCACATTGCCTGCTTGAGGTCATCAAATGCCTTTTGACAGCTAGCTGTCCACTGAACCTTTTTTGACATTTTCTTAGAGGTTAGATCATTTAAGGGGGTCACTATAGATCCATATCCCTTAACAAAACTCCTATAGTACCCAGTCAGGCCTAAAAAGGCTCTAACCTGTGTCTGGGTTGTTGGAGCTACCCATTCCATTATGGTCTGGATTTTGCTCTGCAATGGTTGAACCTGGCCTCCACCTACAAGGTGGCCCAGGTACACAACCTGACTCTGCCCTATATGGCATTTAGTGGCCTTGATAGTGAGGCCTGCTTTTTGCAGGGCCTCCAAAACATTTCTGAGGTGGACCAGGTGATCCTGACAGGTGGAACTAAAGACTGCAATATCATCAAGATAAGCTGAGCAATAAGTTTCCATACCAGTCAGAACTTTATTCACCAACCTCTGAAAAGCGGCAGGTGCATTTTTCAAACCAAAGGGCATTACCACAAAGTGATAGTGCCCACCAGGGGTTGAAAATGCTGTTTTGGCCTTGGCATCATCAGCTAACTTGATTTTCCAGTAGCCAGTTGTTAGGTCAAATGTACTGAGGTACTTGGCTGAGGCCAAAGTATCTATTAGTTCATCTGCCCACAAAACCTCTTTCTTTCTTATCACCCTGGGTATGAGGTTTAGGCACAAGGACTACTGGACTAGCCCAAGGGCTATCTGAAGGCTCAATAACACCTAGTTCCAACATTTTCTGGACTACAGTCCCTGACATGGTCAGGTTGCCTGTAGATTTTACTCTTGACAGGCAGACTGTCTCCAGTGTCCACCTCATGGGTGCACCAGGAAGTCTGACTAGGGGTCAGACTAAACATATGTCTGAACTGTTGCAGACCTTGTCTGCATTCAGTTTGCTGATGTTCAGTGAGGCTGCTTGACAAAGCAACACCATCAACTGACCCATCATCAGGGTTCTGTGAGAGCAGGTCAGGGATGTAGGAGAGTAGGGTCTGCTATCCTATGGTCACCCAACATTTTTGCTTTTGCTTCACTGGTTTTATGACTTAGTGTGGCTGTGGGCCTGCTAATCAGACCCACAGCCCTGCTGCTCTCTCCCTAAATTAATGCCAATGCACACTAGGTGCATTACCAATTGGAACTGGTTCACCTTATAGACCCTGTAACAGTGTACCCCAGGTACCCAGGGCATAGGTGTATCCAAGGCCTACCAGGGGCTGCAGCATGTATTATGCCACCCCTGGCCTGGCCTCACTATTTGACACAACTGGCTGATCACTCAGCTGGGGTAAGTTGGTGTAATCACCTCTTACTTAGATATAGTATATCTATATCTAACATATATGGACACATGATAACCTATCAGTCACTCCTATGGCAGGCCTTAACAATCCTGGAGGCAGAGTGCTTGGTTTCATGTGAGATGGTGCTCTGGCATGAGCTGAGCCTGTCTGCAGCTTTCGGAACAACATCCTTTAGCTGTTTTATGATATTGCCATACCATATACTCTTAAGTGCATTATGGACCTCGCGGTCAAATGCTAACTCTGGTTTGGCTTTATCAAAACATGTGGAGTAAGGTGTCATACGATTTGGAATACTACCCCCTCGCCAATTCTGGCGACGGGGGTAGCATTCCACCCTTCTAGAGAGACACGACATGTACCTAACCTGAAACCCGGGTAAAGTTAGACAGAGCCTCAGCATCACAAAATGGATGCTGCCACCACAGACACAAGTCTGCCCTCCTGCTGCTGGGAGTCCTTCCAGCTTGGGAGGTGTGGACAAAGGGTTTCCTGTCAGGGGAGGTGCTTGCACCACCCCAGACAGGATTTTGTGTAGTGGGTTAGGGAGGGCTGAATAGATTGAGACATGCCTGAGGCACACAAGGTTTCCCTGTGCATATGCCAGTTCAAACCGGAGCTGGGGCTCTCCAGCCCCAGTCCTGGCGCAAAACTGGACAAAGGAAAGGGGGTGTAACCGCCCCCCTTCCTGGTCCCACCCAGAGGAGGGACCTAGCAGGTAATCCGGCCCCTAGATTTGGAATAAGAGTAGGAGCTGTGTCCCAAGACTTCAGATCATCCTGAAACTCGACTTTAATAAGAACTACTGGACTTCGACGTTCTGCTGCACAGAAGATTGAAGAGAATCTCCCTTGTGGCCAAGGAGTGACCACCCTGTGAATACAGGCACCATCCAGCAACTCAACGACTACTTTGCTGCCGCCTCCCGCCGGAGACTGAGCCCAGAGCCTGACGAGACCCAGACTCCCAGACATCTCTGAGCCAGATCCACAGTCCCTGCAAAGAAGAGACCCGTGGAGGCACCGAGAGACGTGGGACCGGCCATCTTGGAACGTCCACGATAAGCTGACTGCGCAGCACCTGAGGCACCCTCAATGCTGTGCTTTGGGCCCTGAGAAGCCCCAACACCGAGCAGCATTTGCACCAAAGACCAGCCCTCCAGCATCCACGAGAGCTGCGTGGGGCCCTTTTGCTTTTTGCCACTCTACGCATCATCCCGGTTACTGGCCCGTTGACTAGTGGCCATCTTGGCGACGAAAACTACAACTAACACTGCTGGTCTGATTGCTCCAGACTGGCCCTTGCTCCTGTGAAAAGGAGCAGCCCCTCTGACCTTGCTGGCCAGAGCACCAAGCTTTCCTCGATTGCTGCGTGGCTTGCATTAGCCAAGGCCTGTTTGCTCCGATCAAGAAGCCGACACCACCATCAGCTAGAGCCTTTGTGGGCAGCTCGCGAGGGACTCCTGGACGTCGTCGACCTCTTCACATTCACGTGGCTGCGGAGACAAGCTTCCTTTCTTCACCTGTTGGCACCCGACATCGCCTGGTTCCTTCCTGGTTCCACGCCGGTCACTGGCTAGTGACTTTGAACATTGTCCCCTCTGCTTTCAGATCTTCTACTCTTCAGATCCACCCTTGGATCCACCGGAACTCTTCTTGCCTGGCCGCCTGCAGCATCTTCATCCTCAGGCTCCATAGACCTGCACGACGAAACCCGACGCACTTTGACCCCTATGCACCCGCTTCCTGTGGGTGAGGTAACGCTGGCACTCCGGTGCTCCTGGGTAGAGAAACATCTCTAGTGTCTAGGTTTCAAGCTGTTAGGTTCTGGTCCATCCAGAAGACTCCCTTTGCTTTAACTTTGTGACTTTTACGCACCCATTGAAATCAATTGGTGCACGCGTGTAACTTTTAACACTGCACACGCATCCTGTGGGCCTCCTGGTCACTAACTACAGTTAGCTCCTTGTCGTCCCAGCGATTCCCAAGGCCCTAGGCCTTCTTTCCTTTCTATTGGTGGTTCTTATACCACTATTTTAGTATATGGTTTAGCTGGCCACCTGGCCCATCCATAATTGTGCAACTTTTGTATATTTAAACACTGCCTTGTTTTAATCGAATGTGCTTCTGTGCTCATAAAGAGTATAGGGGATACTTTTAGTAAATAAATACATATATATTTTGAATATATATCTGTGTGGTGTCCTTTCATTTGGTATTCAAGGAGGTTACATATGGTAAAACAGCTGGCTTCACATGCCCTCAAGAGTTTAGCCTGCAGACTGCACTGTCCACGCTACCACTAGGATAGCTGGTCTATCAAGGTTGACTTCAACCACCACCATAAAGGTTGTTTGGCATGGTACAAGGGGATCACTAGAATTAGTGAGCAGCATATACCAGGCCAACTTCTCACATTGGTGAGCAGCGGTTGGGATTTGAGCTTGCTGTGTTTTACCAATTGTAATCTTTGAAAATATCATTTGAAAGATCACACAGGTACCTTTAGGTACATATAAAACAAGACTAGTATACATAAGTTCTACTGAACTTAGTTGTTGTAGAGCAAAGGGAGTAGCACACCCTGACTACAACTAACTAGAGAAGGTCCAGTAGGAAAACACCAGTGTAGGTAGATTGCAACACATCCACCTCACTAAGAGAATGGCTGGAGCAGCAGGAGCCACTGGGCTTCCAGCTGTTGAGAGTGACCCTCAAAGGGCACCATCCAAATATTCTATGTTAAACTCAACTCAACTCAATTAAGCTTTATTCGGTACAAAGTAATGACCATAAAAGCACAAGAGACAGACATAGTAAAAATACAAAGGGCAAGTTACAGTAAACATTGACAATACATTAAGAACCGCAATAAATTAATTAAAACTGGTTAAAATGCAGAAACACAATTACACACTTTGTTAAAAACACATACTTTTCCTGGAATTGATGCATTTGTTTAAAAAAGTTGCAGTGTAAATACAAATGTCCGCAGATTGCAAATTAAATATTAATTTCATTGCGTGCTCAACTGTACGTATTCCATATTTAACAAACATTGGTTTAAGGAAAGCAATACGAAAATTAGAGTACAGTTTACAGAACAAGATAAAGTGCAGTGTGCTTTGTGTGGAAGTCCCATCACATCTACAAGGCCCAAATGGATGTTTTTCCGCTGTCGGATGGGCCACCAAATGGTGTACCATTCCAAATCTGAGTCTTGTTAACAGAAATTTATGCGAGGGCCTTGTAACCAAGATTAGATAGACAGGGAATCCTTCCATAGATAAGTACCTATTGTAAAACATAACAGTGGACAGAGTTCCGGCAGCAACTGCCCCCTTTCTCTCTGCAAAATCCAGAAAAGCCCTTTTCAGCTCAGTTTTGGGGATCGATAGAACTGCTTTGGGGTCTTTTACAATATTCAGGTTAAAAATATCTGAAAAACATACAATAATGTATTTAATCCAGGGTATTGCTACAAATTTGTCTAATCGCAGACAGTCCTGGATAATAGACCTAGTAAAGGACTTCTCATCCTTCAGCCAGATTGACCGCCAGGTCATCAAAGGCCTAAGGGATAAGAAGTCGAGTAGGTAGTTAACAGATAATTCCTGGTGACTCAGAACATTAGAGGCCGAGGTAGGCAAGCATAGAAGTTTTTTAAGAAAAAGATTTTCTTCCAGATGCAAATTATGGGCACAACAGTAGCCCCAAATTCCTGCCCCATACAGTGCAATAGTTACACATCTGGCCTGGTAAATTTTAAGCATGTCCCCGGTTCTACGGTCCCCAATTTTGGCGGCAAATCTGAAGATGCCGTGGCCATTTCTAGCCATTTTATTGCGTATATTATTAAATTCATAAATCCACTTCTTATCACAAGAAAAGGTAATACCTAGGTAGCAAAATTTATCCACTTGTTGCACCTTTACATTATCAATAAAGTACCCTTTAAAAGTATGTTTTGAATTCTTTGAACCACAGATCATGGTGTGCGTTTTTCCTTTGTTAATAACTAGTTTCTTATCTTTAATAAAGGACGCAAAACTATCCATCAACCGCTGCAGTCCCACGGAAGTTCTAGATAACAAAACAGCGTCATTGGCGTATAATAACACCGGCACTGAAACGCCATTGATCATGGGAGCATCTGCGTTAACTTCCTTTAAAATAGCATTGTAGGAGAGTAGGGTCTGCTATCCTATGGTCATCCCAAATTTTTGCTTTTTGCTTCACTGGGTTTTGACATATTGAGGCGGTGGGCCTGCTAATCAGACCCCCAGCCTGCTGTTCTCTCTACTAAATTGACACTATGTACTATAGGTGCATAACCAATTGGAATTGGATCACCCTGTGAGCCCCTGTACCAGTGTACACTAGGTACCCAGGGCATTGGTGCATCTAAGGCCTACCAGGGGCTGAAGCATGTATTGTGCCACCCCTGGCCTGGCCTAGCAATTTGACACAACTGGCTGATCACTCAGCTGGGGTAAGTTGGTGTAACCACCTCTTACTTAGGTGTAGTATACCTATACCTAGCCTTAAATGGGACACATGGTAACCTATAAGTCACTCCTATGGCAGGCCTTAACAATCCTGAAGGCAGAGTGCTTGGTTCCATGTGAGATGGTGCTCTGGCATGAGCTGAGCCTGTCTGCAGTGGTCGGAACAACTTCCTTCTACCGTTTCCAGATATCGCCATACCATATACTCTTAAGTGCATTATGAACCTCGCGGTTAAATGCTATCTTTGGTTTGGCTTTATCAAAACATGTCGAGTAAGGTGTCATACGAATTGGAATACTAACCCCTCGCCAATTCTGGCGACGGGGTTAGCATTCCACCCTTCTAGAGGGACACGACATGTACAGTACCTGAAACCCAGGTAAAATCAGACATAGCCTCAGCTCCACAAAATGGATGCTGCCACCACAGACACAAGTCTGCCCTCCTGCTGCTGGGAGTCCTTCCAGCTTGGGAGACGTGGACAAAGGGTTTCCTGCCAGGGGAGGTGCGTGCACCACCCCAGACAGGATTTTGTGTATTGGTCAGGTAGGGCTTGAATAGAATCAGACATGCCTGAGGCTCACAAGGAGCCTCGGTGCATATGCCAGTTCAAACCGGTCCTGGGGCACACCAGCCCCGGACCCGGGGCGAGCTGGACAAAGGATTGGGGGTGTAACCACCCTCTTCCTGGTCCCTCCCTTAGGGAGGGACCTAGCAGGTAGTCCGGCCCCTAGAATCCGCTTAAAGGTAGGAGCTGTGTCCTAAGACTTCAGACATCCTGGAATCAACTTACTACAAGGAAGAAGACGGGAACTTCGACGCTCTGCTGCACAGAGGACAGAAGGAAATCTCCCCTATGGTCAGGGAGTGACCATCTTGCTAACGCAAGCACCAACCAGCTACTCGACGTCTGCTTTGCCGCCGCCTCCTGCCGGAGCCCGAGCCCAGAGCCCAACAAGACCTGGACCTCCAGACCTCTCACCGCCCGATCCACAGTCCCTGAAAAGAAGGAACCCGTGGAGGCACCGAGACACGTGGAGCCAGCCATCTTGAAAGACCCACGACAAGCTGCAAGCGCGACAACAGAGGCTCCCTCTACGTTGTGCTTTGGGTGCTGAGAAGCCCAACATCTGAGCAGCATCTGCACCAAAGGTGAGCCCTCCAGCATCTCTACGATCTGTGTGGGGCCCCTCTGCACTTTGCATCTTGACGCGCCTGCCCGGTCCCTGGCCCATTGGCTAGTGGCCATTTTGGCGATTAACTTTGAAAACTACGACACTGGTCTGGTTGCTCCAGACTGGCCCCTGCTGCCCTCCAAAGGAGCAGCCCCTCTGACCTTGCTGGTCAGAACAATCAGCTTTCTTCATTTTCCACAACTCCTGCCTTTGCCAAGGCTTGTTTGCTTCCTTTGAGTCGCCGACACCGCCGACAGCGAGAGCCTGTGTGGGACAGCTCGTGAACCGACTCCTGGACGTCGTCGACCTTCAGGGACCACGTGGCTGCGGAGACAAGCTACACCTCATCACCTGTTTGCACTCGACATCGCCTGGTACCTACCTGGTGCCACGCCGGTCACTGGCTAGTGACTGTGAACACTGTCCCCTCTGCTTTCAGGTCTTCTACAACTCCGATCCACTCTTGGATCCACCGCATCTCTTCTGGACCGGCCGCCTGCAGCATCTTTGTCATCAGGCTCCATTGAACAGATAGACGAAACCCGACGCACTTCGAGACCTATGCACCCGCTTCCTGTGGGTGAGGTAAAGCTGGCACTCCGGTGCCCAAGTGTAGAGAAACATCTCTAGTGTCTGTGTTTTAAGTCTTAAGTTCGTAGTCCACCCAGAAGACCCTTCTAGCAGTAACTTTTGAACTTTTACGCACCCATTGAAAACCTATGGGAGCCCGCGTGTAACTTTCCTCCATGCACACGCGACCCGTGGACCTCCTGGTCACTAAAAGAAGTTAGCTCCTTGTAGGCCCAGCGATTCTAGAGGCCCTAGGCCTTTTCCCTTTCCTAGTCGTGGTACTTATACCACTATTTTAGTATATGGTTTGATCGGCCACCAGGGCCTATCCATATAAAGTGCAACTTCTGTATATTGTAATACTTTCTTGTTTAATGATTTGTGCTCCTGTGCTCATAAAGAGTCTAGGGGATACTTTGAGTAATAAATACATATATATTTTGAATATATATCTGTGTGGTGTCCTTTCATTGGTATAAAGGGGGGTTACATATGGTAAAACAGCCTGCTTAACACACTTTTACGAGTTTAGCCTCAAAGGCTGCTTAGCCTACGCTACCACTAGGGCAGCTAGTCAGAAAAGGTTGACTTACAACCACACCATAGGGGTTGCTTGGCATGGTACAAGGTGGTCACTTTAATTAGTGAACAGCATATACCAGGCCAACTTCTCACATTGGTGAGCAGCGGTTGGATTTGAGCTTGCTGTGTTTTACCTCTGTAATCTCTTTGTTACCAATTGAAAGATCATACAGGTACCTGTAGGTACATATAAAACAAGATTAGATATACTTAAGTTCTACTGAACTTAGTTGTTGTAGAGCAAAGGGAGTAGCACACCCTGACTACAGCTACTAGATAGGTTTAGTAGGAAAACCCAAGTGTAGGTAGTTGCAACACATCCACCCACACTTAAGAGCAATGGCTGGGGCAGAGGGGTCCAATGTACCCATCTCTGTCGAGAGTGACCCCCAGAGGGCACCAACCATCTTTGCTACCCTAAACCAAAATGAGCTCAGGCAGTTGGCAAATATCAGGTGCCTTAAACAGCCCAGGAACCCTACCTCTGCTGAACTCAGAAAACTCTTACAAGCTGATGAAGATCAGAGAGCTCTCAAGAAGGCCTCCCAGTTAGGCCCCTCAGGGACTGGAACAGGAGGCCCCCCTGCTGAAGATGCTACTGAAGTACCCCTTTCCAATAGTCACCCCTTAGATGAGAATCACACTACAGAGGATGAAAGTGATAAGGGTACTGATACAGATGGTAGTGGGGATGAAGGGAGAACTAGCCCAGTGCCAAGTGTTATACGTGGCCCAGCTAACCTAGGCTACTTGGGACTGGTAATGGGGCCACCCCATTGGATCTCCCTAGTGGACTTAGCCAGGGGTTTGGGAGGCAGAGGAATCACTCAGGTGACTCTAATGCTTCTCATGCCTCTAGAGGCTCTCAAGGTCACTCCAGAAGAAGGATGACCAGCCCTCAGAGGAGGGAGCATGAGGCCAGAATGAAGGAAGCTCAGCTGAGGATCAGGAGACAGGAGCTAGAAGTAGCCCTGATGGAAGAGAAACTGAACAAGGCTAGGCAACCTAGAGAGAGTGGGTCTATACCCACTGGTGGCAGCATTATCCCCAAGGAAAAAGATAGGGTCTTTGACAATAGGAACCTGTCCAAGGTTGTGCCCCCCTACAAAAGTGGGGATGATATCCACAAGTGGATGACTGCTCTTGAGAGAGCCTGCAAAGTGCAGCAGGTTCCTGAAGACCAGTGGGCAGCAATCTTATGGCTCTCCTTTGAAGGAAGAGGCAGAGATAGACTCCTCACTGTTAGGGAGGAGGATGTCAGAAACTACAGAGCCCTGAAGAGTGTCCTAGTTGGTGGGTTAGGCTTAACCACTGAACAGTACAGGTTAATGTTCAGAGATACCCAGAAGACACAGACTCAGGACTGGTCTGAATACATTGAATGTGCCACTAAGGCTTTGGAGGGTTGGTTGCTGGGGAGTAAGGTATCTGATTATACAGGATTGTACAATTTGATGATGAGAGAACAGATTTTAAATAACTGTCAGAACCAGCAACTGCATCAACACTTGGTTGACTCAGATCTGACCTCTCCCCAAGAATTGGGAAAGAAGGCAGACAAATGGGTCAGAACCAGGGTTAAGCAAAAGAACCAGAACCAGGGCCAAGGGGGTGATCAGAAGAAAACAGACCAAAAGGGTGATCAGAAATCCAAAGACCAGAAGTCTTCAACAGGGCCCCAAACTAGTACTAACGAGGGTGGGTCCCAACAACCTAAAGGGAAGAAGAAAGAAGGTCCAAAGAAACCCTGGTGCAAATCTTGCAAGAATACAACTCACTGGACTAGTGATTGTAAAAAGGGTGGAGCCCCCAACACTGTTGCCCCTAAGGCACCTGCTCCCAGTACTACTGTTAGCAGTGTTGGTCCCCAGACAAAGGGTGTAGTGGGAATCACTATGGGAACTGAAGGAGACTCTGACTTAGATAGAACCCTTACACAGGCAGTCTTGATCTGTGATGGGGACATGGATTTGTCCCTGACTGTGAGCCCCAGTAACCTGGGCAAGTACAGACAGACTCCTTTAATAAATGCAAAAGTGGCTCAAGCCTACAGGGACACATGTGCCAGTGTCACTATGGTGACACCAGGCTTTGTGGACCCTGGACAGTACATACCAGGTGAGAATTACCTGGTGACCAATGCCAGCAATGCCACTACTTCACATAGTGTGGCTATTGTTAACTTCTCATGGGGAGGGGTAACTGGCCTCAAAAGGGTTGTGGTTAGTGCAGACCTCCCAGTAGAATGTTTGTTGGGCAATGACCTAGAGAGTTCTCTATGGTCAGAAGTGGAGTACAGGACACATGCAGAGATGTTAGGTATATCACCACATGTCCTTGCTGTGACCAGGTCACAGGCCAAAAAGTGCCTTACTGAACCTCAGGTCTTGGATCCTGGAACAATGGACCAAGCACCTACCAAGAAGAAGAACAGGAGGGTTAAGGCTGTGCCTTCCCCCCTGCCTCCAAGTGATGATCAGCCTTCCCAGGAAGATGATCTAGAGAACCCTGAAGGAACTGTCCCTGAAGAGCTTGAACCTGATCAGGTTGAGTTTCTGGGGACAGGGGGACCTTCCAGGGCTGACTTGGGGCAGGCTCAGTTATCCTGTCCATCTCTTGAACCCCTCAGACAGCTGGCTGCTGCTGAGGCTGCTGGGAATGCTCAAGGTACCCATAAAGTGTATTGGGATGATGGGCTCCTTTATTCAGAGGCTAGAGACCCAAAACCTGGTGCAACCAGGAGGTTGGTTATACCTCTGCAATTTAGGGGCTTCCTTCTTACCTTGGCCCATGATATTCCTCTAGCAGGACACTTAGGCCAGAACAAGACTTGGGACAGGCTTGTCCCTCACTTTCACTGGCCTCACATGAATGAAGATACCAAGGAGTTTTGTCGCTCCTGTGTGACCTGCCAAGCCAGTGGCAAATCAGGTGGCACAACAAAGGCCCCCTAATACCACTACCTGTGGTGGGGGTCCCCTTTGAAAGAGTGGGAATAGATATAGTGGGTCCCATGGACCCTCCCACTGCATCTGGGCACAGATTTATACTGGTGGTAGTGGATCATGCCACCAGGTATCCAGAGGCAATTCCCCTTAGGACCACTACAGCTCCTGTTGTGGCCAGGGCCCTGCTGGGAGTATTCTCCAGAGTGGGGTTTCCTAAGGAGGTGGTTTCTGACAGAGGTACCAACTTCATGTCAGGATACTTGACAGCTATGTGGAAGGAATGTGGTGTCAACTACAAGTTCACCACCCCTTATCACCCACAATGCAATGGGCTTGTTGAGAGATTCAACAAGACCCTAAAGGGTATGATCAAAGGATTACCTGAAAAGCTCAGGCGAAGATGGGACATCCTTCTACCCTGCCTTCTGTTTGCTTACAGAGAGGTCCCACAAAAAGGAGTTGGCTACAGCCCCTTTGAATTGTTGTTTGGGCACCCTGTGAGAGGCCCACTGTGTTTAGTGAAGGAAGGATGGGAGTTACCTCTCGAAAAGCCTAAACAAGACATAGTGGACTATGTACTTGGTCTCCGCTCCAGGATGGCTGAGTATATGGAGAAGGCATCCAAAAACCTTGAGGCAAGCCAGGCCTTACAGAAAGCTTGGCATGACCAAAAGGCTGTCTTGGTTGAGTTTCAGCCAGGACAGAAAGTATGGGTGTTGGAGCCAGTGGCCCCAGCAGCACTCCAAGACAAATGGTCTGGACCCCATACAATCCTGGAAAAGAAGGGAGAGGTTACCTACTTGGTGGACCTAGGCACTCCCAGGAGTCCCCACAGGGTACACCATGCTAACAGGTTAAAAGCATATGTTGACAGGGCAGACATGGGCTTGCTCATGGCTACAGATGAGGGACAGGAGGCAGAGAGTGACCCTCTCCCAGACCTGTTGTCTCAGAACCCTGAGGATGGTTCAGTTGAAGGAGTGACCCTTGGAGGCAACCTCACTGAACATCAGCAGATTGAATGTAGACAGGTTCTACAATCATTTCAACATATGTTCTCACTGATACCTAGTCAAACTGACTGGTGTACCCATGTGGTGGACACTGGTGACAGTCTTCCTGTAAAGGCCAAACTTTACAGACAACCTGACCATGTCAGGGACTGTATAAAGGCTGAGGTACACAAAATGCTGGAACTGGGTGTCATTGAACCCTCAGAGAGCCCCTGGGCTAGCCCAGTGGTTCTGGTCCCCAAACCTCACACCAAAGATGGCAAGAGAGAGATGAGGTTCTGTGTGGATTACAGAGGACTCAATGCTGTCACTAGGACAGATGCACATCCTATTCCAAGGGCAGATGAGCTCATAGATAAACTGGCTTCTGCTAAGTTTTTGAGCACATTTGATTTGACAGCTGGCTATTGGCAAATCAGATTAGCTGAGGAGTCTAAGGCCAAAACAGCATTTTCAACCCCATGTGGGCATTATCAATTTTTGGTGATGCCCTTTGGTCTGAAGAATGCACCTGCCACCTTCCAAAGGTTGGTGAATCAAGTCCTTACTGGATTGGATGACTTTTGTGCATCATATCTGGATGACATTGCTGTCTTTAGCTCCACCTGGGAGGATCACCTGATCCACCTGAAGAAGGTACTTGAGGCCCTGCAAAAGGCAGGCCTCACTATCAAGGCTACTAAGTGCCAGATAGGGCAGAGTAAGGTTGTGTACTTGGGCCACCTTGTAGGTGGAGGCCAAGTTCAACCACTGGAGTGTGGAAATATGGATTTTTCTGATCAGTTATGTCCCCTATCTTGGACCCCAACGGTTTCATGTATGAATCACAAGTACATGTATGTTCCCTCCAGTTCCAGTTATGAAGACGCAAACACATGTGCGTCCACCGTCAACATGTCCTCTTTCAGATCCGCCATGAATAGGTCGGATATTCCATTCCTAAGTATGAAAGGCCACCGGCTTTATATGGTGCACTTATGCCATTTTACAGTCCAGGCAAGTAGGCCCTGATTCTGTCATCAAGCTTTTCTTGCCTTCTGCCTCTGAAAGCTCCAGTCTGAGCCTGCATCTGTGACCATGAACTTTGTCTCATTCCCTGCGCGGCTCACGGTGCCTGACATCAGCCTGTTGCCTGCCAAAAACTGTATTTCACCTTCGAAATTATCTGCTCCGCTCCCTGCCCAATGCATTCCTGTCTAGTAGTTTAAGTAAACATTCTTCCAGCTACCGAGCAGAGGCCCGGCTTCTCTGTCTTTATGCAAGTAATTCATAGCCCTATTATTATGGAAGACTTCTGCCCTCGCATCTAGTGTAGACACTTAGACGCTTGTACACGCACTAACAGTCAGTATAGTCAGTATAGAATAAGATTCTACTCTAAGAGACCTCTCTTTTGTGATACCATAGTTCTTTAAACATAGGATGTTAGATATGATTTGGGATTAGGTTGACTCGACCCTCCAGACATCTGTCGCCACATGTAGAGCTAAATGTCAAATCCCCTTCACCCCCTAGTTGCACGTCAATCATACGTCATGCTGCTGCGCGCGCATTTCTGCCAAGTATTTCTGCTGACATTGCGAAATTCTTTCATGGAACCACCCTATTATGACATCATACTTGATGACGTTCTTTAGTTACACCCAGTTACGCCCACTTTTGCTACGCATGTATGTCTTATCTCTACTATCAATTGTTACGCCTCCTGCATTTGCTTCACTGTAATGCCTATTGTATAAAAGTGATTACTTATCAATAAAGTATGTACTTCACTTCCTGAACCTCCGTGGTGATGAAACCTGGAGTCAACGATTCGAATCGTCCATTGGAATAAAGCCCATTCCGAACCTCTAATATCACGGATTTTGCCTCTTATTTTACTGAGCTATTTTTATTATTTTTCTGTATCAAATTAAGTCCCGGTAATTAAATTATTTACCACATGAATGGCGCCCGAATAGGGACACTTTCTCATCTCACGCGCCGGCGGTGCGTTGCAGGCCCGGTCTCCTGCCACAGCTGGACGGACAACAACGCGTACCAGCAGGATTTCCTGTATCTCCCTCCGGTCAAGCGGGGGCGACTGAGGCTGCGATCAACACCCAGACGAGGCGGTGAGAAGTGCGAAGTATCCCGACCAGAGCCTAGCTGAGAGAGGAAGATCCGAGGTATACAGAAGGCCCACCAAGTTCCGAAGTTCCGAGGTTTCCGATGTTCCGAAGTTTCCGAAGTTTTCGAGTCGAGTCCAGTCCAGTTCAGTTCAGTTCCGTTCCGAGGCCTTCCGTTCCGAGCTACCCGGTGAGTACCATTACTGGGGAGGCGTTCTGACGTGCACATAGGTTGTGCCGGTCCAGACGGGTTTGGGTACACAAATCCGGTCTGCACTGTTTTAGCAGTGTATCTGTACTGTTTAGCAGTATATCTAGTATATCAAGTATATGAATTCAGAATAATTCAGTTAATGCTGAGGATTATGTTTAGTGATTAAGTTTTCTCAGATCGTCATCATTGTTGCTCATTTGAACGTTAAATGTTAAATGTGTTAATACGTCCTGCATATTGTGGTATGAATGACTGTTCATTATTGTGTTTATTGTATTAAGTTTGTTCAAGATCCAGTATCAGATCAGTTCTCAATATGCCGCTCTTTTCGAAACTAAGACAGATCACAACTAGAAAAGGGGTACTCGAAGAAGCTGTTCCTATTCCTCCTAGGGACACTCCAGGGTACTTCATGTATCATAAACACGGCTTAGACGCTATATTATTTCTTGATTTATGGGTAGACTACACAAAGGAATTACCAGAAAGTCAGAGGTGGCCCGCAGCTGGGACCTGGGATGCAGAGTGCATCATGAAAGTAGAGGAAGAGTTATGGAAAAGGAAAGCCAGACAGTCACAGAAAGACGCCGTTGAGTTATGGCGTAAAGAATCTCATAGACGTACAGAAAAAGCACTCAGACAGGAGGAGAAAAAATAAGGAGAATTCAAATAAAGTCCGAGAAAATCTATTAATTGAAGAAGGTACACGAGTGAAATCAGAACAAGTAGACAGACAAAGAAATGCCCTTATGAATGGTATGTATCCCCTTCTGGCCGAGGGATTACCTAAGGCTACTCCGGAGATACCAAAAGACTTGCCACCCCCATTGTTCCCAATAAAAATGCATCCTAAGGGGCACCTAGAACAGCAGAAGATGTTTTCCTTTCCTCATATTTAGATGACGCAGCTCCCGAGTATGCTAACCCCGCCCCACATAGACCGTCTGCCGGGGAGGTTCAACGCCAAGATCCTGTATCTGTATCTCTACAGCATCAAATCCTGACACAAGTTCCGGCAAGCACATTTGTTTCCACATCTGTTCCTACAGCTGCTTCTACAGCTGTGTCCACACCTATAGTTGCTGTATCGCGTTCAACGAATCCTTTCACGCCCGATACCCCAGACGGGGCTACCGGAGGTGCTACCAACATTTTTTCTACGCCACCCAGAATAAATAAACTTACTTTTCAAGAAACAGCGCATCCACGTACGCCCAAACTCATAAATTCCCGCACGCTTAAGGAACTTCTTGTAGATTGTAGATATGACCCTGTGCCCGGCAAAGAGGACGAAATGATCCTGGCATCATTACGTATCAGACGAGCTGCGGTGTATTTAGGGAAGCTACCAGGAATGACTATGCATCTAGATAATATATATCATTTTGTCCAAACAGGGCGAGATTCTGAATGTATTAACAGAGCTATGGAATACCAGAAAGTGGAGATACAGGGGGAACTGTTACGTTTCCTCATAAACTGTGTGATCAGAAATCAAGACCGACCGGGGGTAGATCCGGAAATAATGCAAACTCTTACCAGATGGAGCCAGAATATATCAGAGGGGAGACATGATAGGCAAAAATGTATAATAGCCATGTGCCGAAAGATCCGTAAAGAAATAGAACGCCTACACGAAGAGAGATTAGCGGTAGACCAGTTTGAACAAAACGAGGAGGAGGAAGGATCAGGACTGCCCACAGGACAGTCAGAAACCGTAGCCTATGTAGGTAGAGGAAGATCTTGTAATAGTACTAGGTGTTTCACTGACCCGATACGTCCGATATGTCCAGATAATAACAGGAATTTTCAAACACCTATAATAAATATAAGGTCCCCCGAGCATTCGTTCCAAGCCGCTGACAAATTACTCCGAGAACGAAGGGGTTATCATTTACTCGATTCTATGGATGAACAAGAATTAGCCAGGTCAGCCGTTCATTGGGTTGACAGTCCCGGAAAATATGGTGATGATACAGTAGCACACACATTTTTGAACCTCACCCCAGATGAACAGCGTCTAGCTGGGATTTATATGATTCAACAACTTCTTATACTTTATAAAAGCCAACATTCCGATCCTGGTCCTTTACCTGATATATTGACTGAATTACTCACGAATAGATGGAGAGGTTCAGGTACTAAGTTAATTAGAGATATACTAGAATCAAGAAAGCAGTACATTCTTTTTGTATGCCCAGAACATGTCTCACTGCCCATCAAGGAAAGAACGACGTATTACATGGACAGACAGAATCCCTTACGAGAAGTACACCCAATAAAGGGCGAGGACAATCAGTTTAAGCGTGTATTTGTATATACGCCCATATCGATAATAGAATTGTTAGAAATGAAGAAAGTGGTACCCAGTCATGACAAAGACCCAGCGGGTTTTCACCGAGAAATTAAAGACATGTTACTCATGGGAGAGTATACCTATCCCGACATTATGACAATATTAAAGGTATTAATGCCTGCTGGCATTTTTGAAAAACTCAAGGAAAAAGAGTGGGAGGTGGGAGACCAAAAGATAGACTGGACAGCATTAGAAAATGAAGAAAAGGCCCGAGGTCCAGGTTCGGGGCTTGGGGATAAAACTAAAGCACTACCAGGTTTACTAGTACAGGTACTGCCACGTTTATTAACCACGAAAAAGGAAGACTGGGGTGCAATCTCAGCCTGTAAACAAAAGCAAGATGAAGACACTAGTGATTTCTATGCCCGATTCGAAAAATGTTTTGGTATAAATAGTGGCATAAAAGCAAGTAGCGAGTCATACCCACATCTGTTTGTGACAAAATTAGTTGAAAATTCCTTGCCTCAAGTGAAGAATAGAGTATTAAAATTCGAGAGTACCTGGCAAGGTAATACCCCATCACAAATGTTACAAATGTTACAGTACCATTACAATAGAATTAGAGAGGAACAAGAACATGAACAGAGACGCATGAAAGACACAAAAATGAAAATGCTAGTCTCCCAGACAGTTCCAGCTGAAGGTCATAAAAAGGGTACGACACAGTCCGGTGATTCAGCAGGACCTGTAAAAGGGACATGCAACTATTGTAAACAACCAGGTCATTACATACACGATTGCCCAGTCCTGAAGCGTAATATCGCCACAGGTAAAACACAAGAAAGACCACGGCCACCTAGACAGGATCAGAATGAACAAGGAGCCCCGCAGCATGCACAGTCCATGCCAGCTCCACAACAGTCTATACAGTTTGTGCCAGCCGCACCAGCGCTGCCTGTTGCTGCCACACAAACCACGACACGACAGCTGTACCAGACCGCACAGTATGACTATCCTGATTATCAACGATACGCATGAACCAGCCTAGAGAGGGAAGTTGACTTACCCCTTATCGAGGTCCCTGTAGACCAAGAAGGACCTTATGTACATAGTGAACTATTAGGCCAGGATAGAAAATTTTTACTTGATACAGGGGCAAGTCGAACAACTATAAAACGTAGTGAAGTTCCAGGGGCACCCCTCTCAGGCTCACAGAATATTTCCCTTGGTTTCTCAGGAAAACCTATTGTTAATGAAGTATCACAGCCTCTTCCACTTACGATAGGACCTTTGACCCGAACTACAGATTTATTGCTTACTAAATCATGTCCAGAAAACTTGTTAGGTATAAAAACACTGAAAGCTCTAGGAGCTATAATATGTTGTTCTCCGAAAGGAGTAAGATTGTTTTTACGTGATTTCAAAGGTCACTATGTGTCTCGAGACATGGATCCCCGACTGCAGATTTTACCTACACATTTATGGGCACAAGGCCCTACTGATGTTGGTTGCATGAATATTACACCATACCGAGTTACACTAAAGGCAGGAGTGGTACTACCACGAATGCGACAATACAAGTTACCACCAGATGCTGTAGTGGCTTTACTACAAATCATTGACTAGCTCATTGCCCAAGGAGTGGTTGTGGAAACAGACTCCAATGTATGTAATTCCCCGATAATTCCGATTCTTAAACGAACAGATACAAAGGCCCCGCCAGTGTATCGATTGGTTATTGATCTGCGCGAATTGAACAAATGCATTGTGCCACAATTCCCTGTGGTCCCAGATATCTCGTCATTACTGACAGCTATTGATTCCGGAGCAACATTCTTTACTGTAATTGATCTCAAGAATGCCTTTTTCAGCGTCCCAATAGATCCGGAAAGCCAATACTTGTTCGGATTTAGTTTAAATGGACGTAGCTTTAAATTCACACGCGCACCTCAAGGATTTACAGAAAGCCCCAGCATCTATAGCCAAGCACTGAAACGAGAACTCGACAGTATCCACATGCCAGTCAACACTGCCCTGCTTCAATATGTCGATGATCTGCTGATCACCGCTAGAAGCGAACCTGAATGTGAGAAAGCATCACTGACAGTTTTACAATGTCTAGCCGAAAAGGGGCACAAGGTGTCCCCTTCCAAGCTGCAATTCTGTGTCCAGCGAGTTGTTTATCTTGGACACTCGCTGTCCAAGGAGGGAAGGCAGCTTACACCCGACCGCATTCAGCTAATAGCTAACATGCCAATACCCAAGACACAAAAGGAGGTGCGGGCGTTCATAGGCCTCACTTCATATTGTAGGCAGTGGATCCCTCAGTATGCATTTCTAGCAAAACCACTCATTCAATTGACAACACAGGAGGCAGCCACATCGACTGTTCTCCCTTGGACTCAGGAACATGCACAAGCTTTTGAAAGCCTAAAGAAAGCTTTATGTCAAGCACCCGTTTTAGCAACACCATGCTACAATAAACAGTTTACACTCTTTGTTACAGAACGCGAAGGTACTGCCTTGTCAGTACTCACACAGGAACAAGCAGGATCACACAAACCATGTGCTTATTTTTCTAGTACATTAGATCCCGTAGCTCAGGCTTTGCCTGCATGCCTAAAATCAGTGGCAGCAACAGCTTTAGCAATCAGACAAAGCGATGCCATAGTATTAGGACATCCATTGACAGTTCAAGTACCACATGCAGTAGAGGTTCTCTTGAACCGCACACAAACACAACACTTGACTATAGCACGACTCACTGGTTACGAATTAACATTGTTTCAGCCACATATAGAAATCAGACGTTGTAGTACATTGAATCCTGCCACACTGTTACCTGTAAATGGAACAGACCCACTTGCACATGATTGTATTGAAGTTATCACTATCACGACGAAACCCAGACAAGATTTGACAGACGTCCCATTGTCAGACCCAGACCTGACGTTGTGTGTAGATGGTTCATGTATGAGAACAGGTACCGGAGAGTTAGTGGCCGCTTATGCAGTCACAACAGACACTGAAATCATTGAAACAAATTGTATAAATACCTTGTCCGCTCAAGCAGCAGAGCTCATGGCTCTGACACAAGCCTGTATTCAAGCCACAAATAAAAAAGTCAACATATACACTGATTCACGTTATGCATTCGGAGTTGTACATGACTTCGGCGTGCTGTGGCGAGAGAGAGGTTATTTAACTTCTCACGGTGCCCACATTCAGCACGGACCCCTCATTCATGCCTTATTAGATGCAATACATCTACCCACTGCAATATCAATTATGAAATGTAAAGCTCATACGAAAGTTACTGATATCATTTCTCAAGGCAATGATCTAGCTGACAGAACAGCTAAACAGACTGCTCAAACTCAAACATCCGACATGACAAAGACAATAGTCCCGACACCAACACATTGCATGATGGTTAAGGATCCCGCTCTTGACGTAATTGACATACAGACACATGCTACTCCAGACGAAATAAAGAAATGGACTGAATTAGGAGGGATCCAAACGGATCAAGGATGGATGACGAAGGAAAAATCTGTGTGGTTCCTTCCTGATTCAATGGTCCAAGTCGTTATTAACACTGTACATAGTCCAGCACATCTAGGAGAAAAAGCTATGCTAGACAGCATCCAACACATTTGGTTCAACAAACATTTACGAGCAGCAGCTAAACAAAAAGTCCGTACCTGTATGATCTGTTGTCAGTTTAACCCAGGAAAAAGCATTCCCGTAGAACAGGGTGGATTTCAGCCTCCTGATCACCCTTTTGAAGTCCTCCAGATGGATTATATCCAGATGGAACGATGTCGAGGATTCAAATATGTCCTCGTAGTTGTCTGTGCTCTTTCCCGTTGGACAGAGGCATACCCAGTTTCAGATTACACTGCCCCGACTACTGCCAAACAGTTAGTTCGAGAATTCTTCCCACGGTACGGTTTACCACGTGTTGTCTACTCAGATAACGGCCAGCCGTTCTCATCCGAACTAATGAAACACGTTTCACTTCTGTTAGGTTATCAGTGGAAGTTTCACTGTGTCCGACACCCCGAGGCAGCAGGTCTCGTGGAAAGACATAATCAGACCCTGAAAATTAGATTGTCCAAAATTTGTAGAGAGAAAGGTGTCGACTGGGTAGTAGCTTTACCCGTTGCACTCTTTTACATGAGAATGGTAGCACACTCTCGAACAGGGCTATCCCCTTATGAGGTGATCTTCGGTAGACCACCAAATATGTGGGGGACGCCTATACCACGCAAAATAACTGATATTGACTGTAATATGCTGACAGATTACTTGGCTTCCTTGAAGTCTGCACTACAATCTTGTCGTTCACAGGTAGCTGCAGCTTTTCCCGACAACACTGAGGTGAAACCCCATGACGTAATTCCAGGAGATTTGGTCTTAGTGAGGAACTTTGATCGGAAGTCTCAGCTGGATCCTAGGTGGAGGTCGCCTCAGCTCGTATTGCTAACGACGAGGACAGCCGTAAAGATCGAAGGTCGAAAAGGCTGGATACATTCAAGTCATATCAAGAAATTTCATGGACTGTCGTCAGACGTAAACGACACACCTTGCGTGTCTTCCTCGATTGACTCAAAACTTCCTTTGGCTGAACTGAGTAACCACGAACAGTACAAACTAAAACTTAGGTCTAACCAGTCAGGCAATTTGATTGTTTAAGTCCTCTCCAAGGTGAATCGGTCGAATTTGTCTCTGACATGTATCACTTAGACCTGTATAGAGAAAGAAACAGAAGGATAAAACTGAAACGACAGGCGTACTGTAAATCACTGCGTAGTCATTGCACAGGGACGTTATTAATTTTGTTTTTCTTAAGTCTTTTAATAATTACTGCAAGTATATTGTTGCACATATATTATCCTATTTCTAGACATGTTTATAAGGTTACTGCTGAACATTCTTTCAGTGAATTACCTCTGCATGAGTTGTCTTATAGATTTGCGCTGCGCAATAACACGTTTATTAGTATGTTACATCATTCCCATCAGGTTAGCAATGCTACAAATTGTTGGATATGTGGCCGACTCCCTCCCTATCAGAATTATAAAGGAATTTTACCTCTCTTTCCATACCCGTTCACACACAACGGCTCCTGTGGAGCATGGTTTAGTTTAATCAATTCCCTAGATTCGAATTCTGCAGTTTATCAAGACAACTGGGTATGGGGAAATTTGAACTTAGTTTTACTTAAAGTCTGCTACCCTAACAAGGAGGGACTTCCCAAAAGAACAGGAACTGATCTGGAAAACGAAGTGTATGGATTAGGTAATTTTACGCTTAATCTTATGATCCTAAATGTCGAATCCGAAGCTACTCCAATTTTGCCCGCCATGTCAGTATTTCCAGTAGAAGGTGAATTATGTGTAAGAAAGAATGGTTCCATACATATGGGCCATAGTAGATGCACCACTGTAATAGAATTTAGTGATCAAGGCAAGTCGACATTTAGAGCTTCCCGCCATTCCTATTTTATATGTGGTCGGACGGCATATATACGTTTACCACTAGATTGGGATGGTACCTGTTACATCGGATTCCTTTTGCCACCTGTTTTCCTAGCTCCTCCTGATTATCAGAAATACTCATTTAGTACACACTAGAGAAAGGAGAGATCTCCCAATAGTCGATTACACTGAAACAGCATGGGAAAAATACACAGATTTCAATAAAGGTCTCTTTCCCTATATAGGTACCGTTACTAATAGTAAGCTGATACGTAGATTAACTAGAACCCTTGAAGCAGTAGTGAACGAAACTATTTCCGCCTTAGGCAATTTAACAGAAGAGCAGTCTGCTATGCGGATTGTTGTGCTTCAAAATCGTCTTGTCCTTGACGTCATCCTGGCCGATAGGGGCGGAGCTTGTAGGGTCATCGGATCAAGTTGTTGCATTTTCATACCAGAAAATTCGCCATCTGTATATAAAGCCATAACTCGCCTTCATAAGATTGTAAGCCAGATACATCAGAATCCAGGCACCTGGACTTGGTCCGGTTGGTTTTGGAGTGTATTATCTACCTTTGGATGGAAGGTCCTATCCTTCCTAGGTATTGGCTTTCTCATACTATTCAGTTGCTGTCTATGTCTACAATGTGGACCAGCGATCTGTGGTCTGTGTGCCACATCGTGTATTCCACCACCAAGATTTCATTCATCCCAGAAGAAAAAAGAAGAACAAATGATGCTATATGAACAGATCAACGGATTGATGAAGATTGATATCTCTTAACGGGCAAGTAGGGGACAAGGAGGGAATGTGGAAATATGGATTTTTCTGATCAGTTATGTCCCCTATCTTGGACCCCAACGGTTTCATGTATGAATCACAAGTACATGTATGTTCCCTCCAGTTCCAGTTATGAAGACGCAAACACATGTGCGTCCACCGTCAACATGTCCTCTTTCAGATCCGCCATGAATAGGTCGGATATTCCATTCCTAAGTATGAAAGGCCACCGGCTTTATATGGTGCACTTATGCCATTTTACAGTCCAGGCAAGTAGGCCCTGATTCTGTCATCAAGCTTTTCTTGCCTTCTGCCTCTGAAAGCTCCAGTCTGAGCCTGCATCTGTGACCATGAACTTTGTCTCATTCCCTGCGCGGCTCACGGTGCCTGACATCAGCCTGTTGCCTGCCAAAAACTGTATTTCACCTTCGAAATTATCTGCTCCGCTCCCTGCCCAATGCATTCCTGTCTAGTAGTTTAAGTAAACATTCTTCCAGCTACCGAGCAGAGGCCCGGCTTCTCTGTCTTTATGCAAGTAATTCATAGCCCTATTATTATGGAAGACTTCTGCCCTCGCATCTAGTGTAGACACTTAGACGCTTGTACACGCACTAACAGTCAGTATAGTCAGTATAGAATAAGATTCTACTCTAAGAGACCTCTCTTTTGTGATACCATAGTTCTTTAAACATAGGATGTTAGATATGATTTGGGATTAGGTTGACTCGACCCTCCAGACATCTGTCGCCACATATAGAGCTAAATGTCAAATCCCCTTCACCCCCTAGTTGCACGTCAATCATACGTCATGCTGCTGCGCGCGCATTTCTGCCAAGTATTTCTGCTGACATTGCGAAATTCTTTCATGGAACCACCCTATTATGACATCATACTTGAAGACGTTCTTTAGTTACACCCAGTTACGCCCACTTTTGCTACGCATGTATGTCTTATCTCTACTATCAATTGTTACGCCTCCTGCATTTGCTTCACTGTAATGCCTATTGTATAAAAGTGATTACTTATCAATAAAGTATGTACTTCACTTCCTGAACCTCCGTGGTGATGGAACCTGGAGTCAACGATTCGAATCGTCCATTGGAATAAAGCCCATTCCGAACCTCTAATATCACGGATTTTGCCTCTTATTTTACTGAGCTATTTTTATTATTTTTCTGTATCAAATTAAGTCCCGGTAATTAAATTATTTACCACAGGAGAGTAAGATACAATCCATCAAGGACTGGTCGCCTCCAACCACCCAGACTCAAGTTCGAGCTTTCTTGGGCTTGACTGGGTACTACAGGAAGTTTGTTAAGAACTATGGGTCCATTGTGACTCCTCTTAATGATCTGACATCCAAGAAGATGCCCAAAAAGGTTCAGTGGACAGTAAGCTGTCAAAAGGCATTTGATGACCTGAAGAAGGCCATGTGCTCTGCACCTATCCTGAAAAGTCCTGACTACTCCAAAGAGTTTATTGTCCAAACAGATACTTCTGAGTTGGGTGTGGGAGCTGTGCTGTCACAACTTAATGTAGATGGTCAAGACCAACCCATTGCTTTTATTAGCAGAAGGTTGACCCCCAGAAAGAAGAATTGGTCACCTATTGAGAGGGAGGCCACGACAACCCGGAAATCGCTTACCTGCTGGGGGTTACTTTTGCTGCCCTGCTGCCCAGCGCTGCTGCCACCGTTCCTGTGCCTCTCTTTGTGCTGTGTCTCCCCCGCCGCCGCCACTGCATTCTGCGGCCGAGAGCGGGAGGAGACTACAGCCCCCAGACTCCCTACCTGCTAGGGGTTACTTTTGCTGCCCTGCTGCCCAGCGCTGCTGCCACTGTTCCTGTGCCTCTCTTTGTGCTGTGTCTCCCCCGCCGCCGCCACTGCATTCTGTGGCCGAGAGCGGGAGGAGACTACAGCCCCCAGACTCCCTTGCGGGTCTTGACGCCAGCTACGCGCCCGGAGGCGCTTAAAAAAACCGCGCCTCCCTCGGAGGAGAGGGAACCACGACAACCCGGAAATCGCTCACCTGCTGGGGGTTACTTTTGCTGCCCTGCTGCCCAGCGCTGCTGCCACCGTTCCTGTGCCTCTCTTTGTGCTGTGTCTCCCCCGCCGCCGGCACTGCATTCTGCGGCCGAGAGCGGGAGGAGACTACAGCCCCCAGACTCCCTTGCGGGTCTTGACGCCAGCTACGCGCCCGGAGGCGCTTAAAACACCGCGGCTCCCTCGGAGGAGCGGGAACCACGACAACCCGGAAATCGCTTACCTGCTGGGGGTTACTTTTGCTGCCCTGCTGCCCAGCGCTGCTGCCACCATTCCTGTGCCTCTCTTTGTGCTGTGTCTCCCCCGCCGCCGCCACTGCATTCTGCGGGCGAGAGCGGGAGGAGACTACAGCCCCCAGACTCCCTTGCGGGTCTTGACGCCAGCTACGCGCCCGGAGGCGCTTTAAACACCGCGGCTCCCCCCGCGTCGCGGGACGCGCGCGGGCGGCGCCGGGCTAAGCCCGGGACAAGGGCGGGGCCGTCTAAGGCCGTCAGGGGCCGGAAGAGGCCGGGCTGGGCCACACCTCTAAGTGCTTGCCTAATATAAATCTGGTTATAGCCGTTAAGGCAAGTACTCAACTATTGCCACGGGATCCGGGACTCTGAGACTGTCATAGCCGATGTTGTCACTTTGGGTGTATTAACTGCCTCCTGCTCACTGACTTCATCAATTGCCATAGTACTGCATTTACCTTCCCTTATATATTGGGCCTGAGGTGCTCTTAAAAGGTAGTGGTGGGGGAACTTGGTCTGGGGTCCGCACCCCCTCTCCTGCCCCTAGTAAATCAAGAGCCGGCCAGCTTATCAGATCAAGATTATGGTAAAGACTAAGAACTCCCAGCCTAGGGTGGAGGGAGGGGTAAAGGGTACCCTCGATGCCTTCATTGTAAGAGCAGAGTCCCTGCTAGCACACAAAATGTTATTGACGGAGCGGCGGCTCTCCTTGGACTCTTTAATAGCAAAGAAACGGTCATCTTTGGGCAATATAGCCCTTAGCGCCACGCCGGGGGAAACCCCCCCCGATTCTGCCGCAACTTTACTGACGGCAGACTCTAGCCTACGAGGGGCCTTAGAACTAGTAAGCCCGTCTGCTAGAGTTACTTCCCCTACACATAGGGCGCCGCAAGTGGTCGGCTTGACACACACTGATACCGTGTTAGGAGAAGCTGAAAGGGGGGGACCTAGTGCACTTCCAATAGCACCAGACACCGAATCTATGCAATCGTCATCAGGGAAGTGGTAACTCGATCCAAAAAATCCCAATTGCAGACAGGGCCTTTAGCCAAAGGTGGGACGCACATTCCTAACACCACTAGTAGGCCCAGTCGTAGAGGATCATCAAAGTCCACTAAGGGAACCACTAAGAACCCCGAGGGCTCAGAATGCCCAACTTGTAAAATAGTAAATGGGTCGGCAGGGCTGCATGAAATCATTACAGCACTGGAGGGAAAAATGGAACAGCTGCTAGCCCAACATCTAGGCCCAGTACTAACAGCAATTTCTAATTTGGAAGGCAAATTAAGGAGGTTGGCAGACCCGGTTCCGGGAAAGCCAGCCGGGACTAATCCACAGAAGAGGCAAGAGGGAGGTGGGAGAGAAGAGGAGTCACATATGGTTGACAGTGGTAAAACGGTCACCATCAATATTGACCCCGAGCCCAGAAACCGTAGGGAAGTTGCTCCAGAACAAACAAACACTGGTAACAGGAATTCTGGACAAAAAACCCAGGGCAATATGCGGACTCCCCTGACCCAAAGGCCGCTCCCCGGGGACCAAAGGAGAACGCAGTTTTGTTTAACAATAGCAATAACACTGCTTGCGCTCAGAATACCCCAGGTCTCCCAATATTGGATTTACCCCCCGCATCTAGCCCTTACACGCTAGTGTTAGTAGGCGTCCCAGGTCTTAATAAAGACATTGAGGAATCGACTTGTACTTTGATTAATAAGACCTTACATTGGGTGCATAATAACTTACACGGGACGAGGCTCCAGCGGAGGCATATTTTAATGGCCAGGAGGGTGGCCTGGATTGGAAATAGCGAAAAAAGATTTACAGGCGATTGTATCATAGTTAATCTCAAACACCCTGAGATGGTAAAAGAACTGCTTGATAATCGACACATGGATGGGGGCTTTGGATCATGTATAAGGATGCTACCCCTGCACTTCTTTTATAGGAATAGTGCACCTGAGACTGGGCAGAGATGACTGGGGCCCTGGGATGCCAAAAAACGGAGGGAGGTGGCACCTGCACACGACACAAATAGATTTGCTCAGCTCTCTTGTTTCTCCGTACTGGACGAACAGGACTGACTGATGGAAATAGAGAGTACGGAGCCCGAGTTGGTAATCGACACCCCGTGTAACACTGTAGACACCAATATCACAGGGGTCCCGGACCCAGCTTCAGTAGTCGTCCCCATGGTAGGGCAAGGGACGGAAATGGAAGTCAGCCCGAAATTGCCAATTGGCCTTGACACTAGCACCTTCCCAAGAAAGACGATCAGAATGATTAGGGGTTTAGATCCAAACCCTAAGGATCTGAGGATCATTTCCTGGAATATTGCAGGACTCGCAGGTAAGATCCAAAATACTGAATGGTTAGCTTTTATCACAAAATTCCAAATCATCTGCCTACAGGAAACATGGGAAACTGACAAAACTATCCCATTCCTGGAAGGATACAAATTGTTTTTTGTGCCGGCCCGGAAATCCAATATGGGCCGTGCCAAGGGTGGACTAATAATGTATGTAGCACTGTCACTGCAGGGGAAATGGCAAGATTTGGGGTGGGACTCCGGCTGCCTTCAGGGTGTAAAATATTCATTGACGGGCTTAAAGCTCATTTTTATAACGCGGGACAATCGTTAACAAACTTGACGGAGCTAGAGGGAAGACTGATCAACCTCCAGGACTCAGGGGACGAAGGCTCTCAGTTAATCCTTATGGGCGATTTTAATTGCCACCAGTGCCCATATTTGAAATGGGAAGGTGGTATTTGGGATGATTGTCCTTCCACCAAGGGTTGGCACTTGGAGCACACCAGAGAGGGTCTGTCACTGAGCACAATATTGAGTGAGTTCGCCTTAACTCAGACGATGGACATGATCGATCGGGGGAAGTCTGACAATATCGCCCCCTCCTTCAAGGGAAGGGGCTGCAATTCAATAATAGATTATATTTTCGTTTCCACCGTCTTAACAACTAGGGTAGGCCACTTTACTATAGTGCCCAGTGTGTTTAGTGACCATAATCCCCTGGTTATGTCACTGGTGGACATTATTCCCTGTACTAAAACGGACAGAAGGACCACTACGGGTGAATTCAAGGCAAAGGATCAGGGAAGAATTAAATGGGATAATATTGATGGGGAAGAACTCCACAGAGTACTCCTTGCCAATGCCGAGAATCACTTGTGGAGGTGTCTAGATCTTACTGTCGAGGGGACGGACTTGATTGCAGCATTTGAAGGCACTGCCCAGCATATAGACACCCTATTAAGGAGCAAACCAAGGCTCCAGGTAGATCTCTGCCCTAGATGGTTTGATAAGAGCTGCTCTAGAGCCCACAGGGACCTAAAGTTGGCATTATCAATCGCCCCTAGGGACAGAGGAAAGATTGCTGATTGTAGGGCCCGGTATAAAAAGGCAATTAAGTCACGAAAAACATCCCTACAAATAGAGGCCTGGGAATCCCTGAGAGAGGCCGCGGAGCTCCATGATATGACCAGTTTTTGGAGGATCATAAATGCCCCTTGCTTCCAACCTCCAAATAAGTCTCAGCTGGTCTCCCATATTTTGTCAGACGAATGGGTGGCGCACTTTAGAGGCTTATATAACCGGGGCGAGCCTGAGGAGCTGCCAATTCTAGCTGCAGGACCCCTCGGTGGTGATTGGTCACCCTTCATGGTTCACGAAGTCAAACTGGGAATAGAGGTTTTGGTGGTGAGGAAGGCTCCCGGGCCAGATGGGATACCCCCTGACCTCTTTAAAAGCCAGGTAGATCTCTGGGCCCCGATACTGACCAGGGTGCTTAATACAGCCATTGAAGTAGGCATGCCCAGATCCTGGTCTACGGCCACCATTGTGCCAATATTTAAAAAGGGCAATAGAAACGACCCACAGTGTTATCACCCAATCTCCCTCAGACGTTACGGCGAAAATTCTGGGGAGAGTCGTTTTAAATCGTCTATTGATCTGGGCCGATGAGAATAATTCCATCACGGACTTACAGTACGGGTTTAGAAACGGGCGCTCCACTACTGACCAATGCCTTAACCTGTACCATCTGGTAGCGAAGTATACTGTGGCCAGGGAAGGCACTGTTTACTTGGCATTTATGGATCTCTCAGCAGCATTCGACTGCGTAAACAGAAGAAAGCTGTGGGAGATCCTGGATGCTTTGGGCATTGATCCGGGCCTGATCCACATCTTACGAACACTTCATCTAAACACCACGGCACGGGTCAGATTTAGTGAGAGGGGGGAAGTCACAGAAGACTTTGGGTGCAGTGGAGGGGTGAGACAAGGGTGCATCCTTGCCCCTTTTTTGTTCACGCTCTATATCAATGGGCTTGATAAGGCGCTTGGAGATCTGGAGGCCGATTGTCCCTGCATTGGGAGGAGAAGTATACCAGTCCTCCTTTATGCAGATGACGCGGTACTCCTGGCGCGCACAGGAAGGAGCCTGCAGACCCTCATCAGCGGATTCGTACGCTTCATGGCAGATTTAGACTTAGTTCCCAACCTTTCAAAGTCTTACGTCATGGAAGTAGGCAAAATGCCTCTAAAGAACTGTACCTTCTCTATAGGCACCCATAAACTTGAGAAGGTGAAAACTTTTAATTATTTGGGAATCATGTTTGATAAGGATCTCACCTTTAAACCCCTTGTAAAGCACAAATGCAGTCAATACCCGAGAGCTGTAGGGTCAATCATGAACTATGCAAGCAGACTTGGCCGTTGGTCGCCTAATGAAATAGTAAAGCTATATAGGTCAGTTTGCTGCGCAAAGACACTGTATGGGAGTGAGGTGTGGGGCTTTACAGACGGACAAAAAATCCAAGTGGAAGAAAACAAGTTTCTAAGGAGACTCCTGCAAGTGCCCCAATGTATCCCCTCATATATTGTCCACGAGGAACTGGGCATTCCCCACCTCAGTGACAGGGTACAGCTCAACCCGATAATCTGTTGGGTCAAAATCTAGACAAATCCTGAGGCACTGCTAACCAGACACATTTTGGAGGATTGCATGAGGGGGGATAAGGGCTTGCAAATACCCTGGCTTAAATACGTAAGGGATGTACTAGATATATTGGGCCACGTACTTTTTTTTTAATAATCCATCCACATTGACCAAAAAGGATCTGGGCCTTATAAAGGCAGATTACCTACGATATACAGTCAGGGCCAGAGAGGACAGAGAAGGGCGGAAATGTAGTGTTAGTGATTATCAGCTCACAAAATCCTCCCTAGGGATGGAATTCTACCTGTCTAATATATATAATAGACAGGACAGATTCCTGATGACTAGATTTAGGTTCAACCTCTTGCACTACATCCTGTCAGTCCCTGCTGGTTTTGTAAGCGATGTTAGGATAAAAGGGTGCTGCGGCTGTGATCTACGATCTCCGCAAGACACCCTACATTTCGTCCTACTGTGTCCCTTTTATGCACTCCCAATGTCCCGGTTTCTAAAAACTGTCTTAAGACGAGCTAAAATCAGACAGGCCAAAGTGGCCCTTCTGTTCCTCAAAATGTCCACCGACCCTTTTGTTTTATTTAGCACTGTGCACTTTCTGCGATTGGCAGTTAAATTAAGAACGACCAGAGGAGAGGCCCATTGAAGTAGGCAGTGGATAATTGTGTAGGACTTATTGGCTGCTCACAGATACATTCTATATTTCTCAATGCATGATAGTCGCATATAAAGGTTTACTGCAATTGATTGTCCCGTTTTTTAACTTGTTTGTATATAGGGGTTTTTAACATTACTGATTTTACACAGTATGTGCATAATTGATTCGAATTATTTTAATGGATTGTATGATTGTTTTATGACGTGTATCTTTTATGGATATTTTTCTTATCCGAATAAAGATTATTTAAATGAAAATGAAATGAGAGGGAGGCCTTTGCTGTGGTGTGGGCCCTGAAGAAGCTGAGGCCATACTTGTTTGGCACTCACTTCAAGATTCAGACCGACCATAAGCCCCTCTTGTGGCTAAATCAGATGAAGGGTGAAAACCCCAAACTGCTTAGGTGGTCCATTTCCCTACAGGGGATGGACTTTACAGTGGAGCACCGGCCAGGTACAGACCATGGGAATGCAGATGGTCTCTCCAGGTACTTCCACTTAGGACATGAAGACGAGACTGGTCAAGGCTAGTTTAATGTCCCTGCGTTTGGGGGGGGGGTTGTGTAGGAGAGTAGGGTCTGCTATCCTATGGTCACCCCAAATTTTTGCTTTTTGCTTCACTGGTTTTTGACATATTGAGGCTGTGGGCCTGCTAATCAGACACCCAGCCTGCTGTTCTCTCTACTAAATTGACACTATGCACTATAGGTGCATAACCAATTGGAATTGGATCACCCTGTGAGCCCCTGTACCAGTGTACACTAGGTACCCAGGGCATTGGTGCATCTAAGGCCTACCAGGGGCTGAAGCATGTATTGTGCCACCCCTGGCCTGGCCTAGCAATTTGACACAACTGGCTGATCACTCAGCTGGGGTAAGTTGGTGTAACCACCTCTTACTTAGGTGTAGTATACCTATACCTAGCCTTAAATGGGACACATGGTAACCTATAAGTCACTCCTATGGCAGGCCTTAACAATCCTGAAGGCAGAGTGCTTGGTTCCAAGTGAGATGGTGCTCTGGCATGAGCTGAGCCTGTCTGCAGTGGTCGGAACAACTTCCTTCTACCGTTTCCAGATATCGCCATACCATATACTCTTAAGTGCATTATGAACCTCGCGGTTAAATGCTATCTTTGGTTTGGCTTTATCAAAACATGTCGAGTAAGGTGTCATACGAATTGGAATACTAACCCCTCACCAATTCTGGCGACGGGGTTAGCATTCCACACTTCTAGAGGGACACGACATGTACAGTACCTGAAACCCGGGTAAAATCAGACATAGCCTCAGCTCCACAAAATGGATGCTGCCACCACAGACACAAGTCTGCCCTCCTGCTGCTGGGAGTCCTTCCAGCTTGGGAAACGTGGACAAAGGGTTTCCTGCCAGGGGAGGTGTGCGCACCACCCCAGACAGGATTTTGTGTATTGGTCAGGTTGGGCTTGAATAGAATCAGACATGCCTGAGGCTCACAAGGAGCCTCGGTGCATATGCCAGTTCAAACCGGTCCTGGGGCACACCAGCCCCGGACCCGGGGCGAGCTGGACAAAGGATTGGGGGTGTAACCACCCCCCTTCCTGGTCCCACCATTAGGGAGGGACCTAGCAGGTAGTCCAGCCCCTAGAATCCGCTTAAAGGTAGGAGCTGTGTCCTAAGACTTCAGACATCCTGGAATCAACTTACTACAAAGAAGAAGATGGGAACTTCGACGCTCTGCTGCACAGAGGACAGAAGGAAATCTCCCCTATGGTCAGGGAGTGACCATCTTGCTAACGCAAGCACCAACCAGCTACTCTACGTCTGCTTTGCCGCCGCCTCCTGCCAGAGCCCGAGCCCAGAGCCTGACAAGACCTGGACCTCCAGACCTCTCACCGCCCGATCCACAGTCCCTGAAAAGAAGGAACCCGTGGAGGCACCGAGACACGTGGAGCCAGCCATCTTGAAAGACCCACGACAAGCTGCAAGCGCGACAACAGAGGCTCCCTCCAAGTTGTGCTTTGGGTCCTGAGAAGCCCAACATCCGAGCAGCATCTGCACCAAAGGTGAGCCCTCCAGCATCTCCACGATCTGCGTGGGGCCCCTCTGCACTTTGCATCTCGACGCGCCTGCCCGGTCCATGGCCCGTTGGCTAGTGGCCATTTTGGCGATGAACTTTGAAAACTACGACGCTGGTCTGGTTGCTCCAGACTGGCCCCTGCTGCCCTCCAGAGGAGCAGCCCCTCTGACCTTGCTGGTCAGAACAATCAGCTTTCTTCATTTTCCACGACTCCTGCCTTTGCCAAGGCTTGTTTGCTTCCTTCGAGTCGCCGACACCGCCGACAGCGAGAGCCTGCGTGGGACAGCTCGTGAACCGACTCCTGGACGTCGTCGACCTTCAGGGACCACGTGGCTGCGGAGACAAGCTACACCTCATCACCTGTTTGCACCCGACATCGCCTGGTACCTACCTGGTGCCACGCCGGTCACTGGCTAGTGACTGTGAACACTGTCCCCTCTGCTTTCAGGTCTTCTACAACTCCGATCCACTCTTGGATCCACCGCATCTCTTCTGGACCGGCCGCCTGCAGCATCTTTGTCATCAGGCTCCATTGAACAGATAGACGAAACCCGACGCACTTCGAGACCTATGCACCCGCTTCCTGTGGGTGAGGTAAAGCTGGCACTCTGGTGCCCAAGTGTAGAGAAACATCTCTAGTGTCTGTGTTTTAAGTCTTAAGTTCGTAGTCCACCCAGAAGACCCTTCTAGCAGTAACTTTTGAACTTTTACGCACCCATTGAAAACCTATGGGAGCCCGCGTGTAACTTTCCTCACTGCACACGCGACCCGTGGACCTCCTGGTCACTAACTGAAGTTAGCTCCTTGTAGGCCCAGCGATTCTAGAGGCCCTAGGCCTTTTCCCTTTCCTAGTCGTGGTACTTATACCACTATTTTAGTATATGGTTTGATCGGCCACCAGGGCCTATCCATATAAAGTGCAACTTCTGTATATTGTAATACTTTCTTGTTTAACGATTTGTGCTTCTGTGCTCATAAAGAGTCTAGGGGATACTTTGAGTAATAAATACATATATATTTTGAATATATATCTGTGTGGTGTCCTTTCATTGGTATAAAGGGGGTTACATATGGTAAAACAGCCTGCTTAACACGCTTTAACGAGTTTAGCCTCAAAGACTGCTTAGCCTACGCTACCACGAGGGCAGCTAGTCCGAAAAGGTTGACTTACAACCACACCGTAGGGGTTGCTTGGCATGGTACAAGGTGGTCACTTTAATTAGTGAACAGCATATACCAGGCCAACTTCTCACAAGCATCAATTCCATTAATAAATAAAATAAATAAAAGAGGAGCTAAAACACAACCCTGCCTTATACCACGTTTGACACTAAAATTTGGGGTACATTCTCCCTTACTCCCGAAACGCACACTGGTTTTTAATTTCTCGTACATCCTGGCAAGAAAGAATATTATACCCTCTGGTGCTCCCATTTTCAACAAGGTTGGCCACAAAATCGAGTGGTCCACCATGTCGAAAGCGCTACTCAAGTCTGCGAAGCATAGGTACATAAGGCCTGGTTTTGCATCAGTGTACTTCCCGATCAACAATTCTAAATTGACACATTGATCAAGCGTACCCCTGCCTTTCCTAAATCCATACTGACCGTCTGCCAGAATGCAATCCTGTTCCACCCATTCCTCCAATCTTACAAGCATAACTCTACTCATAACCTTTATAGAGGAGTCCAATAGAGAAACCGGATGATAATTCTTTGCATCAGACCTGCTTCCTTTTTTATAAATTGGGACAATAATAGACTCCCCCCAGGATGGAGGGGGCCCAGTACAGACAGCAGCATTAAAAACGACGGCTAACAGGGGTCCCCAAACTTCAGGTGCAGCTTTATAAACGTCAATCGGGACCCCATCCGGGCCTTGGGCTTTCCCGCCCTTGCTCGCCCGAATGCCGCTTACGACCTCCCTAACAGAGAAATCAAGTGGCAAAATAGGCCAACTGGATGAACAGGCATCAGCAATTTTACCAGAGTCAAAAATAATCGAGAAGTGGGTAATCCATCCTTCACTTGAAACATTTGCTGTTAACTCGGGTACATTGGCCTCTTTAAGAAATGAGGAGTTAACCGTCGCCCAAAACAGCGTGCAGTTAGATAATTCTGCAGCTTGGTTGAGTGAGTCCCAAGCTTGCTGCTGTAGATCCCCCTTCCTATATTTAGGTTTAAAGCATTTTTATTGAGACAAAACAAAACATGGGGGAGGGGGATAGGAGGTTAGGGTTACATACAATACAGTAAAAGAAAAAGGTGCAACTCAGGAGGGTTGGCGAAGGGTAGTTCGGTGGTCCAGAGGAAAAGCACAGTAAATGAAAGGCAAAAAATGCAATCTGTTGAATCCCCGCGTGCATATCCAACACCCCAAATCTGAGCAATGAAAGCCATTAGCAACTCAACAAAGCACAATCCAACCCCCCCCATCCCCCATGTAAAGGAAAAAAAAAAAAAAAAAAGGAAACAATACCCCAACTCCCCCGTCCAATGGCTCCGCACTAGGTTTATCCGCCCCAAAAAGCCCGCACCCCCCCCCCGAGGATCCCGTCTCACATTTAGTCTAGTCCGCCGGGATCACCGGTGGCGTCAGCCTAAGAAGCCTAAGATACCTCGGGCAGGTGAGCTCCCGGAATTCGGTGGACAGCAGCGCTAGGAAGGGTTGCCACAGCTCTTCAAATTGGTCTATCTCCCCCGCCACCGTAAGCAACAACTTCTCCATTCCCAGCACATGCCAGAGCCTATGCAACCAACCCGTAATGGAGGGAACAGTGGTGGTGCGCCAGTGGATAAGGATGTTCAGGACTGCAAACCCCAGCGCAATCTCGATCTGCCTACCCCTGCGGGACTTCAGTGGGTACATTAGGTCATTGGGGAGGCCCAGCAAGACATACGCCGGAAAGCGCGGCAGCTCTATCTCAAAGTGCTTATCCACCTCGTCCAAAACTTCCTTCCAGTAAGCGGTCAGCACGGGGCAATCCCAAAGAATGTGTGAGAGGGTACCCTCCTGCCCGCAGCCCCGCCAGCACCCCTTGTCAGTGTGTCTATGCATTTCATACAGTCTCTCCGGGGTGTAGTACCAATAAGTGGACACCTTAGTAAAGGTCTCCGTAAGGCCCGTATGATATGCAGAGTGCCGCGCCCGATACGCAATTTTGTCCCATTCCTTGCGGCTGAGTGTCCTACCCAATTCTCTGTGCCAGCGCTCCCTCCCTGGGTTATAATAGTGAAACGGCGGGGGTTGTAGGTACTTGTACAAATCGGTAATTAGCTTAGCATCGGAGGTCCGGGTAACCAACCACCTCTCATACGGTGTGATTTGACGAGCAGCGGTGTCACGCACCTGGGGCTGGAGGGCCCAATGCCGAACCTGCATGTAGCGCAATCTGTCCAGCTCCGTCAGGCCGAATTCCCGCCGAAGTTGCTGAAAAGGAATCACGCCCTCCGGTCCATAGATCTGGAAGAGCACCCTGCAGCCCGCGTGCACCCAATGGGAATAAGCTCCCGGCTCCATCCCTGGGGAGAAGTCCGGGTTACCCACTATGGGTGTGAACGGCGAAGGGAAGGTGGTAAGGCCCCGAACCTCGCAGACTGCATCCCACACCCTCAGGGGGACCCGCGTAACAAAAGAGGCGTAAAGGTTAGGGGGGCGATGCGCGCGGCGCAAGAATGGAACCTCTTGTAAGGTGCGGCCCGCCACTGCCTGGTCTTGAAAAAGCCAGTGTTTGTCGGACTCCCACCTGCTCCACTCCACCAGATATCGCAGCTGTGCCGCCTGAAAGTACTTACGGAGGTCTGGAATACCGAGGCCCCCCGCCTCCGGAGCAAGCGTGGAGAGGACCCTCTTCATCCGCGGCTTACGGCCCTGCCAGACAAAGCGGGAGATGTTAGCCTGCGTTTGTCGTATCCAGCCCACCGGGGGCTGGAGAGGTAGGGCCCGAAAAAGATACAGTATCTGGGGCAACACCGTCATCTTAACCGCCGCGATTCGCCCCAGCCAGGACAGTAGGCCCTTGCTCCAGCGGCCAAGCTCCTCCTTGATCTTCCTGCTGAGGGAGGTATAATTGGCCGCAACCATCTCCGGTAACGTAGGCGCCAGCAGAATCCCCAGGTATGGCACCGTGGACGAGGACCACTGCATGGGGAAGAGTCGCTGAAGGTCCCTCCTGGTATCCGCAACCAGGGACACATCTAACGCCACCGACTTGCTCATATTCATTTTGAAGCCGGCCACACGTGCAAAGGTGTCCAGTTCCTGAATGCAAGCAGGCAGCGACTTCCTAGGGTCGTCCAAGGTCAACAGGACATCGTCCGCATAGAGGCTAACCGTGTGGACATACTGGCCCATCTGGACCCCAATAGCATCCGGGTTGTTGCGAATCCTCTGAGCAAACGGCTCCATGTAGAGGGCAAACAGAAGCGGCGAGAGGGGGCAGCCCTGCCTCGTGCCGCGTTCGATAGCAAATCCACCGGAGCTACACCCATTGACCCGCACCGACGCTGAAGGATGCTTATAACAGAGGAATACCATGGTGCGGAACTTATCACCGATTCCCAGTTTCCTGAGAACCAGCTCGAGATACGGCCAATGAACTCTGTCGAAGGCCTTCTCCGCATCAACGGACAGCAGCATCCGCTCCCCCGGGATCCGCGAGGCCTTCTCCAGAACATGCGTCACCCGCTTGGTATTGTCAACCGTCTGTCTGCCGGGTACAAAGCCAGCCTGGTCCGCCTCCACCAGTCCGGGGAGGTGCGGGCCCAGCCTGGACGCTAGAATCCCCGTATACAACTTGAGGTCGACATTTAAAAGCGAAATGGGTCGATACGAACCGCAGAAGGCCCGGTCCTTCCCAGGTTTCGGGATTACCGAGACCGTCGCACTCAGGAGATCCGGTGGGATGGCTCCCGGTTCGGAGAAGGAATTAAATAGCCGAGCAAGGACAGGGGCCACAGCCGTGCAAAAAACCTTATAAAACAGAGACGTGTACCCGTCTGGGCCCGGGGCCTTACCATGCTTCAGCCGCGCTATAGCGGAAATCACTTCCTCAACATGGATATCCCGCTCCAGATGGTCCGCCTGAGCAGGATCCAGCACCGGAAGGGCCACTGACTCCAAATAGTCTTCGGCGTCCCGCGGCGAGGAGGGCTCCTCAGCATACAGCGCCTCGTAGAAGCTGCGGAAGGATTCCGCTACCTCTGCGTCCCCAGAAACGACCACCCCGTCCGTACCCACCAGTTCCTTCACGACGCTACGCTGCCGCGTGACCCGGAGCCGGTGTGCCAGGAGCTTACCACATTTGTCCCCCCCAGTGTAGAAGGCATGCTTCAAGCGCAAGGCGGCATACTCCGCCCTATCAAGATCCAGTGCCGACAGGAGTTTCCTCGCAGCCTTCAACTGCCTCCACACCCTTGGAGCCCCCGTACGGCGGTGGACCTGCTCAAGCTCCCGGACCTGAACGGTCAGCTCGTCCCTTTTCCGTTGCCGCTCCCTATTTTCGGCTGAGGAGATGGATATAAATTCCCCCCGGAGGACTGCCTTCAATGCCGCCCACTGTGTCGCTTGTGAAGTGTCGGTGTTGCTATTGTGAGTTAAGTAATCCTGTATGACCTCCCCAATGCGTTTCACTACAGACTTTTTGTGTAAAAGGGTATCTCGAAGGCGCCACAACCCCCTAGAGGGAGAGGCCGCCGGCCACTTGAAAACGTCGGCGACTGGTGCATGGTCAGACAGGGTCAGGACCCCAATGTCCGCCGCTGTGGCGGCGGCGCGCATCGGTCCACTCACCAGAAGATAGTCCAGCCATGAGTAGGTTCGGTGTGCGTGTGAAAAGTAAGAGTAGTCCCTATCAGTGGGGTGCATGGAGCGCCAAAGGTCGTGTAAGTCCATTTCCGCAATCCGGGCCTTCACAGCCTGGGACAGTTCCCCCGTCTGCGGGGAGCGCTGCGCCGACCTGTCTATCACAGAATCGAAGACAATATTAAGATCTCCCCCCAAGATGACATGGCGGTCGGGAGAAGCAGTGACGTCCACCAACACGGAGTCCAAGAAACGCTCTTGGTGGTCATTTGGGTTATAAACGGAGCCGACCGTGAACGCTATGCCTCCTAAGCGCATGCGATACGCAAGAAGCCTCCCCTTCTGTTCAGCATACTTATACAAAACCTCCCCCCTAAAGGAGCTCGCTAGAAGAATGGCTACCCCCGCAGTCTTGTTCGCTGCAGAGGAGAAGAACTGGGTGGGGAACTTAGCAGAACGCAGCCTATGGCAATCCCGGGACAATAAGTGGGTCTCCTGCAAGAGGCAAATGTCCGCCTGCGTCCCCTCCAGCAAAGATAAGATCGCTCTGCGCTTTACAGGGTTATTCAGACCCTTAACATTAAGGGTCACTACCTTTAGGGCCGACATTCCTCCCGGGGATCAGGAACGCTGTGCAATGGGCAAGGGATCAGCGGGTAGGGCGCGCGGGGCAGTTGCGCGGGACAAGCCAAAACAGACCAAGCGTGGGCACGGACGACATCGGACGGGACTTCCCCAACCCCAGAACAACCCCTACACCCACCCAAAACACAACCATGGCAACTAGCCAAATGCAAACTTAAACACCCCATTGTCCCAGTCAAGCCCCAAAACGGGCAAGTCCGTAGAAAAAAGAAAAGTGGACGTTCAGCCACTCACCTCCATCCGCTCCCTCCCAACCCCCCCCGCCCCATACCCAGCATTAAAGAAGCTGAGAGCATCTCCCCCCGGAGTGAGTGTTAGGCCGTCATGGCCACGCCGGTGGAGCCGGCCGAGTCCCTGGCCGCCGCCCTCAAAGCGTCGCCCATGTCCGCCCTGATAGTAGGGGAATCAGGACGCCCTGCGCTGGCCGCCGATTGTCTCCTCGTCGACCTCCGCCGGCTCCGTCTCTCTGAGCGCCTCCACGACGGTGTAGCCCCTTCCTCCTCCGCCGCCGTAAGCCCCAGGACCCCACAAATGTCCTGCAAGGAGCGTAGCTGATGCAGCACCCCATTCCACCGGAAAATCAGGCGGAAGGGATGTCCCCAAGAGTACGGCGTCTCGTGTTCGCGCAGAAAGTCAGTGGCAATCCTGAAGGACCTGCGTTTCTGCAGCGTGATGGCGGATAGGTCCTGATAAAGCGCTACAGGCCGCTCCCGGAAAGTCAGGGGCTGTTTCCTGCGGGCCTCAGTCATGATGCGTTCCTTCAGCGGGAAGTCGGGCAGGAAAGCCAAAATGTCCGATGGGGGTGCCGATGACTGGCGCTGCCGGCCAACCCTGTGTGCCCTATCAAAGCGAATAGGGAAGTCCGCAGCTTCCCCCAGGATCTCCCGGAACAGGTCTTGCAGATAGCCCACCAAGTCGGTCCCTTCGTCCGTGGACGGCACACCACGCACTCGGATGTTGTTCCTCCGTGACCTGTTCTCAAGGTCCTCAGAGTGGGCCTGGAGCTCAACACACTGCTCCCGGAGGCGGAGAACGTCCTGTTGAAGATGGACTATCTCCTCGTCCCGACGTTGGGCCGCCGTCTCCACCGTCTCAACTCGCTCGCCAAGGCCCTCCACTTCCCTACGCACTTCCCGGACCTCGCTGGCCACTTCCCGCTTCAGCGTCTGGAAGTCCTCTTTGAGGGAGCTAAACAGTTCTTCCATAAAGGACCTCGTGACCGGTGGCTCCCCCCCAGTCACATCCGCCGAGGCCCGGGAAGACCCCGGCGAGGGCTGTGTTCTGTCCCGCAGTTGCTGGGCCCCGCCAAGCATGTCCGGCAGGGTGCGGTCCCCCTTCCTCGAACCGCCTCTTCCAGTCATCGCAAACGCTGCAGTCGACGAGTGGGCACAGGTCCAGCCGCCTCAGGAATGCCCAGCCGCTGGCTAGCGCTCGACGTGGGGATCCCCCTGCAAGCAGAGTCGCTGCGTCACCGGCGACAAGATGGCGGTTCAGTCCGGGCGCCGCCAGCCGCGGGCGCCCATCCGAGACAGCAATTGAAAGCTATAGTAGGGGGCTCCTCATCAGCACGTCCCTCAGAGAGTTAGCCCGGCAGCGGTGGCGGGCACATACATCCGCCAGCAAAGACTCCGGTGAAGGCCAACAACACCGATCCCTCGGGGACAAAATGGCGGCAGGGCGGGGCAGGGCAGAACGGCCAGGCCCGGCGACACCACCGGGGCCCCCTAGAAACACAGCAATCTGAGAAGTTCCACAGCCGGTTTCACTCTGTCACACACAAGGGCCCCGATGGTCCGACCCCAACAGTGAGTCCGCCGTACTTCGGCCAAGGGACCGGGGCCCACACAGTGCGGGGCGTCGCCGACACAAGTCTGAGCGCCAAAGCACACGTCCAAAGTCCTCCGCGCCGCCGGGTCCCAGCCCGCAAAGCTCCTTTATCCTCCGTCGAGCGACGGGTCAGACTTCCTCCAGATCGTCAGCTTTCAGCACCAGGCCCAGCCGAGGCGCCCGGACAGCACTCCGATTCGCTCCGCCACCCAGGCTCTCCGTCGCTCCTCGAACTTTGATCGGACTTTTGGGGTACTTTCCCCGAGGCGATCAGGGCCAAAGCGACATCAACGTGCGCGCCAGGTGCTCCGCTGCACTCCTCTCACACGCTGAGCATCAGCGGGGGGAGAAAAGCGTACGAAAAGGGCTCGAGCTTAGTCGGGCCGGAGGAGCTGCGGGAGGAAGCGTCCGCTCACCCCGCCATCTTGGCCACGCCCCCCCTTCCTATATTTAAGAGCATTTTTATAATCTGTCCTTAAATTTATTACTAAATTTTTGTCCCTGGGCTTCATTGCTAAGGCCTGCTTGAGGCTGGTTAGGGCTGCCGAACAGGAGTGGTCAAACCAACCAGGTCCAATCCTTGAACGATCCCTATTACGTCCGGTAAATTTGGCATCAATGGCAGTGTTGATTCCTTTAAAAGAAGATAAGACCCGCTCATGGTCGAATCTCTTTTCCAGAATAAAAACAATGTCTGCCAAATTCCCCTTTATTATAGATGTAATCAATTCTGAGGCTTTTTCCCCTATCCACCTAAGCCTGACCCCATTGACCCTGTGAGCTTCTACATTATAAATTGTAATCCCCACCTCTACATCACTATCCTCCCACAAAGTGGTGGCCACAATAATACAATTGTGGTCACTTATAGCTGATATTTCAATATCCGGAGGTGCAAAACAATCGATAATACTAGAAGATACTATCACATGATCAATCACAGAATCAGTACGCCAGTTTTTGAATGTTGGGACGGGCAGGCCATTTCCATCCTTACAGCATTCCAATATTTCCAGGTCATGACAACCCATTAATTTGTGCAAGGTTTCCCCGTAGGTATCATGACCAAAATGCAGTACATCCCAACCAGCATTGTTAGTAACCCCACAAACCTTTAAGGGTGACAATTCACACAACGTAGTGTTGAAGTCCCCGCACCAGATAATATCAAATACAACATTAGATTCCAAACTCAGATTATCAATGGTATTGGCCAGGTCTGTTACTATTTTACTCCTGGTGCCGTCAAAGATATTATTATAATAGTTGATCAAAAGGATATTGCGGCCTTTACCTTCAGAGATCCAGAGCATCTGTACAAGATCACCTACTGGTATATGCTTTTTTACCACTATCCGGCGATGGACCGATATAAGTATAAGTAAACCCCCTTTGGCTCTACCAGGTCCCTCTCCCCGTGCAGGTAAATTATAGGACACAAATCCCTCATAATTAACATCACCTTTGCACCAGGTTTCTTGAAAACATAAGATGTCATACTTGCTAATAAAAGTTTTCCAGCCTAGATCTCTGCCCTTGGATTTTAAACCGGCCACGTTCCAGCAGACCAATCTGGTACGTGTGCCTCTAGTAGTAGCATTCGTAGTTACAGGTCCAGTAACAGAGGCCCCCCCAATAGGCTGTCTCATATTACACAGATCCTCAAGACCCTCAACAACAGTCTCTACCTTGGTCAATAAGGACATAGGTCGTGTGGCCATGGCTATAGTTTTGTTAGCACAGTCATCTACGCCAATACCTTTAGCCCTCTCTGAATACATCTCTCCCCCCTGTGTAAGTCAATCATTAGAGTCCAGGGAGCTAAGGGCATGATATGTATTTTGAGTTGGAATACCAAGGTGAGGTCTATAGGTAGCCGGGTAGGTAATGTTTCCTCTGATCTCAGTGATTAATATTAAGGTGACTGTAAAAGAAACCTAACGATCGAGCACATACATTAGCATCAGAGGTCGGGAGAGACGCAGCTCTTAGGAGGACGGTGGCAGCATGTTGTGGATATTTAAAATTTACAATCACACAATCCCCCCTTGAGCTTTTCCTAGAACTCCCTATCCATTTAACTCTCCTGGTAGTCAGGACTTGGTGAGAAAAATTTAACGGAAAACCGCATTGCCTATTCAACCAGGATTTACTTTTATTTTTTAAGGAGTCATGTGTTTCTAGATGACCCCCACTTTCTAGTGGCGGTACATTCGTTAGTACTACCACATATGGTGCACATTCAGGCGGGAGGTTAGTAACGTGCCCTTTACTTATTTCTTTCCAGCCCTCGCTACTTTTAGTAATAGTGGCAGTCTGACTGTCTCTACGAATTGGCACTTGAGGGGTTATGGAGTTATCTATAACATTCTCCCTACTACTTGTAGTCTTCATAGAATGAACATCCTGGGTGTTACATTTACTGTTAATTGTGGCAGTAGTTACTCTTCCTGGTTCTTCAATGGCCTTTTTTAGAAGTCCTCCCAGTCTAGCGACTTCTGCAGTTAGTTGTTCAATTTTTGACACAAGTGGGTGTATAATACCTCTGATCTTTAGGTCAATAATATCCGCTAAGTTCTTCGTCAAATCAGCGTCTAATATGACTTCGTTAGATTTGGCAGCCTCATCTATTCCAGAATGTTTCAATGGTGATGCTACCCGCTTCCTTACAGTACGTGTTCCCCCCCCTTTTACTTTGGGTTTTCCTACATGCTCTAACTAGCCGCGCTACTGGTGTCGGAGAGCATTGTACTACCTTATCAGTACAATCATCTAAATCCACTAAAATGGGGGGAACCTGCTCAAGCTCGGGCAGTTCCCTGGCTGAAACATCCAAATTAGTAGCATTAATACAACTATTATCATCCAGTAATGAAAGGACTGGCGGAAACTGGGTAGGGGTTGCCGGCGGTGGAGATATGCTTATCCCCAGTGACTGCCGCCTTTCAGTATTTATTTTGCTCACTACCTGTACCAAATAATTATCCATGGTACGCGGTCCAGAAGGGGCCTTCTGTTTCGACATGCTAGCAGGGTAGTTAGAATATGATAATGCAGAATAAAGCTTACTGAATTATGCTAATTATTACACACCATCAACTGGTGAGATAGCGAATTTTAAAAACAAATACAAAGCAGTAGACACAGTTCAAACACAATATAGTATGAAGAATCACACTGTGCACAGCTACGTTTAGACCTGCAGCTTAATTAGAACAAAGTCTATGGCCCAGCCCGGTCTCCTCTGGCCTCTGAGGGCCACAGAGGGCCCGCCCTTTGCCCAGGCTCAGCCCGGCGACGCCCGCGCGCGTCCCGCGACGCGGGGGCTTCCCTCCGTTTTAAAGCGCCTCCGTACACGGTATGGGCGTGGGCGGCTTCCTGCCGCAAGGTGCGCTGGGCGGTGTAGTCCCCACGGCGGCAACAGCAGGAGAAATGGCCCAACAAGCAGGTTAGTGGCACAAGCAACAGCGGACAGAGCCCCGCTCCACCGGGGCTCCCCTCCGTTTTAAAGCGCCTCCGTGCGCGGCGTGGGCAGCTTCCTGCCGCAAGGTGCGCTGGGCGGTGTAGTCCCCACGGCGGCAACAGCAGGAGAAATGGCCCAACAAGCAGGTTAGTGGCACAAGCAACAGCGGACAGAGCCCCTATGTTAAACTTTCAGGAGTTAAGACAACTGTGTAACACCAGAGGTCTTAAGCAGGGTCAAAACCCTACAATAGCCCAACTCCTAGAGCTATTAGATTACTCTGATACTCTAAGTGCCCCTGACTCAGTCCCTACAGGGTCTGGAGATGGAGGTCACCCATCTGAAGATGATAATACTAATGCCCCTATCACTCCAGAGGGAGATGATGTAGATGAGGAGGAGGCAGATTCAGAGGATGGTAGAAATAGCCAGGTGCCAGTCAGGAGACTTAGCCAGGCTAACTTAAGCTTACATGGGACTGGAAATGGGATACCTCCCTACAGACCCCCAAGCAGGCTTAACCAGAGACAGAGGGATAGAAGATCCAGTTCGAGTCGATCTGACCATTCCACTAGTTCTAAAGGCCCCAATGCCCCTGCTCAGAGGAGGATGACTTCCCCTCAGAGAAGAGAGCATGAAGCCAAGATGAGAGAGGCTGAACTTAGGATTCAAAGGCAAGAACTAGAAGTTGCCTTAGCTAAGGAGAAACTTGCTAGAGCAAGACAGTCTAAAGAGAGTGGATTGGATTCCACTGGTGGCAGCAATATCCCTAAGGATAAAGACAGGTCCTATGACCATAGAAACCTGAGTAAAATTGTGCCCCCTGAAGTACCGGGTTTTTAGAACCCAGCGGTGCAGGGGAACACACCCTAAGACTTCGGATTCTTCCTGTTTCAGACCCACAGAAACACAGAGTCTTCTAGGTGAATTCAAAGACCGTCTTTATTGGCTGCAGACCAATCACAGATATCCGAGAAGTACAACACGATGTATGTTCTCAGGAGACTGCTCCCGGACCAAAAACCAGTCTTTACTTATATACACAAAATTACGCTTTGGGGGCAACACCGCCCCTGTTTTACAAGTGGTCATTCACATATTTTAGTTTCAAAGGAATAGCAGAGCCATAATGACATTCCCACATTTCAGTGCATTAAGCATGCAGTTATTGTACCCAGCAAGGCTCAGAACCCTCATCAGATAACAGCAGACCCCAATAAAGCGGGCACGTCCTGCTCGTAAAACAAGCCATAAAGTAGGAAACAGCGTCAGGTGTGAAAACAGCTTAGTCAGGGATCGTGTGCGAACAGGGGCTTTATGATGGGTCGAGCCCTGATGCTAATCACGTTAGGCCGCGAGAAAGGAACCGGCCGGACAGGATTGACCTCGGGCAGCGGAGTCGGCTTGCACAGGTCAGAGAGAAGTCACAGAAGGTGCACGTGTCCTTTAAGCCTAGGCATGGCCTTAGTGCTTAGCCTATGTGAGGGCAACCACAAAATGGCTACTACTGTAAAATGGAACCCATGGATACAATATGTAGTATCGTACACATGGTGAATTCATCAGTGGAACATGATGAAAACACTCATACATACCGCGTTGCTCATTTGCGGTTCGCTGATACCAAACTTGGCATGGCGCGACCATGCCACCTGCACGGTTCCGATTTTTACAGTACCACAGACCCTCCTTTTGCCCTTACATAGGCAAGAACTACACTAATCTGAGTCCAAGTCTACATCCATAAAGTCATGGAGATGTTGCTGTAGCATCATCCTATTGCTTAGCTCGTCCTTCGATATAGGTTTCCTTACACATGATGTAACACAGAGGCTACACATTACAGGGGCGCACTGTATACATAAACAGAACAGGAAAAGAATGGCTAAGATCATTCCAATGACTATTAGAATCTTCCATCCCCAAGCTGATATCAGTCCCCAGAACCACCCCATCAGTGACCAATCTCCTTTATCTACGTGAATGGATTCGGAAATCTTATGCAGTTTGGAAATGGCCTGGTAGACTGTCGGAGCGTTATCCGGTATAAAAATACAACAGCTTGATTGGATGACCTTGCATACCCCACCACGGTCTGCAAGTATGACGTCTAGAACCATACGGTTCTGTAACGTCATGAGGCGATCCGCTTGAAGCTCAGCTGTCAAGTTACCAAGGGCACCAGCCGTCGCATTAACAGTGGTTTCAACTACACGAGTCAGTTGTCTCAGGTTCCGACTATTGACCATTGGTCCCCAAAACGGCAGGAAACCCAGGAAAAAGTCTCCCGCTTCCTGATCGGCAGTATCTTCCTTACTAACAACGCCTCTCACAACTCTTGTCTTGTGATAATCAGAGGTGGCAGTAAATGTTGGCGGTAGCAAATTCGCAACATAGCATGTGCCCGAGAAATCAGGGGGCAACCATGTATATGCTCGATCATTGCAGACAAAGTATGTACCCTTGGCAGCCAAAAACGCAGGCGAAAACTGCGATGGAAAAGTGTATGTCTCAGTACAGTTACTCTTCCCTAGTTGAGCTCTTGGATTCTGACCATTACCTTGTAGGCAGAACCGACCTATGTGGGGTACGACCCAAATCGGAGATGAACTTTTGCGCTGTCTTTCACCCAAACTGATGCTATACCCAGTCGCGTTCCAACCTACATAAGCTCGCAACTCATCCTTGGGAATAGATGTATATGCATCGATATCTCTACTCATATCTGCAACTCCTTTCATCAAGGCTTTATTATTCGAGTTAGGTCTAATGGAACGCGGTGGTCGCTGGGAGTAGGTTTCAAGCGCAAAAAGAAACATGGTCTGGAATGCCCATGAGGAACCATTATAGCTGAATGGCAGTACTAGATATGGGATGCCCTTATTAATGGTGTGCGGCATCAAACCACACACCCAGCAGTTCGTTGTATTCATAACTAGTTGGTGCTGGTGCAGGAGTTGAATGAACGAATTGTTTACAAATTCAGCACATCTAGCTTGTTCGTGTTCTGGCAGAGGGTGGAAAGAGTGTTGGGAAACAGTAGGAAGAGGTGTGGGCTGTACAGTGGGTGCAAATGACACTTGGAAAGACAATAATACGCAACCTACAGAAAACATCATTATGCTGGAGAGTACAAACAGACATAATACTACAAAACATTTGCTATTCATTATTTTACATATTCTGCTCTTGAAATACATTTCCTCGGTGGGCCTCTTCATCCTGAAAAACTCCATCCTCTAATCGTGCTGCTCGCGGCGGTTGAGTATCTTCTGCTAAGGAGTACACCTGTCAGTTCAGGGAACGCCCTAGACCAACCAGAACCGTTGACCTAACGTCTTCGGCTTGTACCCCAAAGTCTTGGCACCGTGACCCTGCAGCTGAAACCGGATGGTGGTTCGAAAAACAAAAAGTCAAAAAGTTTCTCAGATGAGAGCTGCACTTTTGAAAATATCAAAGGAATTTTTTTTTTATTTGTCCATAGTTCTCGGCCTCAAATTATACCTATTTCTGCCAGACACTGTCTGGTCCTGAAACAAGAGTTCAGGCTCTGTGGTATCCAATCAAATTGATGGCGATATAGTTTCCTGCAGAATGTCGTCACTTTCTCGCTCTGTATTTGTCCCCTTTACACGTGCATCGTTAAATGGCACAAAATGAGGCACAGTCTCAGCCTCGGAGTCAGCGATCCCCTCCTTGACCCACCGGTCATACGGTAGGGGTAAAGGGATCCTCTTACAGTGTATGCCGTGTATCCAATTCTTTTTCCCTTTCACTCGAACTGCTGATCTTGTTGATAGCAGTACTAGGTAGGGGCCGATCCAACGGGGCTCATCATTCTTTGCACGTTGAAAATTTTTAACTAGCACCCACGTTCCAGGATTAATAGGGTGTCCTGGAGCTTCAGAGGCCTGGGGCAGAGTATTGTGAACCTGTTGGTGTAAGACACGCAATTTAGCCGTCAATTCATACAGGTAATCAAGCAGTACTGGATATTCGATTTCACTGAACTTTGTCGGCCTTGGCACTCCCCATACATTGGCCGGACGGCCAAACACTATCTCATATGGACTAAGTCCCACTCGCGAATGTACAGTCATTCTTGTTGACAGGAGTGCTAAGGGCAGAGCGTCAGGCCATTTAAGACCGGAGCTCGCCTGAATTTTGGCCAACTTAAGCTTCAAGGTGCCATTGTAGCACTCTACTAATCCAGCTGATTGGGGGTGATTTGCAGCGTGAAACTTTTGCTTAATGCCTAGTCCCTCACACACATTCTTCATCACTCGGCCTACAAATTCACTCCCGTTATCACTCCATACCATCCTTGGCATTCCGAACCTAGGAAAAAATTCTTTAACTAGGGCTTTAGCTGTGGATAAGGCAGTATTGTCTTTTAGGGGATATGCTTCTATCCATTTTGAAAAGGCACAAACAACAACCAGTACATATTTCAAATTAATGCATCTTTCCATGTGGATGAAGTCTAGTTGCAGAACTTCAAAAGGATATGATGGAGGCGCAAAATGACCAGGTGGAGTTGGGGTTCCCCTACCAGGATTGTATTTCAGACATACCATGCAATTTTTGACTACATTCTCTGCACATTTAGGGATTCCAGCATTCTGCCATACTGGAGCCAACAACTTACAAATCCCTTTCACACTGATATGTGCCATTCCATGCGCCATCGTAACCACTGGAAGCACATACGCATCAGGTAACAACCAACGCCAGTGTTCTGACAAATCATTCCAACAACCGTTTTCATCTAATTTACCCTTACTCTCTTTCCACATACTTAATTCTTTTTCTGTGGCTTCAGCTTGAAGGGACTTCACACTCTCTATCGTGTCTTCACACATTCCAACATCACCAACCCATCTTGCGGGGCCTGCAACATACATTCGGATTGTCACATCTTTTGCTGTTTCTTTCGTGATCTTGTCAGCAAATGCATTACCACGCCCAACATCATCGGTAACCTTCTTGTGTGCGCTGCATTTCACAATCGCAACTTGTAATGGCAAGGTCAGCGACTCAAGGAGATCATTCACTAACTCACCATTCTGAATCTTAGCTCCATGCGAAGTCAGGAACCCTCCACAAACGCCCAAAAATATGGGCCACACCAAAAGCGTACTGACTGTCAGTATATATGTTCACTTTCATTCCTTTCGACAACACGCATGCTCTTGTGAGTGCAATTAATTCTGCTGCTTGAGCCGAATTATGTGGTATGCGTGCAGTTTCAACAATCGTGTGCAGAGTCGTGACAGCATACGCAGCAGTCGTATCACCATTCGGAAGCTTGAAGCATGAACCATCCACCCACAAGGTACCATCACATTCAACCAGGGTAGTATCTTTAAGATCCACTCTCCCTTTTGTTTCTTCTTCTGTTCCGAACAGACAATCATGCTGTTCAACCTCATCTGTGTCTGCTGAAATTGGCAGTAATGTGGCTGGATTCAACGTATTGCACCTCTTTATGTGTACATGACTTGCTAGCAGTGTCAACTCGTAACTTGACAATCGAGCATTAGTTAAATGCTGTGTCTTGGTCCTATTTAACAATGTGTCCACTGCATGAGGAACCATTACAATCAATGTGTTATTCATCACTAGTCCAGCAGACTGTCGAATAGACGCAGCTGCTGCCGCTGTAGCTCTTAAACAACTTGGCAATGCCTTCGCTACAGGGTCCAAAGTCGATGAAAAATACGCGCATGGGCGCGGTCTGTCTCCAAAGGGCTGTGTCAGTACTGATAATGCACAACCGTCCCTTTCATAAACATACAGGGTAAAAGGCTTACTCTAGTCGGGGGTACCCAACACAGGAGCTGAACATAATGCCTCTCGTAATTCCACAAAACTTTTCTGACACTCTTCAGACCACGGGACAGGATTTGGTATATTTTTATATGTTAATGCTAGCAATGGCTTTGCCAATAAAGAAAAACTCGGGATCCAGTGCCTGCAATATGAAGTGATGCCCAGGAAAGCACGCACTTCTCTCTTTGTCTTTGGCACGCTTAATTGTGCAATGGCTTGGATTCTTTCTGGGGTCAACTTCCTTCCCTCCTTCGAGAAGAGATGACCTAAATAGGTCACCTCTTGTCGACAATATTGCAGCTTAGAGAGAGACACTTTGTGATGGAAGGTAGACAAATGGCGCAACAATGATGATGTAGCTCGTTTACAAATTTCCTCAGTATCTGCGGCGATTAGCAAATCGTCTACATACTGGATAAGGGTAGCACCTTTAGGTAAAACAAGTGCTTTTAAAGCCTGACTGTATATTGATGGGCTTTCACAGTAGCCCTGTGGAGCACGTTTAAAGCGGAAGCTTCGACCTCCTAAACAAAAGCCAAAAATATCTCTGCTCTCCTCTGCAATCGGGATACTAAAGAAAGCATTCTTTAAATCAATTACTGAGAACCAAGCAGCGGAAGCTGGGATCATAGTCAACAAGGCGGTTATATCAGGGACCACTGGAAACTGTGGCACAACAACCTTATTGACCTCTCTAAGATCGATCACAAATCTGTAAACATGTGGCTGCGGAGGGTCAGTACGTTTCAAAACAGACAGAACCGGACTATTGCAAACGTTGCCTCTTGTCTCTTCAATGACATCCTTCTCAATTAAATCATAGATAATTGCTAACAACGCTTTTTCACCTTCCTTAGAGAACTTGTACTGGGGAATGCGGGGCAATTTAACATTGGCTTTTAAAGTGACAACGTAAGGCGGTATTTCCAAAAGGCCCACATCGTTAGGGCCAGTGGCCCAAAAGGCATCAGGAAGAGACGTCAATTCGGCTGGCAATTCATTCTTTGACAAATACATGGGAGAAATTACTTCCTTACCCAGCGTAAGTTGTACTCCTGAGGGAGAACAATATAATGTTGCATGTAATCTCTGCAACAGGTCCAATCCTAACAAGTTTTCATTACATCCTGTCGTTAGGATGAGGGGTGCTTTCAGCTCACAAGGTCCAACAGAAAGGGCCATAGGACTTGAGATCGGGTTCCTAACGGGGGCGCCAGAAAAACCTACGGAAACATTCATTTCGCCAGACAAAGGCGCGCCAGGGAGTTTGGAGCGCATAATAGAACTCTTTGCAGCACCAGTGTCCAGCAGAAAGGGCTCTGTTATACCCGCTGTAGTCACTTTAACATATGGTCCGCTCTGGTCTACTGGCACTGAAACAACTCCCTCTCTCTGTCTACGGCTGTCCTAGTAATCATCCCCTTCCGTATTATCATCTTCTGCATAGTAGTCATTATTATAGTACTGCGCTGTCTTGCCAGTCGCATTGGCTTGCTGATCAAAACTAGTCATCGTATTTTGAGGCGGAAGAGGACGCGCGTTCTGGGGAACATTCCCACGCCCTCTACCTCTTGGGGCTTGCTGGCCACCTCTACCTCTTGTGCCATAAGCATTATTCGTGCGTTGTAACAATCTGAGACAATTATTTTTAAAGTGACCCTCCTCCTTGCAATACGAACATTGATTGGGACCGATAGGGACACGTGGTTGATAATACCCATACATTTGCTGATTATTCTGAAACTGTTGGGGTTGCTCATAGATACCCTGGGTTTGCCTATAATTATTCTGACCTGCACGTGGCGGATAAGCCTGCTGTAAAAGAACCTTCGTTTTCAACTCTTTCGTTTTCTTGTCTGTTCTATCCTTCTCATCTTTATCCCTATTTTCATAATACTGTGCAGTAGCCAGTATTTGTGCTGAAGAGGAAACGGCCCAAGAGCTCTCCGAATCTTTTAATTTCTTACACAACTCTGGAAGCAAATTATGCACAAATTTATCGACAAATAACCGTTGGCCACCTTCTGTACTCATGTCCTGACCACTGTGGTCGATAAATCTTTCTTCAAACCTAGTGAAGAAATCGGACACTGTTTCATCTTTCTTCTGTTTGCACGCGGATAATTTATCCCAATTTACACGTATTGCGGGCATTAAAGTTTTCATATAATTAATTATTCTACCAGGGAGTTCTGCTACCACGGGATCAGGCTTGGCACCACCGACCTGTCCATTGTCCACATTAATGATGTTAGCCCATGTGTCACCTAATTCTGCAGCATGATCTGCATTACGAATCAATCCCCACAAAGGCTGTGGAACAACATTTCCGAACAACATATCTATGTCTGCCAGGTTCATGACACATGATTCTGCAGTCTGCGATAACTCCTTATAATATCCTGCAGGGTTCTTACGGGGGTCAGGCAATGTCTGCTTAAGGGCTAAAACTTCAGATCGTTTCCAGGGAACATGTGCCCAAACACGCTGAAAATGTGCCAGAACAGGTGGATTAGCATTCGCATCACCAGGTCTCCAAACTGGAGGAACCTCACGCATCGGATATTGTTGCGCTTTTACTTGTTTCCCTTCAGGGAATTCCTGTCCAAACAACGATTGCTGACAATCCCCATTCCTGAAAAACAGCAGTGTCGCAACTGCTTTCTCAACATCAGAACCCACAATCGTACCTTTTCCAAATTCAAATCGCACTTGACACAACTCTTGCGGACTGGAGTCTACATCATTATCTTCCAATTCCTCACATAGAATTTCACACATTTTCTCAAAAACGTACCGCTGTTGTGGCGCTTCCCACTGATGAAAAACATTAACAACAGACTCTACATCATATCTAGAAGGATAAATAATCCCTCTACGTGCCATGCGGTCCAGTTCTTCTTTCTCTCTAGAACTAGGTATTTGACTACGTAACTGCTTACGCTGTGGACCAGGGGTCGTAGTAGACGACCCAAAGAGGGGTGCTATAAGGCTAGTGACTGAACTAGCTATTCGCTGTCGTGCCGAATGAGAAGTCCAGGCAAGAACCGGGGGAAAAACAGAGGGAAGGAAAACTGGTGCAGATACAGGGGTAGCAGTAGGTAGGGCACCAAGAGAGGCAGCTGATGTGCTCGGAAAAGTCGCAAGGGGCGCAGAAGTGGTAGGTAGCAAAATCGGCGGCCCTTGGGAAGGCTGTGCTACCGGGACAGGAGCTGGCTGAGGAGGAGCTGGCGGCTGCGGGAAAGCTTGCTGCGCATTAGCTGGAGGCTGCACATTGACGGGCTGTGGAGGCGCTGTAGCATTTTGCGCATAAGGGGGTGGCGAACTTAGCAAATGGGACATTAGGGAATCTTTCTCTTTCTCTTTTGACTCATCTTGTTGAAGGGGTGGCAACACTGGGTAACATTTATCAATGACTAGTTTGCGTTGCCTATGCAACTGCTCATCCATTCGGTCCTCTTCATTATCCTTAAACTGCAAAGCTGCTTGCATGATCGACATACCTCTCTTTCTTTTATGTTTCTTTGCTAATTTAATTTCTTTTTGTTTGGCTTCCTTTCGCCATAGGCGGAAGGAATCAAACATTGCCGGCCGGGCTTTCTTCTTGAACAATTTAACTTCTAAATTATCTAGGATCTCTGTGTCGAAACTACCATTTTGGGGCCATTTTAAAACACCATCCTTTCTGGTGTATCGGACCCATACTTCATTATACGTAATGGGGCCCACGCCATGTTTCACATAAAGCTCATAAGTTGGAGTTCCAATTGGAGGAACCGGACACGAATCCTCCAATAGGGAGTCCCTTTTCAGGTTAGTTTTTGACTTCCTGCAGGCAGCATTGTACCAGGAGGAAGGGCGGGACACCCTAGGTTTGTTGGATGGAACAATTGGATTAAAAATATCGGCTAGCGTGTCCACCAAATCCTGGTGGAGAGTAAGCAGATTCACAGATGGATCAGGGTGCGTTCCTAGAGTCCAGATGTCGCTTGCCATAGTAAGGAAGGGGAGAATGATTGTATATAGACTGGAGAGTGCATCCCTCTTCTCTCGCAAATTCTCCCATTTGACCCGCCGCCTATTGTTGGAAATAACAAGGCCAGGGTCGTTGGGCACTTCAGTTAATCTCCTTGAACCATGGGGGGATTCCATCTTTAATGTCAGGGCGTTATGGTCGCTATCCGTCCTGAACAGTACCTCCAGATCCACAATCTTTGGCCATAGCCTGGTCTCGACCATGACATAATCTAAGTGGGATTCGTGGTCTTTTTTGTTGTACGTACACCTAGAGGGAGTATCCGAGGGCTTCCTACCATTGACCGCCCTAACCGAGTTGTGGAGGGTTAGGGACATGATCTGCATGGCTAGTGGAGACCAAGCCTTTGCAGGAGCAGAATTGCAAGGAGGGATTCCCCAAAACTCATCCTCTTCCATCAATGTCCCCTCATTCATCCCTTTTAAAGGCTCATAATGGCAATTGAAGTCGCCTGCGATTACATACTGAATTTCCCGATTTAAGGAGTCGAGAAAAGCTGATAGTTCCCTGATAGTGCTGGATTCCTTTGCCAATGCGGTAGGACGAGAGTAAACATTAATTACAGCTAGTTTAAAGGAAGAAGGCCATGTCATTAAGACACATAAAATGTCATCCGAGTTGGTCTGAATTAGTTCCACCTTGCAGCCCAGGTGGATACCAACCCACGTGGTCAGATCGCCAGAAGGGCGGCCAATGCCTCCCCAGCGTGCCAAGATATTAAAGGCCACAAACCCCAATCTGTGGGCTTCCTCCCAGGCCCAAGTCTCCTGGAATAGAATCACATCGAAAGTATCAACAAAAGTGCCCCATTCTGGGCACTCTAACTTGGTACTTATTCCCGCCACATTCCAAGATGTTATAGTCATGTGCTGAACAAGACTCAAGGATGGAAGTAAGGAATCAGGCGGGAGGGAATGACTGTTCTGATGGTTGGATTCAGTGGAGTACGAGGGAGCAATGCTAGCATTATCTAGTTTTACTGGGAGATGTTGCTCACTAGTACTACGGCTAATTCTCTCTGAGGGCGAGCCAGTACTAATCCCTGCAGAGTGGGAAGGAAGCACCCAATTGCAGGAAAGCGTATTACCTTCACGTATTACCTCGTTCGAATCAGAGTCCTGGGTTCCATCAGTTACCCTAACCAGTCAGTCAACCTGATCTAAATGGCTAAACCTATTATAATGAGGGGTAAGAGGCCGTGGCAAGGTGTGGGCATCTCGCCTTGTCTTCCCACCTCCTCCCCATCGGGAATAGGGTACATGGGTCCAGTCAATTTCCTGCCGGATCAGAGATTCACTAGGATAGAAGGATGTAAGTGGACATACTACAATTTTGGTTTCTAAGCGGGAAAATCCCCACTTGCAGATATAATCTACTGTTCTAGGATCCCTGAAGTTGACTATGACGCAGTCACCTTGAAGGGTTTTAGGGGTGTGACCTATCCAACCCACCCTTCTGACCATAATAATCTCACTTCTAACGTGGGGGGGCAGGGGCCTATGGATGCTCAACCATTGAATGGTCTTATTCTTCAGAGAATTAAAATCCTCCGTAGTACCTTCGCTATTCTCAGGAACCCCGGTGAGTATGACCACATAGGGGTTTGCTTCCGGGGGTAAATCAATTGTCGTAGTGAGCCTAGGTACCTCTCCCTTACCTCCCCTCCTCAACGGTCTTCCAATAACACTATCTTTTGTCGCGGGGGCCATTTCTGGATTATTGGGAGCTGAGTGTTGAGTAACAGAGGACCTAACTTCTTGTTGTGGTGGAGGGGAATTAGGGATGTTAACAGAAGCTGCCTGTACTACTACAGGACAGTTGATCAGTGGCTGAGTGTTTGCACAGTTAGGAGCAGCAGCATGTATTAACCCATCCATCCTACTATTAGGAATGCAATTGCAGGGGCAGTGCGATTGTGCTTTATTAGTAACATTACCAGAAATGCCCTTAATATGTGTCTCAAGCAATGCCAGGTGAGTTGCTATATTGTCTAACCTTTTTTCCAAGGGGACTAGTAAAGTATGCAACAGTGAGTTTAGTTGCAAAATTGATAAGGCCCCGTCAACTTGAAGCGAGGTGGTAGGAGGAGCACATACCTCATCCGAAGGTACCCCGGAAGGCTTTGCAGGAATGGATTCTGGGTGCAGGGTACAGGTCCCATTATCTTCAGTGATCATAGTGGGGGTCTCAGAGGTTATATTTTCCCTGCGTTTTACTGGTTTATATCCCCCAAGATTAGTTCTTTTGCCACTAGGAGCTTTGGGCTTGATTTTGGGGAGCGTCCCCGAGGTGTTACCCTTCTTGTTTCGCAGGGTCGGTCCAGAACTCGGCACTGGAGGGGATCTAGCTTTCGGTGATGTTGGCAGGTCATCACAACTCATAGGATCACTTTGTAGTGTATCATCAATGAATTGGGTCAATGGAAGTGTAGTAGTTTTGGGACCTGTGCAGTTGGAAGTACCCTCCATAGCTCGAGGGGTGCGAGCAGATGCAAAGAGACCCAAAGATGATCGTCTAGCCAGGGCAAGATCCTGCGAAACTCTACGTTCCATAAGGACGATGCCCTGGTCGATCACTGAATTTGCTCTGATTATAAAATTATCTAGAGTACTCATGAGATTAGCATTTTGAGCATGATTCCTGCCCTCGTTGGTAGCCATTGCGCTGAAGGCAAGAGTTATAAAAGAATAGTGATGAAACACCCTCAGCTATAGCAGTCAAAAGCCTATCAACCGCTATACCCAGGCGGCCAACAAGGTACATACAATGTGTATATGGAAGCCCAATGAAAACATACACTTGAGTCCGTAGATGGAAGGGGTATGGCCCGGTCCGGTCTCCCTCGGGCTCGAACGGGCTACAACGGGCCCGCCCTTGGCCCGAGCTTCGCGCCGCGCTTCGTTCCGCGCGCGTTCAGCTAGCGCGATGTAAGTGGGCCGTATTTGTCCGAAGAGGTGTAAAAGGTGGAGGGCCAGGGAAGAGGACCCAGCTGCGCCGATGTTGCTCCAGGCGCTGAGGAAGCTGGTCCTCGCAGTCCCGCCCTCCCTAGAAGCGGTGATTTGGATGAGGCGTGAAAGCAGCAGCGATGAATAGGCCAGCGTTTCAGGGCACACAGAGTTCTCCCAGCGGCGTTTCAGGAGTCCCTTTTACAACCAAAACAAAACAAATTTCCAAATATACTAGAACCAGGCATCTTTGCTCACTAGTCTAGTTTCAAACTTCAAAGGATTATCGAATACGATAGTCTCGTGAATACACGAGTCCTCTGGCTTTGGCACTTGCAAGACCCAAATCAAAGCGATCCCGAAGGATACCAAAATCCCGAAGGATACCAAACAAACTGGGAGACGCTCCACTTATACTTAACTGAGGTATCGATGACTTCACCAGAAGACTCTCTCAATTGTTTCGCTCTACCAAATCGTTAAGGGTCCAAGACAGGGCGATTAATCAGGGCAGAAGTCCTTAGTAGCCGTCGGGACGCGGAGAACCTTGCAGAAAAGACTTTCGGACCACGTCGACATGCAGGGGTCGATGAAGTGGCGGCCTTCCTCCAGAGATCTCCCACTCCACGAGTTTATATCGCCGAGCGGCAGCCGCGAAGGGGTGGACCGCGAGTTGCTGCGTTTAACAAGGGGGAGGGCCAGGGAAGAGGACCCAGCTGCGCCGATGTTGCTCCAGGCGCTGAGGAAGCTGGTCCTCGCAGTCCCGCCCTCCCTAGAAGCGGTGATTTGGATGAGGCGTGAAAGCAGCAGCGATGAATAGGCCAGCGTTTCAGGGCACACAGAGTTCTCCCAGCGGCGTTTCAGGAGTCCCTTTTACAACCAAAACAAAACAAATTTCCAAATATACTAGAACCAGGCATCTTTGCTCACTAGTCTAGTTTCAAACTTCAAAGGATTATCGAATACGATAGTCTCGTGAATACACGAGTCCTCTGGCTTTGGCACTTGCAAGACCCAAATCAAAGCGATCCCGAAGGATACCAAAATCCCGAAGGATACCAAACAAACTGGGAGACGCTCCACTTATACTTAACTGAGGTATCGATGACTTCACCAGAAGACTCTCTCAATTGTTTCGCTCTACCAAATCGTTAAGGGTCCAAGACAGGGCGATTAATCAGGGCAGAAGTCCTTAGTAGCCGTCGGGACGCGGAGAACCTTGCAGAAAAGACTTTCGGACCACGTCGACATGCAGGGGTCGATGAAGTGGCGGCCTTCCTCCAGAATTTCCACACGAAGCTCCTCACGAACCTCTGGCTTGGACCGGTACCACTGAAATCGCCCACGTTGGGCGCCAACTGAAGTACCGGGTTTTTAGAACCCAGCGGTGCAGGGGAACACACCCCAAGACTTCGGATTCTTCCTGTTTCAGACCCACAGAAACACAGAGTCTTCTAGGTGAATTCAAAGACCGTCTTTATTGGCTGCAGACCAATCACAGATATCCGAGAAGTACAACACGATGTATGTTCTCAGGAGACTGCTCCCGAACCAAAAACCAGTCTTTACTTATATACACAAAATTACGCTTTGGGGGCAACACCGCCCCTGTTTTACAAGTGGTCATTCACATATTTTAGTTTCAAAGGAATAGCAGAGCCATAATGACAATCCCACATTTCAGTTCATTAAGCATGCAGTTATTGTACCCAGCAAGGCTCAGAACCCTCATCAGATAACAGCAGACCCCAATAAAACGGGCACGTCCTGCTCGTAAAACAAGCCATAAAGTAGGAAACAGCATCAGGTGTGAAAACAGCTTAGTCAGGGATCGTGTGCGAACAGGGGCTTTATGATGGGTCGAGCCCTGATGCTAATCACATTAGGCCGCGAGAAAGGAACCAGCCGGACAGGATTGACCTCGGGCAGCGGAGTCGGCTTGCACAGGTCAGAGAGAAGTCACAGAAGGTGCACGTGTCCTTTAAGCCTAGGCATGGCCTTAGTGCGCAGCCTATGTGAGGGCAACCACAAAATGGCTACTACTGTACAATGGAACCCAAGGATACAATATGTAGTATCGTACACATGGTGAATTCATCAGTGGAACATGATGAAAACACTCATACATACCGCGTTGCTCATTTGCGGTTCGCTGATACCAAACTTGGCATGGCGCGACCATGCCACCTGCACGGTTCCAATTTTTACAGTACCACAGAGCCCCCCTACAAAGCTGGGGATGACATCCACAAATGGATAACTGCCCTTGAAAGGGCCTGCAGAGTACAGCAGGTCCCTCAGGAGCAGTGGGCAGCAATCTTGTTGCTCTCCTTTGAAGGTAGAGGCAGAGACAAGCTCCTCACAGTTAGTGATGAGTGTTGGACTTGGCCCTTCTTGCAGGGTCATCCCTAAACTTGTTGCCTTCCTCCTGCATTTTTTCTGACCTGGTGTTGGCTGTTTTATGACTCTGGGCACCTTACCACTGCTGACCAGTGCTAAGGTGCATATGCTCTCCCTATGGTAAAATGTATTATGTGAATTGACTTCCACGTTTGGCATATTTGGTTTACTGTCAGTCCCTAGTAGAGTGCACCAGGGGTGCCAAGGGCTTGTATATCCAAATGCTGCTAGTGGGCTTGCAGCACTGGTTGTGCCACCCACAGAAGCAGCGGGGTAAAATGTGTCTAGGATCTGCCACTGCAGAACCTGCGCGCGGTCTGGTACCGTCGCGCTGACTGAGCAAGTGTCCCCGCTTGCCAGTCCCTAAACCTTCCCTTAACTACATGTTAGTCACCCCTCTGGTAGGCCCAAGCGCAGGGTGCATTGTAGGCATAAGGTAGGACATGCCCTGATGTGTGTGGCATGTCTTAGTAGTGAATTACAGCCATTTTCGTTTTTCACTATTGAAGGCTACCTGCTCTCCATAGGCCAGAATGGGCTGCTGGGATCGCTACACACTGTGACCCCAGTGGACTCAGAGAGCATGGTAGAAAGTCATGTTTAGTATGCCTGAACTCGGGATAATAAAATACATCTTTTAGTAAAGGTTATTTTAATATCCTGGGTTTGCAAATGCTACTTTTAGAAAGTTAGCCTTTGCGTGCCTGACCATCTCAGTCCGCCTCTGCTGTGTGTGTGTTCTGCCTAGCAACAGTACAGGAGCAGGGCTGGAGGATTCCAGGAGACAGGTTGGCTGCCAGGTGGTGGGTAGAGAGATTACACCAGGATGGGTGGGAGGAGTACACCCTGACTCTTGAATAGACCTGTGCTCTGCCACCACAAAGCCGGCGCCGCCCCCTGTGGAGCGGCTGATGTCTCTGCCCTGCTGCTGAAAGGAACAAGCCGAGTCACCACAACAGAGTGCTCCAAAACTGGACTGAGCCAGGCCCAGGCCCCCTGGCGCTAAAGAACAAAAGAATCACTGTATAAAAGTAGGAGCCTGGCTCCTAAGAAAGCAGATCCAGATTGAACCACGAAGGAACTCTGCCCGACTAGAAGGACCTGGAAGAAGCTGAAGGAGGAGTAACTTTCCCTGACCTGAGGGACTGGCCTGCAGTAGGTGCCTTGCTGAGGAAGGAGAGGAAAAAGACTGAAAGACTTTTGCACTTTGTTCTTCAACTATCTCCAAGGGCTTGGAAGAAGAGCTTGCCCCCTGAACTGAACCCCAGGAACAGTGGGTTCACCGTGTCTCCGCTCGTCTGAGAACTCGAGCCGCGTGCTTTCTCCCGCCGGAGTGCTCTGCGCACCTTGCCACCCCTCCTAGGGCCGTGACACCCAGAAGCCTGGCCGCCTCCCCTCGCCGAGAGCCCCGCTCTACCTGAGTCGCTCTGGACCCATCGAGGCTGGCCGCCCCGCTTCCCTGTCACCTGCCTGCCACTGGAGCGTGCCTGGTGCCCTCTCGCCCTCCCGCCGGATTTCTAATTGGGAAGTGAAATCAAGCCTCGGACGGCCGCCCGTACGTCGTAACGTATCCGGCCGCCCCGCTTCACCTCCCAGCCTGAGTCTGACCGTGCCGCCCTCCGCAGTGACCTCCCGCACAGTCCGTGTCGGAGGCCCTGGGCCGCACCTGTCTACCGAGAGCCGCCCGCTGAATTCTTGATCCGGAGACCCGCGAGGTGCAGAACCTGCATCTCCCCCGAAGACTCGTCCAAGCACATCGCACGTTCCCAGGTACAGTGAACTCTCTATCGGACTCGGGGTCCGCAACGTTCTGATTTCCCCGTATCACTGTACCCTGGGTGCACTGCGCATCATCGTGACTGGACCGACTCAACCGAGCCCTGTGAAGCGCTCGTGATCGAATAAGTTACCAAAGACAAGAACAGTGCCTAATTATCATCTTGTGGCTTCCATTTCGCAACCGTTATTGATGGTCTTGTACATGCCTGCGTAACAAAGAATCTTTTATATAAAGCATCCGTATTTTTGATACAACTTACTCCTGGTGTCCGTTTGTGGGGGATCATTGTGGTTTACTGTGTGTGATCATAAATGCTTAACTGACTAGCGCCCTGAAGTTTAGCCCTGACTGCTCGCACCACACTACCTATAGGGTGAGCAGGGGTTGTTCTGAAGGGGTAATTCCCTCGCCCTGAATAGAAGAAGGGACCGCTGCTTGTCACAAGTACCTACCTGTGCCAACCAGAGGTTCCCCATTCTAACAATGAGGATGCTAGAAACTACCTGGTCCTGAAGAGTGTTCTGATTGATGGGTTAGGCTTAACCACTGAACAGTACAGGTTAATGTTCAGGGACACCCAGAAGACACAGATTCAGGACTGGTCTGAATTTGTTGAATGTGCCACTAAGGCTCTGGAGGGCTGGTTGCTGGGAAGTAAGGGTGCAGATTACACAGGGTTGTATAATCTAATTATGAGAGAGCAAATCTTAAATAATTGTCAGAACCAGCAGTTGCATCAACACCTGATTGACTCGGATCTGACCTCTCCCCAAGAATTGGGAAAGAAGGCAGACAAATGGGTTAGAACCAGGGTTAAGCAAAAGAACCAGAACCAGACCCAGGGTGGTGACCAGAAGAAGGCAGACCAAAAGGGTGGGGAACAGAAACCCAAAGACCAGAAGTCTTCACCAGGCCCCCAACAGAATAATGAGGGTGGGTCCCAAACTTCCAAGAAAGAAGGTCAGAAAAAGCCATGGTGTAATGTCTGTAAAAACACCTCTCACTGGAACAGTGATTGTAAGAATACTGGAGCCCCCATCCTTGCAGCCCCTAAGGCACCTGCACCCCCTAGTACAGTTGGCAGTGTTGGTCCTCAGGCAGGGAGTAGTGGGGTAAACCTTGGGTACTGGAGGAGATTCTGGCCTAGTCAGAACTCCTACACAGGCTGTTCTGATTTGTGAGGTGGACATGGATTTGTCCACTACTGTGAGTCCTAGTAATCTAGGCAAGTACAGACAGACACCTCTAATAAACAATAAGGTGGCTCAAGCATACAGGGACACTTGTGCCAGTGTCACCATGGTGACACCTGGCGTTGTGGACCCTGGACAGATAATACTAGGTGATAATTACCTAGTGACCAACGCTAGCAATGTCTCTACTACACATAGTGTGGCAATTGATAATTTCTCCTGGGGAGGGGTAACTGGCCTCAAAAAGGTTGTGGTAAGTGCAGACCTCCCAGTTGAATGTCTGTTGGGCAATGACCTAGAATCCTCTCTATGGTCAGAAGTGGAGTACAGGACTCATGCAGAGATGTTAGGGATTTCATCACATGTCCTTGCTGTGACCAGGTCACAGGCCAAAAAAAAGTGCCTCACTGAACCTCAGGTCTTGGAGCCTGGAACAATGGACCAGACACCTACCAAGAAGAAGAACAGAAGGGTCAAGGCTGTGCCTTCCCTCCTGCCTGAAAGTGAAGATCAGTCTTCTCAGGAAACTGATTTTGAGACCCCTGAAGGAACTGTCCCTGACGAACTTGAACCTGACCAGGTTGAGTTTCTGGGGGCAGGGGGACCTTCTAGGGCTGACTTAAAGCAGGCTCAGTTAGACTGTTCTTCCCTTGAACCCCTCAGACAGCAGGCTGCTGCTGAGGCTGCTGGGAATGCTCAAGGTACCCATAAAGTATATTGGGATGATGGGCTCCTTTATTCAGAGGCTAGAGACCCAAAACCTGGTGCAACCAGGAGGTTGGTTATACCTCTGCAATTTAGGGGCTTCCTTCTTACCTTGGCCCATGATATTCCTTTAGCAGAACACTTAGGCCAGAACAAGACTTGGGACAGGCTTGTCCCTCACTTCCACTGGCCTCACATGAATGAAGATACCAAGGAGTTTTGTAGCTCCTGTGTAACCTGCCAAGCCAGTGGCAAATCAGGTGGCACAACAAAGGCACCCCTAATACCACTACCTGTGGTGGGGGCCCCTTTGAAAGAGTGGGGATTGATATTGTGGGTCCCATGGATCCCCCCACTGCATCTGGGCACAGGTTTATACTGGTGGTAGTGGATCATGCCACCAGGTATCCAGAGGCAATTCCCCTTAGGACCACAACAGCTCCTGTTGTGGCCAGGGCCTTACTTGGAGTTTTCTCCAGAGTGGGGTTTCCTAAGGAGGTAGTATCTGACAGAGATGCCAACTTCATGTCAGGATACTTAACAGCTATGTGGAAGGAATGTGGTGTCAACTACAAGTTCACCACTCCTTATCATCCACAATGCAATGGGCTTGTTGAGAGATTCAACAAGACCCTAAAGGGTATGATCAAAGGGTTACCTGAAAAGCTAAGGCGAAGATGGGACATCCTTCTACCCTGCCTTCTGTTTGCTTACAGAGAGGTCCTACAAAAAGGAGTTGGCTACAGCCCCTTTGAATTGTTATTTGGGCACCCTGTAAGAGGACCCCTATGTCTGGTGAGGGAAGGATGGGAGTTACCTCTCAAAAAGCCTAAGCAAGACATAGTGGACTATGTACTTGGTCTCCGCTCACGTATGGCTGAGTACATGGAGAAGGCATCTAAAAACCTGGAGGCAAGCCAAGAATTACAGAAAGCTTGGCATGACCAAAAGGCTGTTTTGACTGAGTACCAGCCAGGACAGAAGGTATGGGTGTTGGAGCCAGTGGCCCCAGCAGCACTCCAAGACAAATGGTCTGGACCCCATACAATTGTTGAAAAGAAGGGAGAGGTTACCTACTTGGTAGACCTAGGAACTCCCAGGAGCCCCCACAGGGTGCTCCATGTCAACAGACTCAAGGCATATGTTGACAGGGCAGACATGGGCTTGCTCATGGCTACAGATGAGGGGCAGGAGGAAGAGAGTGACCCTCTCCCAGACCTGTTGTCTCAGAACCCTGAAGATGGCTCAGTTGATGGTATGGCCTTAGGTGGCAGCCTCACTGAACATCAGCAAAATGACTGCAGACAAGTTTTACAGTCATATAGACATATGTTCTCCTTGACACCCAGTCAGACTAACTGGTGTACCCATGTGGTGGACACTGGTGACAGTCTTCCTGTAAAAAGCAAGATTTACTGGCAACCTGACCATGTCAGGGACTGTATAAAGACTGAGGTGCATAAAATGCTGGAGTTAGGTGTCATTGAGCCTTCAGAGAGCCCCTGGGCTAGCCCAGTGGTTCTGGTCCCCAAACCTCACACACAAGATGGAAAGAGAGAAATGAGGTTCTGTGTGGATTACAGAGGACTCAGTGCTGTCACCAGGACAGATGCACACCCAATTCCAAGGGCAGATGAGCTCATAGATAGACTGGCTTCTGCCAAGTTTTTGAGCACATTTGATTTGACAGCTGGCTATTGGCAAATCAGGATAGCTGAGGAGTCCAAGGCCAAAACAGCATTCTCAACCCCAGGAGGTCATTACCAATTTGTGGTGATGCCCTTTGGACTGAAGAATGCACCTGCCACTTTTCAAAGGTTGGTGAACCAAGTCCTCACTGGGTTGGATGACTTCTGTGCAGCATATCTAGATGATATTGCTGTCTTTAGCTCCACCTGGGAGGATCACCTGATCCAACCGACAAAAGTACTAGAGGCCCTGCAAAAGGCAGGCCTCACTATCAAGGCTACTAAATGCCAGATAGGACAGAGTAAAGTTGTATACTTGGGCCACCTTGTAGGTGGAGGCCAGGTTCAACCACTGGAGAGTAAGATCCAGACCATCAAGGACTGGTCCCCTCCAACTACCCAGACTCAGGTCAGAGCTTTTTTGGGCCTGACTGGGTACTACAGGAAGTTTGTTAAGAACTATGGGTCCATAGTGACTCCTCTTAATGATCTGACATCCAAGAAGATGCCCAAAAAGGTTCAGTGGGCAGTAAACTGTCAAAAGGCATTTGATGACCTGAAGAAGGCCATGTGCTCTGCACCTATCCTGAAGAGTCCTGACTACTCCAAAGAGTTTATTGTCCAAACAGATGCTTCTGAGTTGGGGGTGGGAGCTGTGCTTTCACAACTTAATGTAGATGGTCAAGACCAGCCCATTGCTTTTATTAGCAGAAGGCTGACCCCTAGAGAGAAACATTGGTCAGCTATTGAGAGGGAGGCCTTTGCTGTGGTGTGGGCCCTGAAGAAGTTGAGACCATACTTGTTTGGAACTCACTTCAAGATTCAGACCGACCATAAGCCCCTCTTATGGCTAAATCAGATGAAGGGTGAAAACCCCAAACTACTCAGGTGGTCCATTTCCCTACAGGGGATGGACTTTACAGTTGAGCACCGCCCAGGGACTGACCATGGTAATGCAGATGGTCTCTCCCGGTACTTCCACTTAGAACATGAAGACACAACTGGTCAAGGTTAGTCTAATGTCCCTGCGTTTGGGGGGGGGGGGGTTGTGTAGGAGAGTAGGGTCTGCTATCCTATGGTCACCCCAAATTTTTGCTTTTGCTTCACTGGTTTTATGACTTAGTGTGGCTGTGGGCCTGATAATCAGACCCACAGCCCTGCTGCTCTCTCCCTAAATTAATGCCAATGCACACTAGGTGCATTACCAATTGGAACTGGTTCACCTTATAGACCCTGTAACAGGTACCCAGGGCATAGGTGTATCCAAGGCCTACCAGGGGCTGCAGCATGTATTATGCCACCCCTGGCCTGGCCTCACTATTTGACACAACTGGCTGATCACTCAGCTGGGGTAAGTTGGTGTAATCACCTCTTACTTAGATATAGTATATCTATATCTAACATATATGGACACATGGTAACCTATCAGTCACTCCTATGGCAGGCCTTAACAATCCTGGAGGCAGAGTGCTTGGTTTCATGTGAGATGGTGCTCTGGCATGAGCTGAGCCTGTCTGCAGCTTTCGGAACAACGTCCTTTAGCTGTTTCATGATATTGCCATACCATATACTCTTAAGTGCATTATGGACCTCGCGGTCAAATGCTAACTCTGGTTTGGCTTTATCAAAACATGTCGAGTAAGGTGTCATACGATTTGGAATACTACCCCCTCGCCAATTCTGGCGACGGGGGTAGCATTCCACCCTTCTAGAGGGACACGACATGTACCTAACGTGAAACCCGGGTAAAGTTAGACAGAGCCTCAGCATCACAAAATGGATGCTGCCACCACAGACACAAGTCTGCCCTCCTGCTGCTGGGAGTCCTTCCAGCTTGGGAGGTGTGGACAAAGGGTTTCCTGTCAGGGGAGGTGCTTGCACCACCCCAGACAGGATTTTGTGTAGTGGGTTAGGGAGGGCTGAATAGATTGAGACATGCCTGGGGCACACAAGGTGTCCCTGTGCATATGCCAGTTCAAACCAGAGCTGGGGCTCTCCAGCCCCAGTCCTGGCGCGAAACTGGACAAAGGAAAGGGGGTGTAACCGCCCCCCTTCCTGGTCCCACCCAGAGGAGGGACCTAGCAGGTAATCCGGCCCCTAGATTTGGAATAAGAGTAGGAGATGTGTCCCAAGACTTCAGATCATCCTGAAACTTGACTTTAATAAGAAGAACTACTGGACTTCGACGTTCTGCTGCACAGAAGACTGAAGAGAATCTCCCTTGTGGCCAAGAAGTGACCACGCTGTGAATACAGGCACCATCCAGCAACTCAACGACTACTTTGCCGCCGCCTCCCGCCGGAGATCGAGCCCAGAGCCCAATAAGACCCAGACTCCCAGACATCTCTGAGCCAGATCCACAGTCCCTGCAAAGAAGAGACCCGTGGAGGCACCGAGAGACGTGGGACCGGCCATCTTGGAACGTCCACGACAAGCTGACTGCACAGCACCTGAGGCACCCTCAATGCTGTACTTTGGGCCCTGAGAAGCCCCAACACTGAGCAGCATTTACACCAAAGACCAGCCCTCCAGCATCCACGAGATCTGTGTGGGGCCCTTTTGCTTTTTGCCACTCTACGCATCATCCCGGTTACTGGCCCGTTGGCTAGTGGCCATCTTGGCAACGAAAACTACAACTAACACTGCTGGTCTGGTTGCTCCAGACTGGCCCTTGCTCCTGTGAAAAGGAGCAGCCCCTCTGACCTTGCTGGCCAGAGCACCAAGCTTTCCTCGATTCCTGCGTGGCTTGCATTAGCCAAGGCCTGTTTGCTCCGATCAAGAAGCCGACACCGCCATCAGCTAGAGCCTTCGTGGGACAGCTCGCAAGTTACTCCTGGATGTCGTCGACCTCTTCACTTTCACGTGGCTGCGGAGACAAGCTTCCGTTCTTCACCTGTTGGCACCCGACATCGCCTGGTTCCTTCCTGGTTCCACGCCGGTCACTGGCTAGTGACTTTGAACATTGTCCCCTCTGCTTTCAGGTCTTCTACTCTTCAGATCCACCCTTGGATCCACCAGAACTCTTCTTGCCTGGCCGCCTGCAGCATCTTCATCCTCAGGCTCCATAGACCTGCACGACGAAACCCGACGCACTTTGACCCCTATGCACCCGCTTCCTGTCGGTGAGGTAACGCTGGCACTCCGGTGCTCCTGGGGAGAGAAACATCTCTAGTGTCTAGGTTTCAAGTTGTTAGGTTCTGGTCCATCCGGAAGACTCCCTTTGCTTTAACAATGTGACTTTTACGCACCCATTGAAATCAATAGGTGCACACGTGTAACTTTTTTTTTTTTTTTTTTTTTTTTAAAACCTTTATTTCGGTAAATGCACAATACACAGCGTCTGCCTACAACCCCTCGGGGCCGGCCGCTATGACATTGTAGAACATAGAACAATAATGTCAGGATAAGAAAAGGTTTTAATTTTATGATTTTGTCGAGTACAATGTAGTGAACTACGAAAAGAGTCGAAGCTGACATTGACCAGGAGAGACATCACCGTTCACGGAGCTCCCAGAAGGAGGCGTTATATAGGAAAGCATTTGTAAGGAAACAGGTGGCCACCTTCCGGGAACTAAGAGCAAACACTATACCACAGAATGATAGAACACAATAAACTCCCTACTAACACTGAACCCCGACCCCGAAGAAGCAAAGAAACATAAAAGAGAAAGAAACCGGAGAAGAAGAGAGAAAGAAGGAGAAAGAGGGCCATAGAGACGAAGAAAAGACATAGAACACATCCCATCCCCCCACCCTGCATACCAGCGGAAGGCCACGGCCCACCCCCCCCAATAGGCATGCCTGTCGCCCCAAATGAACCCCAAGTAGGAAAGAGAGTCTGGAGAGTGGGAAAGAACATCCCAGTCTCCGACTCCCAGAGAAGGCAGGAGGAGGAAATTTTACATACTCCCGGTCACCACAGCCCCATAAGCATCCCCCACCCTGAATATCATCAGCACAACTGAAGTAGCAAGCAAAGCAGCAGGTGGGGAGACTCCATTCCAAATGTGCGAATAAATCAGATAATTAGCAGTCCCGTCCTAGTCCCCGCCCGCCAATACGTACAGCAAACTAAAGGGAATCGCCCAGCCCTGGCCCGATCCTAAGTGGCCCCACAGATCCACCCCCGCAATCAACAATAGCAAATTACACACATGCGGCACAGCAAATACATAGACAAATATTCTAGTCCGGGTCATGCCAGGCGGTCAGGCAGGATCATCAAGGGAGACAACATCAGCCCTGGCCAGAACGCTGAGACCCCACCAAGCATGGCCACCGCTGGGAGTGTACCTCAGGCAGAACAAAGGACAAGATGGCCGCTCCCGGCATAGAAGACGCAGAGGGAGAGGAAGCGAGAGTTCCCAATCATAAACCATCACCACAGCGATAGTGACCAACACAGTTTTCCCCACAGAACGGCACACACTCCGGCGATGTTGAGGAAGCCGTGGCAACACTTGCAGAGGCAGAGTCTCAGCTTGTAAAGTGGAAGGGAGCTTTGTATCTGCAACTTTGTCATTAAAAGAACACTCGACACTGTAGCCAGGGAGAGGACGTTCCACAGTATCCCCCTGTCGCCACATTGTATCCGCCTCGAAGGGAATGAGAGGCATTGGGGGGTCAGACAACCGCAGTAGTTCCCTGGATGGCATAGCAGCATCGATCTTCCGCTCCAGTTCTCGAGTGTTTTGGCACCATGTCGCCCTCAAGTCATCCAGGGCTAGAAGGATATCACCATAGGTCAGGTCTGCTCCTCGCTTCCGCATGTCGGCAGTATGTAAAGGCGCCACCGGGACACCCTCCAGCTCGACAGTAGGCAGGGAAGCTTGCGTCAGGGATATGGAGGCTTCCGTCTTTCCGGCGAGGTAGACCGGCACCGCCACCATTTTTGCAGTTAGCCCACATCGGAGGGGTGAGGGCGACTCCATAGGACGGAGGAATAGTAGTTAAGGCAAGAAGAGTTACTGCTCGCTACACGGGGCTCACACGATGGGAGAGCCCTCGGCTGTATTGCAATGCGGGTGGTGGGCGCTCTAAAACGGATACCGCTCTGACCGCTGGTAGCAGGACAAAGGAAGGTTCGCCAGCCCGGACCCAATCATACAGGAATTCTCTCCGTCGCGAAGAAGGCTCCGCCAAGCCGCCCACTCCACATCCGGTCACATTTCCCCAGGCGCCGGTCCAGCCCCAGGTCGTCTCACCGTACGTGATAAGCGGTGTCCGGTGACGGTGGTCGGGCCAGGGTGCGTGGGCAAGGTCCGAAGTCGGCAAACTCTATGAATCCTCGACCAAAAAAGCCGGCGGGGACATCGGAGGAATGCGGAAAGTATCAGCGCATTCGTGGTTACATTTGCTCGCGCCGTAGGCAGGATTAAAGATCAGGATGTCATGTAAACAGCAGACGGGCTGCGGAGCCGGGAGCTCAGACGTCCTGTCCGTCCGCCATCTTGGCTCCTCCCAATACACGTGTAACTTTTAACACTGCACACGCATCCTGTGGGCCTCCTGGTCACTAACTACTGTTAGCTCCTTGTCGTCCCAGCGATTCCCAAGGCCCTAGGCCTTCTTTCCTTTCTATTGGTGGTTCTTATACCACTATTGTAGTATATGGTTTAGCTGGCCACCTGGCCCATCCATAATTGTGCAACTTTTGTATATTTAAACACTGCCTTGTTTTAATCGAATGTGCTTCTGTGCTCATAAAGAGTATAGGGGATACTTTTAGTAAATAAATTAATATATATTTTGAATATATATCTGTGTGGTGTCCTTTCATTTGGTATTCAAGGAGGTTACATATGGTAAAACATCTGGCTTCACATGCCCTCAAGAGTTTCGCCTGCAGACTGCACTGTCCACGCTACCACTAGGATAGCTGGTCTATCAAGGTTGACTCCAACCACCACCATAAGGGTTGTTTGGCATGGTACAAGGTGATCACTAGAATTAGTGAGCAGCATATACCAGGCCAACTTCTCACAAGGGAGAGGGTCACTCTCCTCCTCCTGGTCCTCATCATTTGCCATGAGCAAGCCCATGTCAGCCCTGTCCACATATGGCTTTAATCTGTTGACATGGAGCACCCTAAGGGGGCTCCTGGGAGTTCCCAGATCCACCAAGTAGGTGACCTCTCCCTTTTTCTCAACAATTGTATGGGGCCACTCCATTTGTCCTGGAGAGCTGCTGGGGCCACAGGCTCCAACACCCACACTTTCTGGCCTGGCTGATAAACAGTCAGGACAGCCTTTTGGTCATGCCAAGCTTTTTGTAATTCTTGGCTAGCCTCAAGGTTTTTGGTTGCCTTCTTCATGTACTCTGCCATCCGGGAGCGGAGACCAAGTACATAGTCCATCACATCCTGTTTGGGAGGTTTGAGAGGTAACTCCCAGCCCTCCTTCACCAAACATAATGAGCCTCTGACAGGGTACCCAAACAGAAGTTCAAAAGGGCTGTAGCCAACCCCCTTCTGTGGCACCTCCCTATATGCAAACAGAAGGCAGGGAAGTAAAAGGTCCCATTTTCGCCTAGGATTTTCTGGGAGGCCTTTAATCATTCCCTTAAGGGTTTTGTTGAACCTTTCAACTAACCCATTGCATTGTGGGTGATAGGGAGTAGTGAATTTGTAGTTGACACCACACTCCTTCCACATTGCTTTTAGATACCCTGACATGAAGTTGGTATCTCTGTCAGATATAACCTCCTTGGGGAAACCCACTCTGGAGAAGACTCTTGCCGCCACCACAGGGGCTGTGGTGGTCCCGAGGGGAATTGCTTCTGGGTACCTGGTGGCATGATCCACTACCACCAGGATAAACCTGTGCCCAGATGCTGTTGGAGGGTCAAGGGGACCAACAATGTCAATCCCTACCCTTTCAAAGGGAACCCCCACCACAGGTAGTGGTATCAGGGGGGCCTTTGTTGGCCACCTGACTTGCCACTGGCTTGACAAGTGACACAGGAGCGACAAAACTCCTTGGTGTCCTCCGACATGTGTGGCCAATGAAAATGAGGGACTAGCCTGTCCCAGGTCTTGTTTTGGCCCAAGTGACCTGCCAATGGGATGTCATGTGCTAGGGTTAAGAGGAACCCCCTAAACTTCTGAGGTATTACTAGGCTGTCCGGTTTTAGGTTTAAACCTATAATAACCGTCTGTGAACTTGGCTGGTGCTGCTGCCCTTGAAGGGATTCCTCGGACTCTCATTTAAACTTTCTTGGAACTAATACCGCGCCTCGCGGCCCCCGCTTCGCGGGTGCCGCTCGAGGGACCGGGACTTTGCTGCTGCTATTTGGGGCACTGTTGGAGTGCTGACCCTGTAAGAACCGGGGTATTCAGGACTGCGAGGACCAGGGTGCTGTGCACGAAGCAGATCAGCCGCACCTGGTCCTCTTCCTGACTCCTCCCCCAACACTTTAAACAGGCGGTGTAGCCCCAGCATCGTGGGCTCCGTCTGTGAACTTGGCTGGTGCTGCTGCCCTTGAAGGGATTCCTCGGACTCTCATTTCAACTTTCCTCCCCCAACACTATTGCCCCTTATTATATGTACGTTTCCCTGCCTACACGCGCTAGCGGGACGCGCGCGGGTCTTAGCACGGGGCTAAGACCGGGCAAAGAGCGGGCCGTTTGAGGCCGTTTGAGGCCGTTAGAGAACGGAAGAGACCGGACCGGGCCATCCCCCTAACGCCCTTAACCTTGTGCGAACAGTGTACGTATTACGACATGTAATTTTATCAGATTATATTATTAGTGTATATTTATGGTTTTAAAAGTGCAACGATACCTGAATACGTACACTTAATCCCTCACCCACTTTCCATTGGTATCTAGAAAACATGGTATTAACGAGAGGGAAAAAATCTAAAGTGAAGGGGGGTGGAGGGAAGTGCCTAGGCCCCATGGATGACTTCATAGCCAAGGCAAATACATTCATTGACCAGAGTATCAGCCTAATAGAAGATAGGGTCTCTCTGGATTTAGCTTTGGCCAAAAGATCATCCATCGGAAACTTAAGGAATGCAAAAACCCCGGAAACTCTTAGTACAGATGGGCGCAGGCCACCTTGCGAGGGTAGGCGTAGCCTGCCAAATAACGTTGATTTATCGGCCTCCCAACTATCTGAGTTCCAGACAAGCTTAGATTTAGAGAAGACACCAGACATGATTCCTCAATTAACACCGGAAGAAGTGAGACAATCAAGAGGGAGGAGAGAGGGTGCCATTAGGAAACGAAAAAACACCTTTAAAAACTCTAGTCTTCGCCAAATTGCTGATCAGTGTAGTGGGGAAGAGATAGAACCTCACAACGCAGAACATCTATCTGATCTAATAGCGATAAATCAGTCTACGCAAGACACTCTAGAATTAACAAACGAAGAAATTCCTATGCACTCACCTCACAGTAAAACAAGAAATGAGACTGATAATTCACAATTGATTAACAATCTCACGGCCCTCCTAAAATCTTCCCTTGCTCCACTTGAATCAAGACTAATACGGATAGAGCATCAGCTAGTGAACCTGATAGATAATATAAAACTTAAGCAAGGCCCAGGGGATTGTAGCAAGGAAAGAACTAAGTTGCCCCCTCAAAAGCCAGCAAACAGACAAAATAAAGTTTTAGAAAATGTATCAGTAAAAGTAACACCAAAATTACCTCCTTCTAAAGTGCGACATGGTAATAGAGTAGTGGAACCCACCCTAAACCTCGTGACAAATCCTTCTGGTCTTGTTAAAGGGATCCCAAATTATGCCGTTCGCCCTTGGGAAGCAATAGTTCTACCTCAGGGGAAACAACCTAACCATTGGCAAGTAGCGGGTTCCCGCCACTATGATAACGATGGCCCCTGGCACGCATCGAGACCACAACACTGGAGAGGAGGGCGGGAGGACTGGGGTTCTCGAATGGTATACAGAGAGTCACCCCAAAGTGATTTTTGGTCTAGTATTCCGATGACAAATAGGTATAGTGTTCTTGAATCAGTTGATTGACTACCAGACATAATAGAAGCAACAACATGCAAACTAAAGTCTAAGGAAAAAACAATGTGTCCAACAACTGACCTTGTGACCAACTCGGAAATTACAAACCCTAAGACATGTTACCCAGAACCTAAAGAAACAAGCATTGGAAATGCATTAGGTCTCGCATTTGTTGGAGTTGGAGCTATTAGCATTGTAAATGGCAATGTTTTCCACTTATGCAATTGGTCTTGTATTAGTTTGAGCTATTGGCATTGTAAATGGCAATTTTTTTACTTGTTATTGAGTGTATGTATGTGGTGTGTTGTGGAATTACGTGGGTTAGATTTGATTAGTTAGATAGATAGGTGTGTAATTGTGTGGAGTGGAACTGTGTGGTGTGTAGTCCATTTGTGTATTGGAATTATGTAGCAAGGTGTGTTGTGGAATTATGTGGATACTAATTATCTGGTATTGAATCGATTGTAATTATGTGGAGTGGGATTCTGTGTTTTGGAGTGTAATTTTGTGGAATGGTATTTTGTGTTGTGGACTGGTATGTAGTGGAGTTTAATGATGTGTTGTGCTGTTGATGTCTTCCTTCCATAGTACAGAGACACCTATGAATAATATTTATAAAATTACATAATACTTCTATTAGCAGCACCAGACCTTAGGGATTGGTGGTGGTAATGCCCGGCAGCATAATAATAATTTGATGCACAACTTATTAAGCAGCTCATGGAATAAACCGCTTCGGGGGACTCTTCACACTCCCGGTCTTCACCAGTTACACTACATCGGTAGTCAGCTGTTTTTGGATGTTCCACTCGCCAGGCATATGCTGGACAATCTCTCCTCTTGCACAGCCAGCCACTCGTCTTCACTCCCTGTGCAGGTAGGCCTCTAGGCGCTTAGGCAGACCTTCAGATTATCCAACAAGTTGCAGACTTCAAATAATGTGACGTCTTCCTGAAGCAGTAATAAGGAACTTACAAAAGGGCAGTCCCTACCCAGAGACTTTCTCACCTTGACCAACATAAACTGGAGTCCCACCTCTCCCATCAACAGAATAGCAGTACTCAGGAAGGACTAATAAGCATACAGTTGCTAACGAGGCCCTCACTGAATTTCTAAAGGCAGCCTTGCTTCCGTCCTCTCTTGCTTCAGTGTCTGGAACTCCAGCCACAGGAATGAAGGCAATACACTTCCACTACCTGGGGAAGCTGTATTCATCGTCCATCTTGTCATGCTTAATCAGGACCCATCTAAAATGGGTACCACTGGTCCTAGTACTCAGGCTCTCCACATAAATATGTCACAAACGCAACATTTAACCAGAATGTCCACATGGTTTAACGTTCCCAAACAATGCAGAACTATTCACAAGAATGGTCAGCGGGCTGTGCTTCCTCCTGATTCAGTGAAAAGTATGTGGTCATACTAAATTCTACACTACCCCCACTGCACTGTTACCCAAGTCATGGACAATTTTTGTGCCAACTATGTTGCCATACTTTGGGCATTTCTCTGGACAGCATAATATGTTCTGGACCTTGCATTACCAGGTACTGGCCTAGGTCTCTGTTCACACAATAGATTAGCATGATACCAGGCTCAGTAAATTCCCAATACCAGTTTCTATGCAGTCAGACACTCTGAGAAGGGACGTACACATATTTAGAATGTAAGAGACATTCCCTTCCCAGCACTTCATTACATAAAATTAAAACCAACCAAGAATCAATCTCTTATCTAATCGCTCTTAGATTGAGGTTCAATCATACTTGCAACTTTGTGTCAGCTGCATAATTCCCTCAGACCTTAATCTATAACGTCTTATTCAACCTTTTTTCCTACCTAACCCTTTCTGATCTCTATTTTAGATCATAGACTTCTCTCATTTAGACAGGGTAGTGCTTCTGGTTGTCCAACAAAAGGAACATCCTATTCTCATTGGGCTTTTTTAAATGTAGAATTTAATTTAAGTATATTATTTTTTTATTGGCTTCCTTCCTGGCTGCTTGAAAGTGAAATCATATTGCATGCAAACAAATTGTAGGCTGGTAAGTCATTCACAGATACTTGGTGATGGAGCTTAAAATTTCACACACCAAGCAAGGTTCTCACGTGGTGCCATTTGTTGTATTTGACTAAAATGCTTATTGAACTCCAGTATTTATTTTTGCTGCATAGAATATAAACTAGTGATTTAGCAGTATGATTGTTCTTCACGGTTGTCTTGCACCATATTTTCCTGCTTGTTACTTTGTTGTTCAGCTGCCTTGGACACAGAAGAGCATAAAATTGTTGTACAATCTCAATCATGTTTCAGGAATAATAGAAGACTTGTATTTGATAAGTGATCAGTTGGGTGAAAGATTTCATGAAGTCCTTTTGAGGGTGCAGCCTTGGACTCCACTGAGCTGTTTTGACTGATTTTCTTTATTCGTAACGTACCATATGTGTTATGGTTCAGTAAATGTTTTATAGGCAAACGTACAACAGATGTTAGAATTAAGCCATTTACCCCTCTACCATGTACACCCGGCACCCTCCCTTTCTTTTTCCCAACTCCCAGGTGGGCACTCTTCAAAGTACCAGTGTTGTGCATGTGGGCCGAACCATACATGAGTAACCGTTTCAGTCACCATTGCACTGAGATTTGGTCTGCTTAGGTTGGTTCCTATGGAATGATTAAGAGAGATGGCATCCTGAGCAAAACAAATTTGCAAAATCACCAGTTGATTTCCAAATTCCTGTTTTCTGCCCATAATGTGATGAGATTTTTTCCATTCCCAATGTCTGGCATAGGCTGTGGAAGCACTCTGATACCTTCAGGTCTAGCTAGTGCTATATAAAACTCTAAAATAAATAACTAAACCTCTTCCCCTACCCACTTACATACTCAGAATTGTTTGTGTATATGGCAATACCGTTTTCATAGTTGCCTTTCTGGACCCTCACTTTCTCTGTCATTCATTTCAGGACAATAGCCTGTTCCACAGACTCTAAATCCCGTAATCTTTTCTCTGTTTTCCAGAAGTTTCACATCGTAGAGCAATCTCACATAGATGCTCTCTCTCAAACATTGTCACTGTGCATTGATTAAGTACAGTACGCTTGCTGATGTGAAATGCTGTCAGTTCGGGACGTCAGACTAGCTTCCTTCTTGTTTTACACTATTGACCTCTTTGTGAGGATGGTGGAAGAGATCATTTCATTCTTATTGGAGAAACATTGCTAGCTCTTTTGTTTTTTCCCCGCATGATTTCTGGAAACCCCTGTTCAGTGGATACATCTGTTGCCAGTATTATTTGATAAAGCTTTGGAGGTCAGGTATTTGTCTATTTGTGCTGTTTGTAAGAGTTTATTTAATGGATTGAGAACCCTTTGGCCAGGATCGCCTTACGTGGAGTACAGCGCCAGAGCTGCGTTTATATACCTTTTTGCTTCTCAGATTTCGCAAACGCCAATCCCACGTACATTGTAGCACTAAGGCCCTATAATATAAACAAGGGGGCAGATTTGCAAGCCCCTTGCGACATGTTTACGACACCGTTGCGTCATTTCTGTGACGCAGCGGCGTCGTAAATTATGCTACTCCATGTGAGATTTACAACGTGACGCATCTAGTGAGATGTGTCACGTTGTAAATCCCTGCGGTAAATTATACCTGCGTCAGGTATAATGTATGTAGGGTGGGCGTTTCGTCGCAAGGAAGCCCCGTAAAAGGGACGAAGTGAAATGTACAAGATTTCACTGAGTCACTTTTACGTCCATGCTGCGTCAAAACCCTGCGCCTGTTTGAAGCAAACGTAAGGAGTTACGCAGCATGTTAGGCATAGGGCGCTCCTGAGCATTGCTGGAATTGCGTCGCGCTTGCGACATGGCTCCAGCAATACGCTGCCCTCACGGCAGAAGATGCGACACGCATCTAGCTAACCTTCCGCCATGATGCGTCGTATTGTAAATGCTACGCATCCGTGGTGGCGCAAGGGTATTTCTGCGTGTGGCATCTTTACTGGTGCATCCCTGCTGATATGCAGGGATGCGCCAGTCCTCGTAAATCTGCCCCAAAGTCTGGGATTCCCAGGCCCCTAGCTGTTGGGAGGGAGGGGGCAGGTTTGCTTAAGTTCATGTTTTTAGCTTTATTGCTTCCCATATAAAATTAGTGCGCTAGTTCGGTATCCTACAAGGGGTTCCAGTGACTGCCATGGTTTGAAAAAGCTTCAAGAGAAAAGTAGGTTAGTGCCAACTTAGGGGAGCTTTTTTTATGTAGTAGAGGAGAGGCTGGCACCTTGCCTCATTAAGCGTCTGGATTTTAATTGTTATGTTGATGTTCAAATATTTATTGAATGACTGATACATCAGAGGTATAATTTCATGTTGGTGATGTAGTGTGGATTGCGAAGCCCTCAGGCTCAATACATCTGATTTATTCATGTTTATTTAAAACCCTTATACTTTATGGAACTTGTCAAGTTTATCAAGCAACATGGTGTCACCTGCAAACAGGTGAAGTTAGAATGTATCTGTGTCCTAGCCAGAACCATTTTGCTGACGATCGCTACACACCTTTGTTTGTTTGTATGAAGCAAAGACCAGACAAGGCAGAGTGTGTGTGTGTGGGGGGGGGGGGGGGGGGAGGCAGTCAAGAGTGCATGAGGGATAGCTCTGCTGCTCACGGCCTCAAACTGGAATATCTGGGACAGTCTCAATCATGGCCGGACCGGGACCAGCAACCAGCCCTGCAAGATTGCTGCTCCACGGGCCCGGTACTGGGACATGGTATATTCTAAAATATCGGCAGTTTATTTTTGTGGTGTGCTAGAAAAATAACATCCTTCACCCTCACCTCTGAGATGGCTATTCAGCGGGATTGTCACATAAATCCTCTTCCTGTGACACCAGAGGGAAAGAAAGTAAACAAGCTCTCTAAAAGACAGGGCATGCATTTGACCTCTGTCTTTTAACACACAGCAAATGTTACAAGATCAGAACAACATTTAAAACCAGGCAGCTGAGCGGTCTTGTAGGCTTCGATCTAAAAGGGATGTTCCACGCATACTAGAAATGCTGTAAACTGCTTTCCCAGACTATAAGAACTGTATCTATAGATAAGTAACCCATGTTTAAAGAAATTGTGCAGAACGCACCGTTTTACATCATATTTTAAAACTTGTTTTTGCATTGTCAGGGTGGGTGCGAAAAGCACCACCGTAAATAGGTAGTACAATATTATTATAAAAGACTATTACAAATGGGTTTTTTTAAACGCCCAACTAAAATAAACCGGAATGCTTTGATAATCGAACTCTGGATAGTTTGCTTTGAAATAAGCTCTAGAACTAGTTTTTGATGTGTGATAAATTCAGGGCCGATTAACCAAAGCACTTGAAAGCATCTTGCACACTTACATCAATCGCCACAGCTTTGCCATCCTAAATCCGCACTAGCGTTGTGGCGGTATGGACTCTGTCACTCTCGGGAGGGGTGGAGAGGGTCTTGTGTTTGGAGATGAAAGGTCACCATAGCGTAGTCGGCCTGAAACGTATACGGTTGTGCTAATGTGCACTTTTTATTAACGTCTCCCAAATCATTTCTTAACGAATTGGATGATTTTCTATTTGTAATCTGGATGTTTTGAATCCCCCTTCCCCCCCCCATCTGCGCCTGACTTCAAGTAGGGAAGGTAACATGAGGTACTTATATTTTGCGTAAGCCTAGGCCACAATGGCAGACTTACATCCATATTACCGTGAGTTGGGAATGTCAGTGCCCTGGGTTTCTTCATAACTGATAGGTCTGTGAGCGGGTCTGAGTTGGGTGAAAGGAGTACCACACTGAGTTTATACTCTGCGAGAGACCGGTCAGTGTGTGGTACTCTTAGTAATGTTACTGCCACCCGGTGTGGGTAGTAAAGGGCTGTGCACTCACCTGCTGGGGGGCCCTGCGGCTGCTACTCACAGCCCACGGCAACCACGAACTCCTTCAGCGGTGCAAGACTGGTCCGGGTTTCGCAGCAAGAACGGCACACCGAAGTGGATGCCTGCTTGTGCCCCGGGGGGACCGCAGAGTGCGTTCTGTTAGAGAAGCACTCTAGTACGTCCCTGCTTGTGCCCCAGGGGCACTGTAAAGTGCGCGCAATGCCGAAGACAGCATGGCGCTGCAAATGGAAAGGCAGGGACTGCCTGCGCGTCCCTGTTTGTTCTGCGACAATACTCCAGGGGCAGAAACTTTGCTATGTGCACGCCAAAAAAGTGCACGAACGGGAGTGCGGGTGGGAGGGGCCGCGAAGGACGGACTACGGGAGAGGGGGGCCGGTAGGGGAACAAAATAGTGCCTGAAGTAAAGGGGCCAATAGCCGTGGCAGGATACAAATGACGACATGATCGTCATGAGGCGGGACTAAGAAGCATAAAACCTATGGGAAGTCTACATTGAGGAAATAAGCCAATAAGAAAAATGGGTGGAGAGTGGGCGGAGCTTCCACGAAGCTTCCCCACTATAGTGTATACTGCATGCCTCGCAAAGCGATGGCAGCACATTCGTGCTGCAACGCTAGGCGAGACCTAAAAATGACCTATATAATAAATAAAGCCCCGGTCAATATAGAACTGCAGCATTTACCCATCCTTTTTTGGAACGTAGCGGGCCTCCGCTCCAAGATTAATGATGGGACGGCCGTTGCTTTCCTGGAGTCAGGGAAAATCATATGTCTCCAGGAGACATGGTCTATGACCGAACTCCATCTTCAGGGCTATAAAACATTTTTCACTCCCGCTCAGAGTACCAATGTAGGTAGACCCAAGGGAGGGTTGACCACATACATAGCAAACACAGTTAACTTTCTGAAAGTCTCTGTAGTTGTGTATGAACCAAACTTTCAGCTACTCTCCCTTGTGAAAAATAATAAAGAGACGATTCTATTGCTTAATTTTTACAACAACTTGGAAGAGGATAAATTTTTGTCTGTTCTATCTGACATCAAGGAAAGGATAACCCATAAACTAAGGAAGGGAAAAGGGGCAGTTCATCTTCTATGGGGAGGAGACTTGAATCTACACCCATGCCCACATGTAGGGAAAAATCGTTGCGGGATGGTGGACGAAAATGATATTCCCCTGATGCATTTTTTTCATAGCAGGGGGGGGAAACGCTATGAATAATGTTTTGACAGACCTGGAACTTGTAATCATCAATGAATCAAGTCCAGGTACAAATTCCCTGCAACCAACATACGTGGGTCGGGGCCACAAAACCACAGTAGATTATATCCTCGCTTCAACAGGATTGTTGCCCCGAGTCAGGCTGTTTGAGGTGTTGACAAACGATTTAAGCGATCATTCTGCCCTTAGGATGGAATGTCATGTAATCGATTGTCAATCTCCAACCGCTGTTATAGCGAAGACCCTCGCACAAAATAATCTTGAGATGGGAAGGCAAAATGGCTATACATTAAAATGGGGAAAAGTGGATCCGGAAGAATTTACAGGCAAATTGGTCAACGAGGCATACGAAAATATAATCAAGTGTTTGGATTTAGGAGTAACAGATGCAGAAGTCCTAAATAATTTTGCACAAATTATAGAGAAAATTAAGGAACTTCTCACAGTAACTTTACACAACTCAAATCCAACTACTAAAGGGTGGTTTAACCATAGCTGTACTATGGCCTTAACTAAATTAAAGGAGGCGTTAAACAAAACCGATAGAGATCAGGTTCAGATCCAATTCTTGAGACATCAATATCGACGGGCTCGCAAGCAAAGAACTAAAGACTTAAAAGAGAAACTTTGGAATGATTTACATTCTAGCGCCGTTTCTAACAATAGCGCTGCCTTCTGGAGAACTGTTAAAACTCCTTATCTACAAGATAAAGACGGCCCAAAGATAGAAGTCGCAATTGAGGAAGATATCTGGGTGTCTCATTTTTCCAATATTTTTAATAATACAGCTACACCGACAGGGGCACAATTGCTACTTCCTACAGTTGTATACCCAATCTCCCTGTACATTGATATTTCCGAAGTTATAGAGGCCTTGGTAGCGAGCAAAAGTGGGAAAGCCCCAGGCCCAGATGGGGTCCCAGTGGATCTTTTTAAATTTAATTTAGATCTCTGGTCCCCCATCCTTACGAGAGTATGCAGTGCATCAGTGAAGCTGGGCCTGCTAAAATCTTGGACGAAATCGATTATGGTCCCTATCTTTAAAAAGGGAGACCGTCAAGATGTGAAATGTTACCGTCCGATTTCCCTATTAGACTCCTTGGGAAAGGTTGTTGGCAGAGTCGTGCTTGAGCGACTCCAGAACTGGGCCGAAGAGAAAGATATTGTCTCAGATCTTCAATTCGGTTTTCGGGAGGGCTTTGGAACTGTGGAGCAGGCTCTTAATCTTAGCATGATAGTGGCCAAATATCTCCAAGCAAAGAATGACACAGTCTACATGGTTTATGTGGACTTGTCCGCTGCGTTCGACTGCGTCTCGCACGCAAAACTTTGGACGATTTTGGCCCACATGGGAGTGGATTCCCCCATTCTAGACTTTCTAAGAGAACTGTACTCAAATGCAACAGCAAGGGTTCGCTTTGGCACAAGAGGGGAGCTGACAGCACCTTTTGCAGTAGAGCGTGGAGTCAGGCAGGGATGTGTCCTGGCTCCCTTCCTCTTCTCTCTATACACAAATGGATTAGAGGAGGCGATGTTGAGGGGGGCGCAGGACCTACCACGAGTAAAACAACGCCTGATTCCCGCCCTGCTCTACGCAGACGATGCTGTCATTTTGGCACGCACACCACGAGAACTGCAAAACTCCCTGAACAGATATGTCAATTTTATGGGTGGGCTGGATCTACAAGTAAATGTAAAAAAAACGTTTGTTATGGTAACAGGTAGCGGGAAAAAATGTTTAAAGAACATTTTCCTTAATGACCAAAGATTGGAGATAACCACTCAATACTGCTACCTTGGTATCATGATTGATGAAAAACTCAATTGGAGACCAGTAGTAGAGGCCAGATGTCATCTTTTTAAAAGAGCAATAATTTCCTTGATGAGTTTTTCTCAGAGATTGGGGAAAAGGCCCCCAGTGGAACTATTAAGAATATATATAGCCAAATGCCAGGCCATTGCACTTTATGGGGCGGGGCTCTGGGGACATGTAGACGTTAGTGCCCTACAGGTGATCGAAAACACCTTTCTTAGTTTCCTGTTAGCAACACCACGTAGCACCTCGATCTACGCCTCCCATCTAGAACTCGGAATCCCTTATTTAGAGGATCTATTAAAGATCCAACCATTATTGCTTTGGCGGCGCATATGGACCTCTGAAAAAAATAGTATAACTCAGGAAGTTGTTGCAGATTCAATGATCCTTGACCAATCATCAAAAATCAAATGGCTTCGATACATTAGAAATTTCTTCAAAGATCTTGGATTGGAGAAATATTATCTCGAACCCAAAAACGTTATCGAGGTATCAAAACGATCATTGAAACAACTGGCCCTGACACATTTAGAATCACTAAGGCTGGCATCTGAGTGGTCAAAACCCTCGGTTCTACATGCCAATACGATCCAGTTGACGTTCCTAATCCAGCCCTATCTTACATTACAGATTAGCACCTATGACAGAATGCTATTAACAAGATTCAGACTAGAGCTTTTTCACAGATTAGTAGCATTCCCTGATAGAAAAAAGTGGGATTTAACTCTCTCTACCTGTCCCTGTGATGAAAAATCAATACAGTCAAATTTACACACAATATTGTTCTGTAAATTCCATCACCCACACAGGAGGGTTTGGCTACTTCCTTTATTAAAGCAGTGGGGATTTAGACAATGTCGTCCAGCCATGTTAAGCCTTCAACTGCTAGAATCTGAACTGGTCTGTTATTGTGTTCTCAATTTTCTAAAATGTATTGTAAAACACAGGAAAAATCTGTAAAACAAAATGCTATCGAAAACATAAGAATTGCTTTCTGTAAAACACCTGACTTTGGATTTGTGTAACTATTTCCCATGATTACCATTTTTATTGTATATTTGTATATTTTTGTGTGTGAAATGTACCTTTTATGGTTTTACAATTTGTAAAAACCGAATAAAGAAGTTTATTATTATTAACTGATAAAACCCCACTGAAAGAGAAATAGCCCTCACCAGTGAAAACATATAAACACTGAAAAAACACCTGCACAACCACAAACTAAATGCCATTCAAAGAAAGGAAAAAGGGAGTGAAAGAGTCATTTTGTTCTTCCTGAAGGGGCCAATACAATGAAATGTTGTTATCCAAGCTAGCAGTAAGAAAGTGTGGGCTAACATTATTCTGCTTGAGTTTTGTTGTTTAGGGATGCCACTGAATTATTGTTTCATCTTCCATTTGGTTTTTTTTCGTCTGTGGTCTTTGGTCTAAAGATGCAGAGTTTAGAAGCATGTTTTAGGTCTTGTTTAATTATTTTATAAACTGTAGAGAATCAGGAAATATCAAAATCATATTTGATTCTTTCACTGATAGGTAAAATGGCTGGTTTCATACAAATCTTTCCTAATATGTGTCATCACATTTACCCACAGAGAATGGGTAAAAACCCTTAATACATCAGTCCCCAGTTTCTAGTGAGTCAGTATTGATAGTAGGCGAATTGCTAACACCTCAGGCTTTAAACATTCAATGCAAGGTATAGTGAGAAGTATATGTGAAAAGAGCACTATCACCAAGCATCTGGGATAGTGGTTAAAACATGACACTAGACTTTTGGAAAACATGGAACGCGGTGTCACTTGGAATGCTCTGCAAAAAAGGTTCTTTCCAAGTTCAACAAAGATTGGAATTATTTTGTTTGTATTTGCAGTGATTCAGCTACGTATATGAAAAAGTTGTGTGATGACCTGTCAAAGTTGATACCTGAGCTGAAGTGCTTCCCTGTAAGAGATCCTTGCCACTTGTTAGATGGTTCAAGTGGACCAGTATTGGCATGGAAAGCTATGTCAGTGGTCGGAGTTAACAAATTGTGTACTGGCTGTTTTGGTGTTGCCCATCACAAGTGTCAATATTGAGAGGGCCTTTTCACTGAGGTTTACATGGGAAGGAAAGAGCGAGCACACATGACCAAAGACTCACTGAAGAAGTATTGTATGGTGTACTATAATAAGTTTAATTAGCAAAAATCTATTTGGACCTCATATACTCTATGCTTACACTGTCTATATACTATGTGCTATCACTGCAGAAAGAAAGCAATAATAAAAGTGAAACGTTCCATAAACACCGGAAAAACACTGTTTCTGTCGTTTTTTAATGGCGCGAAAATGTTTAACCACTGATAACCACTGTTTTTTTAAGGTATTAACATCACATGAAAACACTGAAAAAACCCCACCAGAATTTACCAAGAATAGAAACTGAAAACAGGAAAGCCTAGGTATTACCAACCTCCTGGTGGCTCAAGGGGTAGGATCTCTAGCCTCAGAATATAGAAGTGCCTCATCCCAACAAACTTTATGGGAGCCACTAGCACTCCCAGCAGCCTCAGCAGCAGCTTGCTGTCTGAGGGGTTCAAGAGAGGGGCAGCACTGTTGCTCCTTACTCAGATCTTCCCTGGAAGGTCCCCCTGTCCCCAAGAACTCAACCTGACCAGGCTCAAGTTCCTCTGGGGCAGTTCCTTCTTCAGGATCTGCTTCTCCTCCCTGAGGAGGGGAATCTGAGACAGAGGGGAAGGCACTGCCTTAACCCTACTGCTCCTCCTCTTGGGTAGCATCTGGTCCATAGTTTCAGGGTCCAGAGCTGGTTCAGTTTTATGCATTTTGGCCTGTGACCTGGTCAAGGCAAATACCTCTGCAGGTATGGCCAACATCTCAGCATGAGTCCATAACTCCACTTCAGACCAGGCTGAAGTCTCCAGATCATTGCCCAACAAACATTCGACAGGGAGGTCTGCACTGACTACTACCTTTTTGAGGCCAGTTACCCCTCCCCAGGAGAAATTCACAACTGCCAGACTATGGTTGGTCCTGACATTGCTTGCATTGGTAACCTGGTACATTTCACCCAGGATGATCTGTGCAGGGTCCACTAGATCCTCTGCTACCATGGTGACACTAGCACCTGTGTTCCTGAATGCCAAATCCTGTTTGCCATTAATTATAGGCTGCTGTTTGTATTTGCCAAGGTTACTGGGGCTCACTAGGAAGGACATATCAAGGCCTCCCTCACAAACTAGCAATGCCTGTGTTGGTACTCTGACTAGGCCAGAGTCCACATCAGAACCCAGGGTCAACCCTACTACATCCTTATTCTGGTTACCACCTCCACCAATGACTGCACTAGGGGGAACAGTTGCCTTAGGGGCTGGACTGGTGGTGGTTTGGTCTTTGGACTTGGTACAATCAGAAGTCCAGTGCCCTTTCTGTTTACAGAATTTGCACCAGGGCTTCTTTTGGCCTTTTCCCTTTGCAGACTGTGAATCCCCACCAGATGCAGATTTGAGGGGCCCTTGTGAAGACTTCTGGTCTTTTGCCTTATCCCCACCTTTATCTGAGCCTTTAGGATCCTGATTCTTAGTGTCACCCCCTTGGTTCTGGGTTTTCTGCCTCACCCTGGTTCTGACCCATTTGTCTGCCTTCTTTCCCAATTCTTGGGGAGAGGTCAGATCAGAGTCCACCAGGTACTGATGCAACAACTGGTTTTGGCAATTATTAAGGATCTGTTCTCTCATCTCTTCTTTTAAATCAAGTCCTGGAAAGTGGCAAATATCCTAAGGCATGGAAAAAGGCCTGTATAAGGCCAATCCTAAAAAAACCGACCTCCGATCCACTTGAACCGAAAAAATTTCGGCCAATCTCCCGATTATCGCTACCAGCAAAGATCCTGGAAAAGGCCATAAATAAGGAACTAATTCAGTATCTAGAAGATAATTCCTTGCTGGATTGTACGCAACATGGATTTAGGCCTTGTCATTCGACAGAGACGGCGCTGGTACTGGCAACTGAGGAGATTCGAAGGACAGTGGATGGGGGTCGTAGAGCAGTTCTGGTCTTGCTAGATCTTTCGGCGGCGTTCGACACCGTAAATCATACGGTGTTGGTGCAGCGACTGAAGGAGACTGGGGTGGAGGATACTGCATTAAATCTACTTTCCTCTTTTCTGGATGCCAGACAGCAAAATATACACTGGGAGAACATGCAGTCTGGAACATTTCAACTTCCATGCGGCGTTCCGCAGGGGTCTGCCTTATCTCCGACCCTTTTTAATATATACGTTGCCCCGCTGGCCAATCTGGTTAGGAAACATGGATTTTCATTAATCATGTATGCCGATGACTCTCAGCTCAATATTTCAGTTGCTGAATTTCCAGATACAGTAGCTGCCGGCTTCCACGCCTGCCTGACGGACATTATGAACTGGATGAGTTCAAACTTCTTGAAAATAAATACCAATAAAACTGAGGTCCTTGAATTTGGTAAAGGACTATCGGTATGGAATACCAGATGGTGGCCTACGGAGGCGGGAGTTTGTCCTACCCCCGTTGCTAAGGCTAAAATTTTAGGGGTGACCCTAGACAAGCAGCTTAATCTATCTGCCCACGTTAATCAACTAACTTCCTCTTGCTTCCTCCTTCTAAAAACCTTGAGAAAAATATTCCCGTTTATAGCAACGGAGCTTCAAAAAACTATTGTAGTTGCACTTTTTCTATCTAAGTTAGATTATTGCAACGCTCTCTTTGTGGGAATCGGTAAAGCACAGGAGAGGAAGCTTCAGTCGCTTCAGAATGCGGCAGCTAGACTGCTCATGAACATTCCTAAGGGCCGCCCCACCTCAGAGGCCATCAAAATTCTACATTGGCTTCCAGTCCGTCAAAGGGCTAATTTCAAAGCCTTATGTCTAGTACATAAGGCCCTTTATGGAGGCATTTCTGGGGAAGTGGGGAAACTCTTTACAAGATATCTCCCTGCCAGAACTCTTAGATCATCCACAGAAGGACTTGTCTGTGTTCCTAAAACACGGAAGGTCAGATGGGGAGGCCGCACATTATCCTTTTGTGCGGCCAAATTATGGAATCAGATGCCATACCTTCTGCGGTGTCAGCCGAACCGGATACGGTTTAGGACGGAATTAAAAACCTGGCTTTTTGGTAAAAATTAAACACACACTCAGAGAATTTCTCCACGTTCACGGTTAGCGCCAAGACGCCATGGCATTCGCGCGCTTTACAAATAATACTTCAAATCAAATCATAAGATTATACAATTCCTTAAAATCAGTAACTCTACTACCAACCAGCCAACCCTCCAGAGCCTTGGTTGCACAGTCTACAAAGTCTGTCCAGTCCTGATTCTGTGCTTTTTGGGTGTCTCTGAACTTCAACCTGTATTGTTCAGTGGTTAAGCCAAACCCATTTATTAATGCACTTTTCAAGACATCATAATCATCAGCATCCTCTTCTCTAACAGTGAGGAGCTTGTCTCTACCTTTATCAGAAAAGGAGAGCCACAAGATTGCTACCCACTGTTTCTGGGGGACCTGTTGAATTTTACAGGCCCTCTCCATAGCAGTTATCCATTTGTGGATATCATCCCCACTCTGGTAGGGAGGAACAACCTTGGACAGGTTCCTATAGTCTGGAATGTAATCTCTGCCTCTAGGGACACTGTTGCTGCCACCAGGGGGTTCTAACCCTTCTTTTCTAGAAGCTCTCTGGAGCTCAACGGCTTCTCTATCTAAGGCCAATTGCTTGGTTCTGAGGGCAAGCCTAGCTTCCTCATACTGGAGCATCTTGTACCTTCTTTCAGAGGAGGTCTCTCTATGGAAGTATGAGTTCATCTGATGGACAGATTCTCTGCCAGAGTGATTTGAGTGGACAGATTTCCTTGAAGGGGACCTAACCCTTTCCTCCACTCTTTCAGCTCTCTTAGGGAGACTTCCTCTGTCCTTTTCAGATCCTTGTGGATCTGGCCCTTCAATCACAGACTCCAGGTCATCTTGATTTTCATCATCAGACCCAGAGAGTATGGCTGACCCACCCCCTGATCCAGACCCACCAGCTCCTAGACCCAGTCTCAGATCATCTACTATAAGTAGATTTATCAGGTGTAGTGTGGAGGGACTCTGTCCTAATCCCAGGTGTCTTGCAACACACATGGCCTTCAAGTCAAAGAAGGTCATGTCCTTATACTGGGGTTGGGTGGACCCACTGGCTCCATCCCTTGAGGACATTCTAGTGTTATGCAGTGTTGCACTACCTACACTAGTTTGTGGCCTACTGATCCTAGCTTGAGCTGTAGCAAGGATGTGCTATCGCTTCACAAACAACTCTAAGTTCAGTAGAACTTATTGATACTAAGCTTGAATTTTATATGTACCTTGAGTACCTTTAGCGGTTTTCAGTTAGTAATTAAAATAGAGATTTTCTGGTAAAACAATGGCAAGCTGGAATCCTACACGCTGCCCACCAATGTGAGAAGTTGGCCTGGCATATGCTGGTCACTAGTTATAGTGGCCAACTTGCACTAGTCCAATTCGACTCTTATGGTAGAAAGGTTTAAGACAACCTTTTAAAGAAAGCTATCCTAGTGGTAGCTGTGGAGAGCAGCCTTCAAGCTAAGTCTCAGAGGAATGTAAAGCAGCTTGTTTTACCGTATAATCTCTTGAATTACCAAATGAAAGGACACCACACAGGAATATATATCAAATATATATGTATTTATTTCTAGACACACTCTACTAATCTCTTTATGAGATTAGAAGCCAGGAACACATTCAAATATCATTGTTTCACAATAAGTTAAGCACAAATATGGCTGGGGCCCTAGGGGCGTACCAGACCATATACTAAAAAAAAGGTTTAGGAAAGTCGACTTGCAGAATGACAAGGCCTAGGGCCTGTAGAATCGCTGGAGCTTCACTGCTGCAGTGAAAGCAGGTAAGTAACAGACCCACGGGAGACGTGTGCAGTGTGAGAACACAGCCGCGGGTTCCCTATTGATCAAAATGGAGCAAGTCGCGGTTTGATTTTTAAAGTTCTAGGGTACTTTGAGGACGTCTACAAGCAAGCCACTTACAAGGCAAGTACTTCGAGGGCCAACACACACTAGGGCACTGGAGTGCACGAGTTACCTCACCCAGGGAAGCCGGGTGCATAGGTGTCTTTTGGTGTCGGGTGGCGTCGCTGTTTTCTATGGAGACTAAAGAAGACTTGCTGCTTGCGAAGACTGAAGAAGTGTCCGGTTGAATCCAAGCCTGGATTCAAGATGCAGAAGACCTGAAAATTGAAGGGACAGTGTTCACAGTCACTAGCCAGTGACCCGGGGCCAGGAAGATGGATGCCCACGGATGTCGGGTGATTTCAGGTGATCAAGGGTGTTTTGACTCTTCACTCACGAGGTCCAGGAGAGATCGATGATAACCAGCAGCTGGATTTGGAGTGTCGCATGATGTCTTCAGCTGACTGCGGTGTCGGCAACCGGATTGGAACCAACAAGCCTTGGCAACAGCAAGTCTCGTGTGGAGTGAAGAAAGTTGATGGTGCAGACCAGCAAGGTCTGAGGGACTCACTCAGCACAGGTGAGTGAGGGCAGGCCTGGAGCAACCAGAGGAGCCCTTTGAGTCATTAAGAAAGTCTTTGGGGGTCCCACTAGCCAACAGGCAAGGGATCGCGAAGACGCCTCTGGAGGAAATGCTTCACAGGAGCCCACGGTCACTCGGGACGGGGTAGGCCTCTGATTTTCGCTGAAAAACTTGCTGGAGGCTTGGCCCAGAGATGGTCTAATGCACAAGGTCATAGAATGTCGTGAAGGGGTTGCACTTGACAATAGTGCACGGTACCCGGGTATTGCTGTTCCTCGTCACTCGTGGGGTCCACTCACCTCAGCTCTGCCGGGGACACACAATAGCCGTCGAGAAGTCAGGAAATCTACTTGCAGGGCTGCAGGGACTTTGAACTCCGGCGGGAGCGGGAAAGTTTGCGACTGTTGATTAGAGTTTCAGGTGCCTGCCAAGCCGGGGAGTCACTCCTTGACTCCAAGGGAGATTCTTCCGTCTTCCAAAGGTAGTGGAACGTCGAAGGGCCAGGATTCTTCTTTGTAGAGCGTCGTCTAGGGTTATCTACTTTGCAATGGCAAGGTTACCTATCTTATACTGAAGAAAGGGGAGGGACTAGCTCTATGACCACTCCTCTGGGAGGGTCAGGGTAGGGGGTGGTTACACCCACTTCCCTTTGTCCAGTTTCACGCCAGAGCAGGGGCAGGTAGCCCCTGAACCAGTTTGAGCTGGCATATGCACAGAGGAGCCTACTGCTCCTCCAGTGCAGGACTTCAAAGCAGTCTAGGAGTGCACCCACCCAGCCCCAATACAGTAAATCCTGTCTGGAAGGTGGTGACACATCCCTGTGACAGGATGGCTAATGTTGGGCCTCCTCCACTGCGAGTTTCGGTCAGCAGCAGGAGGGCAGCCCAGTGTCTGTGCTGGTGGCATCCATTTTGTGATGCCAGGGCTCTTTCAGATTTCTACCGTGTTACAACAGTAGGTACATGTCGTCCCCTCTAGAAGGGTGGGATCATACTACCACACCAGTTACTGGTGTGGGGGTATGATTCCAAGTTGTTTGACACCAAACACAACATGTTTTGATGCAGCCATCCCAAAGTTAGCATTTACCGCTAGGTTATAATGCACTTAAGAGTATATGGTTGAACCGCATCCACAAACAGCCACAGAGAATAGACTTTGCCAGCTGAAGAGGGGTCCTGCTCATGCAGAGGCACCCCCTCACATTGTAAACCAAGCACCCTGCCATCAGGATTGATAGGGCCTGCCATAGTGGTGACTGATAGGTTTATATGTGTGTGTATGGTGAGATATAGGAACCTATACTTCAGTGAGGAGTGCTAACACTACCTCACCCAGGCTGCAGTAGCAGGCCTGTGGTGTCAGATTGAGTCTGCTTCCTAGAGGTGGCATAATACATGCTTCAGCCCCTGGTAGGCCTGTGAAGTACCTATGCCCTTGGTACCTAAGGTACCATATACTAGGGGCTCATAAGGTACCACAGTATCCAATCACTAGTGCATCTAATATGTACACCAAGTCGTTAAGAGAGAACAGAGAGACTAGGGCCCGGATTAGCAGGGACCCAGCCAGACAATAGCCAGAAACCAGTGTATGCATCAGAAAAAAAAAGTGGGGGCAACATAAGTGGAGATCCTTCTCTCCTACAATAACTTACATTGTCACTGTTAGAGGGGGGGGGGTCTGCCCTCCCGCTGCGCGCCGCGGCAGTACCTGGAGGTGCGCGGTAAATAATGAACACCCCATTCGCAGCTCCGCTTTCTTTATTTTAATCATTACGCGTTCACACCTGCCGATGTGAACGCAGGGGCAGGGCTGCTGAACCCGCACCAGCGGGGAAAAGCTGGTGGGCCAACTGTTACATCCCATCTCAACTCAGTCTTCGACCATGGTATGAAAAGTCTTATTGTTTACTTACTAAACAGGCGCAGTCTCTTAGGTGGGTGCTCAGCGGCGGGTTTGCTCTCAGCGCATACCTGGTGGCCCCTTTGCTAATCAGGGGTGTGGGGGCCGGTGTTCCAGGGGTAGGGGCCACGTCTCGGTTGGCCTCGATGACTCTTGGCTCTCCGGCACGGGAGGTTCGTCAGACTGTCGATCATCAGCTCTTGGCGGCTGTCCGGACGCTCTTCCGTGTCCTCCATGTTGTGGGGATGGTGGGGAGGGGGACAGGTGGGTCTATTTGCTTGAACCAAGAGATGTTGCGTGTCACCCTTTCTCCACAGTCACCATTGTTCCATGCCGGCCGACTACTGTCCAGTGTCCTTGTTCGTAGCGTGTGCGGAATTTGCCTCCTGGTCTTCTGTCCCTCAGGATGACCATGTCCCCGGGCTGGAGTGGATGGACGCCTGCTCTCCGGGCTCGACTGGCTTGGTTGTTGTGGTTTTCTCTCCTTCTGAATGCTCCTTCATCATACGGAGGGGGGGACCACCCAGCTGCAATGGGAATACCATCCCGGCGTGGTCCGGAGAACATGAGCGCCCATGGAGCCTGGCGCGTTGAACAGTGTGGCGTGCTCCGGTATTCCCATAGGAACCTCTGGAGTTCTTGCTCGGGGTCATTCTGTTCTGCCACTGCCATGCGAATCGATTTGTTTATCGTCCGCATGAACCGTTCAATCTCCCCGTTTGCTTGTGGCCATTGGGGGGTGATTCGCCGGTGTTGGAGGCCGTGGTGGTGCATGAATTCACAAAATTTGTGTCCTTGGAATGGGGGTCTGTTGTCGCTGCGGAGTTCCATTGGACATCCGCACATTCCAAATATCTTCTCCAAAGCGGGGCCAACATGCAGAAAAGCTGTTGAGGTCACTACCTCTACTATTGGGTCTTTGGAGTAACTGTCAAAGAGGGCTAACGTGACTCACCCATCAGGGAAACTCCCGAAATCCACACTCCCTTTCTCCCAGGGGCTCTGCCCATGCTCTTCTGTGTGGACGGGTGCTGGTCTCTCAGGTCCGCTTGTGATTTGGCATGACCGGCAATTGCGGACTAGCTCTTCGATCCGGGCATCCATTTCTGGAAACCAGACCTTCTCTCTCATGCGGGCTTTCATCCGTTCTGTCCCCTGGTGACCTCCATGGGCCAGTTGTGTTGCCTGTAGTTGCAGGGACACTGGGATGACGATCGAGTCCCTCGGAGGAGGAGTACCCCTTGGGTGAAGCTCAGTTCATTCCTTACTCGCCACATGTGCACCAGGCTTTCCTTTTCTGGGCTAGACCACGTGTTCGCTGACTGAAGGAATTGTCTCCATAGCCCTCCTTGGACGGTGTTCTGGACGTAGGTCATCACCGGGTCATCCTTGGCCGCAGCGGTTATTTTTTCCAGTGTTAGCGCCCGGGGGCATGACAGGGCTGCTAGCATGTCCAAGTGTGCTTCTGTATCATCACTGTTCTGTTCTTCCTTCTCTTCTTTGGTCATGTCTGGGTACCTTGATAGGAAGTCAAAACAACAGTTGATGGACAGAATGCAGGACAATGTCATACATTCACCCCAGTACAGAGATCTGGGCCTAAATCCATCATTTTTTTGCTCACCATGCCGTTCCAGTTTGAACCCAGCCATATGCAAATCAGTCTTGACCCTGTGCCTCATGGGAACAGTCCAGCCCGAACTGCCAAGCCAGGTCCTCCCGGGACTGGAAACAAGCATCCTAGGACCGGTTTCGGGGTTTTACCCCTCTTGAGCCAGGATAGCTTGATTCCAGTGGCATGGAGAGCACGGAACCCACGTCTGGGGATACCCTTCCCACTCGGGGTGACAAATGCAAAAACAACAGTTGATGGACAGAATGCAGAACAATGTCATACATTCGCCCCAGTACAGAGATCTGGGCCTAAATCCATCGTTTTTTTGCTCACCATGCCGTTCTAGTTTGAACCCAGCCATATGCAAATCAGTCTTGACCCTGTGCCTCATGGGAACAGTCCAGCCCGAACTGCCAAGCCAGGTTCTACCTCAACTGGAAACAAGCATCCTAGGACCGTTTCGGGATTTCACCCCACTTCAGCCAGGTTAGCTTGATTCCAGTGGCATGGAGAGCACGGGACCCACGTCTGGGCATACCATTCCCACTCGGGTATCGCTTTGATAGGAAGTCAGCTGGGTTCTTGGCACCAGGCCCGTAGACTACCTCCATGTTGTAATGCTGGAGCCCGATAGCCCACCTCTCGAAGCATGGGGGAGGGTGGGGCGCCGACCCTTTGAAAAGCGGCACCAGGGGTTGATGGTCTGTGACAATGGTAAAGGGGTGTCCGCAGACGTATAAGTGGAAGTGTCTGCATCCCCATCGGATCGCCAGGGCTTCCCGTTCAATCTGCGAGTATCGCTTCTCCGTTGGCATGAGCGCTTTGCTGGCGTAGGCTAGGGTAGCCCATGTCCCTGGTGTGAGAAAGTGGCTCTGTATATACTGTTCCTTAATAGGTACAGGGTTACAGAATCCACAGACCCCCAGGGTTTAACAGAGGTTAAAGTTAGATATAACCTTACTCTCTAAAGTGGTAGCTTGGTCGAGCAGTAAGGCAGTATCAGAGGACAGTGTAAAGCACTTGTTGTACACACTCAGTCAGCAAATGGTTCCACACACTCAATAACTGAACTCTAGGCCAATGGTTTATCTATAAAAAATATATGCTTGTTTTATTTTAGAACCAACAATTGGATTTAAAATATACTTTCTCGACAGGAGATGTTTCATATAAATACTTTTGGATATGCAATAGACTTTAGTAAACAGTTACAAGTGGTTTCAGTAGGCAACTCTATTTCTAAACACAACAATACATTGAGCTCAATGGTAAATTCAAGTTATTTGCAACAGATTACTTTTTAGATTACTTATGTAAATCCAAGACTGGATCCTAGATTCAGTCCTGGGTCAGTTCTCAGAATCAAGTGATGAAAGTCGACTTAAGTACTGTAATGATTTTTAACTAATATTTAGCTATTTTAAAAGTTGACACTTCGAAAATATTTCAGAGAAAACAGTCAATGATTCCCTATGGAAGAAAATTCAGGTTATAGGTACAGTATGTTCTCGTTACTTTTATAATCCAGTACTGGGTGCCTAGACTCAGTACTGGGACCTTTATCCAAAACAGGTAAGTAATTAAGTTTTCAGATATTATACGATTTTTGAAGAATATTTAAAGATTGCAGAAATCGACACTTAGAAGAAATTTCACAGAAAAACAGTCAATGGTTTCCTATGGAAGGAAATTGAGTTAAGGGTAAGTACAGTTGTAGAGATTTTTCAGAGTCAGTGCTGGGCACCAAGATCCAGCACTGGGAGCTCACCTAAGAGCAGGTGAGTAAATTCGTTTTTGTCACTCGGCTGATTTTTGGTGAATATTTGAAGATTTGAAAAGTCCACACTTAAAAGAAATTTCAGGAAAAAGCCAGTCAATGTTACCCTATGAGGAAAATAGAGTTTGCGGTTTAAGGGTAAGTACTCGACTGGCAGAGTTGAGGTTCTGGGCACAGACTCAGGGGTCTCCCAGGGTCAGGTAGGTACAGTTGGTTCACCCTCAGCGGCTCTAGGGCGGCCGGGTGCAGAGAGAGTTAGGCCCAATGTTATCCTATGAGGGATAGGGGGGCCTTGTTTGGTGGCTGCTGACTGGCAAGCCACGCGGCTGTGGGAGCTGGGCTCCTGGTCACTTACTCAGGGCAAGTGGGGAAGTAGGTAGGAGTAGAGTTTTCACTGCCAGGGCCACTCGGGCGGCTGGGTGCAGAGTGCTTTTGAGCCTTCGGGCGCTCAATGGATTTCAATGGGAAATCTCCGGTTTGGAAAAAGGCTGCAAGCTCGGGGACGAGGACTCTTCAGGTGCCACCACCACTTCGAGAGGTAAGTTAGATAGTTGGAGGATAGGTAGGTACCCCGGGATTGGACACAGAGGGCCGTGGGGCGCCGGGTGCAGGGGTGCCTTTTGGTGTCGGAAAATCTTACCCTCTGTTGATCGCGGTTGGGGTGGCACACTGTTCTGAGGCTGCAGGCTTCTTCAGGAGTGTCGAGGGGGGTCCTTGGGTGCCGGACTCGGGGTCACAGTCGCCGTGGGGTCGTCCTCGTGGGCTTAGTTCACTCCGGCACCGGCCAGGCTTGGCTGGTGCAGAGTGGGCTGGGATCGCGGTTCCGGGCTGCTGCCAGGGGTGAAAGTTAGGTTTTGAGTAGAGCCTCTACTCATGGGAGTCCCAGGGGATTAGAGTTCAAAGGTAGCCAGGTCCTCCGGGGTTTCTGAGGTTGCTGGCCACAAGAGATGCCGGGTTTGGAGCAGGAGCAGGTTCGAGGTCGACAGGCCGGTAGGGCAGGGGCCAAAGCAGTTGGTGTCTCCCTCTCCTTAGCAGCTGCAGGGCAGGTCTTCTTTTCTTCTTGCTCTTCTTGTAATTTCGGGATCTGGAATCTGGGGAAGGAAGGTTCAGGGTGCCCCTAAATACTAGATTTAGGGGCGTTACAGGTAGGTGAAGGGCAGGGACCAATGGGTCCCCGTCCTGGGGTGGGTACACCCCCTATCCTGCCTCTCTCCTGTGGGAGGGGGGCAGTAGCCTAGTCCAGATAGGGTAGGGCTCCCCATCTTCAAGATGGCGAGAGCCTGGAGATGTGCTTCACCTCGCCTCCCCCACCTGAGGGGTGGGGTTGGCAGGCTGGCACATCCCCTGTCCTTATTTGGGGTTTCCGGCCAAAGCTTCCTGCCAGAGTGGGGGGTTGCAGGGGCCTGGGGAAGCTCACAGAGGCGGCATGCCTTTGAAGCTTCCCCCTGCCCATCCTGGGGGAGGAGATTTAGCACCTCGCCCAGGATGTGCATTGTTGCAGGACCAGGAGAGCAGGGGCTCTCCTACCCAGGAGTCCAGCAACATGTCTGCTGGGTGGCAGCCTCAGAGCAGACGTGGATTCGTAGGTTAGGTTTAAGGGGGCACCTCTAAGATGCCCTCTGGGGTGCTGAGTAGATTAAATCCCACACTGGCATCAGTGTGGGTTTAATGTGCTGAGAAGTTTGATACCAAACTTCCCAGTCTTTAGTGTTGCCATTATGGTGCTGTGGAGCTCGTGTTTGACGAGCTCTCAGCACCATGTACTCTTAAATGGCAGCACTGCACTTACAGGGCTCAGGAATTGACCTGGCCACTGTAGGGGCACAGGGCTCCTGCTCCTGTGCCCACACCATTGGCATAAGGCACCCAGCTAGAGGGGTGACTGATGTATGCCATGGCAGTGTAGGTGATGGGCATGGCACACAGGGATGTGTGCCATGTCGACTTTGTTTTTGTCTTGCACCCAAACACTCAGCCTGCAAAGGCAGTGTGTGTGTGTGTAAGGGTACAGGGCCTTTAAGGGTGGCAGAAGGTGTGCTGAAGCTCTTAGAGGCCTTCCTTGGTCACAAAGCCCTGGGTACTTAGGGTACCATTTACTAGGGGCTGACATGTGGCCAGGGTTTGCCAATTTGGGTTTGTTTTGTTTTAGGGAAGGAACATAGGCCCTGGGCACCTGATTGGTAGGAGTCCAGGGCACACTCAGTCAAAGTACATTCAGCAATTCAGCAAAAAGTGGGGGCATACCATGCAAGAAAGATGGCACTTTCTCACCCCCCCCCCCCCCCCCCCCAACGAAAGGTGATGAGACTAACCTTGTCCTATGGAGTCTTCATTGTCTAAGTGGAAGAACCTGGAAAGTCCATCTTCATTGGCATGGGCAGTCCCTGGTCTATGTTCCACTTCTAAGTCCATTCCCTGTAGGGCAGAGGTCTTCAAACTTTTGTTGGCCGAGCCCCCCCCATCTAAACCTTTTTACACATCGAGCCCCCCCACCACCACCTGATAAAAAAGTTCTGGAAGCTGGTACTCTGCATCATTGATGGCCCTTCCCTTCTGCAGAGCCCAGTTTGTATAGGGCAAATAATAATAAATAAAGTAAGAGTGTTTAGTAAACTGAAGTTTTTGTAGTACATGTGGTTATTCTAAAGTTCAAATAAAAAGAAAACAATTAACAAAAAATTTCATTGGTGCTTTATTTTTCACATAAAACACAAAATTTAGGATAGATTAGAAAAAACACTCCCAAAACTCAGGTGTGGGAGTGCATGTTTTTCTCCACAGAGACAATGTGTGGATGGATTCTTGCTTCTGCCATCCATAGGTTGTGCTCCACTTCCAGTCTTGAGCAGTGCCTGGAAACGGGAGTGCTCACAAAATGTTGTAATATATTTTTTTCAGTTTTATATAGCGTGAACATGACCCAAAGGTATTGGAGCGCTTTGCAGGAGCATCTTTTACATTACACAAGCACACATTCATTTTTTGTAAGCACAGGGAGATTTAGTGATTTGCCCAGAATCACAGGATGTTGAGCAGACATCAAGAATTGAACCTGGCTCCCCAACTCCACAGTCTTCAGCTCTGGCTGTTGCGCCACATCCTTGACCCTATACAAGATTTCAGAAAAAGAAGTTCCACAAAACATGCTTTCTGACACAATTAAAAAATCCATGATTATGGGGAGTATGGCCAGGTATTGCCATGTCAGTAGGAGGCCAGCCACAGTTTTCCAAGAAGGCCTAGGGGACATTTACATCATACACATGTGATATAAGTGATTCAAAAGGATATATACATCTTTATTCTCTAGCAGCATCAAGAGTCAATTTGTTCACACAGTTGGCTTATTAAGAAGATCGCCTTACAAAGCTTCAGAAATAACTGCACAAGAAAACATTTAAATTTGGTTTATGAAAGAAGCGAGGACAGATGGTAGGCATACTTGACAATATTTGTTATATTCGGCTTGTGGACTCCGCTCTAGGGATTGGAACATGTTAAACAAGCACCAATGACTTGAATCAAGGTCAAATTCATTTTTCATAAGTCACTGGTAAATTAAGTGATTTTGCCCAGAATCACAAGATGTTGAGCCGATACCAGGACTCGAACCCAGGTCCCCAGAACCAAAGTCAGCACCTATGGCATTAATGCCAAATCCGCTCCTCTTTGAAACATCCAACGTTCCCACTAGTATTGGGACGAAGGGGAACGGAGCGAGGCTTTAAAAAATATAATACAAAAAGCTCTTCACTCTTACCTGCCAGAGAATGGAATCTTCAGGAAGGTTACAGCCGTTGTAAACTCCTTGCAGTGAAACGTACTTCCGACATGGGAAGCAACATGGGGCGCAACTAGACCTGAACTTCGAGGGGGTGGGGGGGCAAAGACTCCCAGCCAGGGCTGACCCTAACACTGATCGCTTCAGCACATGTTGCAGCAGAAAGCCACGCTCCCAGATTTAGATGTCACATGGATCAAGGAGAGCTCCAGTGGGCAGTCTCCCCTGTGAGCTGTTCCATTTCAATCTCTGCCCTCCCTGCAATGTTTCAACACTCACCTCCACACAGACATAGCTGAAGAGCATGGGTACGTGTGGCAGGACACAACAGTAAGATATGTTATGGACACGGATTTTATCATGTGTGAATTGACAGTACCTGAATCGGTGGCGGCTGCCATGTCAAAGGCCTTAAAAAAACATACAGGACCTCCTGTCTGACTAGTTTTGACTTGCAAAGGGTCGCAGTTCGGACACACCCTATGGATGCAGGCGGGTCCCCAAAGTGTGGATCAGAGTTAAGAGAAATACGGAACAAAGGCATACTCTGTTGACAAGTTGCAGTTGTGAAGACCAGAGGGATGAGGTAGCTGCTGGACCCAGTGGTGTATTTTGACCAGAGAAGGGGTGCCGCCCATAAAGGGGCTTCTGCAGTGGTCGAAGTGGGGGGAACTGTGGGCGGAGAATCAGAGGGCGAGAATAACCCAAGGATTGAATCAGTGGGCAGAGCCGGAGGTGTGGCCAGAATGCGCAAATATCCCAATTTTTAATATTTGTTTGGAATTTCACTGCCCAGTTTAATCAACCAATGGATACACATGATTATTTAAGGTTATGAGTATTGACATTAAAACACATTCACAAAGTGGGATATGCTTCTAATCACAGAATGTCCCAAATACGATAAAATGTGGAAGCACAAGCTATTTGTCAGCGAGCCATCGAGTTTGTCATCAGCACTTCTCCCTTTTTCCACAACAGCAGTTAAAACATAAATGGCAAAATATCCTTGTTTGCAAATGTTTTCTATATAATTATGGCTCTGCCATATTTGCCTCATAATGCAAGATATGCTGCATGATCTGACCATTTAAACTAATAAATTGTTTATAGCTCAAACGTATCAAAAGTTAATAAAAAATGTGACTTGTTTTGCTGCGGAGTAGATGGCTTGTTGCAAAGGTTGACTGATCACCTTTCTCACTGTTGCATTTGTATGTTACACTGGTACTAATAAGGCAACATCTTTCCAAAGACTGTTAGCATGTGTACACATGTCAAAATAATAAAGTGTCAGAAAATATACTGCATTACGCGGCAGCCTTTTTTTAAATGCATGATTTAGTCAACACTGCGGCATAATTTTGTCCTTCTTTACTGCATAATTAATTCCAGTGGCCCCACAGCAAGCAGTACATGTTAAAATTGCTTGTGAATGAAGCAAAGAGACTGTGAAGTTTGTTAACTTAGTTTGGTGTGCGTGCAAATCCTGCCTTGCCCATCCCTGGTGAGTTGCAGCTACTACTGCTGAAACAAGGCCAATGGAGGTACCTATGGGTGAGGCAGACTGGCCACAAGGGCAGGGCCTGCCTTTGCACTGGTGGTGCCCTGTGCATTAATGTTTTTAATTGCCCCCTCAATGACCACATCTGCCATGGATTCCCTCACTACCACCCTTTAACAGTGCCCCTCAAGTCTCCATAACAACACTCTCTCTGATGCATTTAATTTGATTTACAGCGCCGCTCATACCAGTGTAGGGTGTCAGAGCAGTTTACACCCCACACATTACTCCGAGACAATCAATATGTGTGTAAATCACTGTATAGAAAATGTTACATAAGACTAAGGACTACAAGTTGTAGGAGTCACATGACAACCATACTAGTAGGCCATATAGGTTAATAGCGCACTGTTCTGTTAGGATTTTAACTTATAAACTGCAAGCAACAAAAGGATTTCTCTGACAAAAGCAGCAGCCCACTGACCTATTTACATTATGTGCACTTTGTGATCTGCATGGTACATGTTCTTTGCAACAGGCACATTAACCCTCTGTGCTACCTATCCATGAGTCAAAACTTCCACTAGACAAATCTCTGATCTCTCTCTAGGAAGAACATTAAACACCAGAGTCATCATGACATTTTTATTGTTGCCGAAAATTGCTGGAGGCCAGGAAGGAGGCAGCAAGCACTTTTAAAACCTTAATATACTTGTAAACATAATGCCTCCACCCAAAGTCAGCGCCCGGTCACACTGTTTGCACTGCCCTAGAGCTGGCCCTTCTCAAGGGTCATGTGACCTCAGTGACAGAGTCACTGTTGTTCTTGGCTGTCCTGCTTCATAGGCCTACCCGCAAGACTGGAGGTGAACTTCAGTATGGATTGTGGTGGACAAACCTTGAAGGTTAACCCAAACTTGCCACTGCTAGGGTCCACCTGCTGGTGCTAAGACATCAGCGCTTCTAAGGTCTTGCAAAGCCTTCTAAGGTCTAGCAAAGGATTGTGCTCCCTCTGGAGAGTCGTCTGGTGGACTGGTTATTAAGGCTGAACCTGGTTCCCCAGTTCCAAATTCAGCAGCTCTGGCCATAGTGCCACATCCTCTCCCCCACTGAACACCATACTGCCCCACTGAGAAAAACTCACACTGCCTTCAACTACAACCCAATTGCTGCCAACTATAACACCTGGATGAGGCTCAATTTAAATGACGCAATAGACAAGAGCAATATGCAGCCTACAAAAAAAGTAACAACATCCTGTAAAAAGCAAACCCTCATAGGGAATGTAAAATTTAGCAAGCCATGTGAAATTTAAGCAGGAACAGCATGGTTACCTTAACGCTTTTACACTCACTATTCAGAAATCAGTGAGTTCTTTTGCCTCAAAAGTTAAAGACAAGACTACAGGGCCCTGAATGAACCCATTTCAATGTCCATTGCTTATATCCTTACAAAACGTTAGCAGCATGGTAAAAAGACCACATCCCTGGACGCAGAGCCGCAGTACACATTTTGTTTTCCAATCCGCACTTTGCAGTACCTCCAGGATTGGTACACTAGTTGCAAGCCCAGGGAAAACAAAGACAAGAAAACAAAAATAGCGCTTCAATGGCAAACTCTGTAAAAGTGGCGCTAATGTGCTTGGGTGTGAATAAAATCAATCTGGCCAGTTTGCTACCACTCTGTCTTAGTTTATTTAGTTATTTTTCACATTTTTAACCTTTTATTCCAGATGCTGCACTTTGGAATTAAAATACGACATATCCAGAAAAAATGATTTTCTTTTTTGGATCCATTTCACAGGGGAGCAAATAAAAGAAAGGAGAGGAAAGAGAGTGAGAACCCCATCTTGAAGTCACGTTTTCAGTAAGAGACAGCTTCCGGGCAAACACACACACACACACAGACAGTTTTGGAGCTGCCAGCCGCACTGAGTACTTCACAGGTCTTTAAAAGACCATTTACGCGTTAATGAGGCTTTGTCTTTTTCCCCCTGCATCTCCACTCTTCCTATTGCTGGAAGAATTAACCCCCCTTCCACTCCCCACCACCTCTGAAATCCTTGCGCCTCTGGCTTTTAAAGACCTGTGACTCCAGACACTCTCAGCCGAGCCCCCAGCAGCTGAAGCTGCAGCGCCGGGGCTGAGATGCAGGACTGGCGCCTGAAAGCAACAATAGAAGGTGCAGAGCGCGCCCCCCCTGGAGGGATGCTGCGCCCCCCCAGGGGGGCGCGCCCCACAGTTTGAAGATCTATGCTGTAGGGAGATGGACCACCTTAGTAGTTTTGGATTTTCCTCTTTCATCTGCATTAGCCATCTGAGAGGTCTGTGGTCAGTTTGAACCAGGAAGTAAGTACCAAACAGGTATGGCCTCAACTTCTTCAGGGACCAAACCACAGCAAAGGCCTCCCTCTCAATGGCACTCCAACGCTGCTCTCTGGGGAGTAGCCTCCTGCTTATAAAAGCAACAGGTTGGTCTTGGCCTTCATCATTGGTCTGGGATAGGACCGCTCCTATCCCTAGCTCAGAGGCATCAGTCTGCACTATGAACTGCTTGGCATAATCTGGAGCTTTTAGAATTGGTGCTGAGCACATTGCTTCTTTTAGGGTGTCAAAAGCCTTTTGGCAACTAACTGTCCAGTTCACCTTCTTGGGCATTTTCTTGGAGGTGAGTTCTGTGAGGGGGGTCACAATGGACCCATACCCCTTCACAAACCTCCTGTAATACCCAGTCAAGCCAAGGAATGCCCTGACTTGGGTCTGGGTTGTTGGAGCTATCCAGTCCATGATGGCCTGGATCTTAGGTTGTAAGGGCTGTACCTGGCCTCCACCTACAAGGTGGCCCAAGCACACCACAGTGCCCTGCCCTATCTGGCATTTGGATGCCTTGATAGTGAGGCCTGCATTGTGCAGAGCCTCTAAAAATTTTCCAAGGTGGATCAGGTGATCCTGCCAGGTGGAGCTAAAGACAGCAATGTCATCAAGATAAGCTGCACTAAAGGACTCCAGCCCAGCCAGGACATGGTTCACCAACCTCTGGAAAGTGGCTGGGGCATTCTTTAACCCAAAGGGCATCACAGTAAACTGGTAATGCCCATCAGGGGTGGAGAATGCTGTCTTTTCTTTTGCTCCTGGGGCCATGCCAATCTGCCAGTACCCTGCAGTTAAGTCAAAGGTACTGAGGAATTGGGCAGCCCCTAATCTATCTATCAGTTCATCTGCTCTTGGGATAGGGTGAGCATCTGTCTTAGTGACAGAGTTGAGCCCTCTATAGTCCACACAGAACCTCATCTCTCTCTTTTCACCCTGTTGATGAGGTTTGGGGACTAGAACCACTGGGCTGGCCCAGGGGCTCTCAGAGGGTTCAATGACCCCTAACTCCAGCATCTTGCTGACCTCAGCTTTGATGCTCTCCTTGACTTGGTCTGACTGTCAATAGATTTTGTTTTTGACAGGTGCACTGTCACCAGTGTCCACATCATGGGTACACCAGTTTGTCAGACCAGGGGTCAGGGAGAAGAGGCTAGCATACTGCTGCAAGACTTGCTTGCAGTCAGTTTGCTGTTGGGCAGAGAGGGTGTCTGAGAAGATCACACCATCTATTGACCCATCCTTTGGGCTGTAGGAGAGGAGGTCAGGGAGAGGTTCACTCTCGGCTTCCTGCTCCTCATCAGTCACCATCAGCATGGTGATGTCAGCCCTGTCATTGTAGAGCTTGAGGCGGTTCACATGGATGACCCTCTTGGGTGTCCTGCTAGTGCCCAGGTCAACTAGATAGGTGACCTCACTCTTTCTTTCTAGGATAGGGTAAGGGCCACTCCATTTATCTTGGAGAGCCCTTGGTGCCACTGGCTCCAAAACCCACACCTGTTGCCCAGGTTGAAATTCAACCAGTGCAGCATTTTGGTCATTCCAGTGCTTCTGGAGCTCCTGGCTGGCCTCAAGGTTCTTGGATGCCTTTTCCATGTACTCAGCCATTCTGGACCTTAGGCCAAACACATAGTCCACTATGTCTTGTTTGGGTTCTTGAAGAGGCCTCTCCCAGCCCTCTTTTACAAGACAAAGTGGTCCCCTCACAGGATGACCAAACAGAAGTTCAAAGGGTGAGAAACCTACTCCCTTCTGTTGTACTTCCCTGTAAGCGAAAAGCAGGCATGGTAACAGGACATCCCATCTCCTTTTGAGTTTTTCAGGGAGCCCCATGATCATACCTTTCAATGTCTTGTTGAATCTCTCAACAAGGCCATTGGTTTGTGGGTGGTAGGGGTAACTTATACTGCACCCCACACTCCTTCCACATGTGTGTTAGGTAAGCAGACATGAAGTTGGAACCTCTGTCTGAAACCACCTCCTTAGGAAAACCCACCCTGGTGAAGACACCCAAGAGGGCCTTGGCTACTGCAGGAGCTATAGTAGTCCTAAGTGGAATTGCTTCAGGGTACCTAGTGGCATGATCCACTATCACTAGAATCAATTTGTTCCCTGAGGCTGTGGGAGGTTCAAGTGGACCCACAATGTCCACTCCTACCCTTTCAAAGGGGACTACCACCACTGGTAGTGGGATGAGGGGGGCCTTTTGGTGGCCACCTGTCTTGCCACTGGCTTGACAGGTGACACAGGAGCTGACAAACTCCTTCACCTTTTGGTGCATCAGGGGCCAGTAAAAGTGACTTACTAGCCTTTCCCAAGTTTTGGATTGCCCCAGATGTCCAGCTAGGGGGATGTCATGAGCCAAAGTTAGGAGGAACTCCCTGTACTTCTGTGGCACTACCACCCTCCTGGTGGCTCCAGGAGTGGGGTTTCTTGCCTCAGCATACAGTAATCCCTCTTCCCAATAAGCTCTGTGAGTACCACTGACATCTCCCCTTGCTTCTGAAACAGCTTGCTGCCTCAGGCTTTCAAGAGTGGGACAGTCTCGCTGACCCTGGCACAGCTCTTCCCTAGAGGGTCCCCCTGGGCCCAAGGGTTCAACCTGGTAAGGGTCAAGCTCCATGGACTCAGTTCCCTCAGGGGTATCCAAATCCTCTCCCTGGGGAGAGGGGTCCTGAGTGTTTTGCTGTGTAGAAGCTGGTTCCCCAGTCTTCTTTCCTTTTCTCTTGGTTGGCTGGGCCATTATTTCAGGCTCCAGACCTACTTTTTTACCCTTCCTCTTGCTCTGTGCTAAGGTGTGAGGTCGAGCTCCTCCACCAGGTCCATGTTATTATTATCACTAACAGCTGGGTTTGTTTGAGACATTCTAACCTGACAGTTCTAACCCTCTGCCCTGACTATAGTGACTTTTATTTTTCTAAAATTCTAATGGGACTCAAGCAAGGCCCTAGCAAGACTTTTAGTAATTTTGGAAAAGACCAATCAGAATTCTAAAGGCAATTTTTTAAGAGTTCTGTCGTGTGATCAGATGGTAACCAAGTAGTCCAACAAATGCAAGTTTGTATCCCACCGCAGATCCACCAATGTGAGAAAGTGACTCTGTATATACTGTTCCTTAATAGGTACAGGGTGTACAGAGTCCACAGACCCCCAGGGTTTAACAGAGGTTAAAGTTAGATATAACCTTACTCTCTAAAGTGGTAGCTTGGTCGAGCAGTAAGGCAGTATCAGAGGACAGTGTAAAGCACTTGTTGTACACACTCAGTCAGCAAATGGTTCCACACAATCAATAACTGAACTCTAGGCCAATGGTTTATATATAAAAAATATATGCTTGTTTTATTTTAGAACCAACACTTGGATTTAAAATATACTTTCTCGACAGGAGATGTTTCATATAAATACTTTTAGATATGCAGTAGACTTTAGTAAACAGTTACAAGTGGTTGCAGTAGGCAACTTTATTTCTAAACACAACAATACATTGAGCTCAATGGTAAATTCAAGTTATTTGCAACAGATTACTTTTTAGATTACTTTTGTAATTCCAAGACTGGATCCTAGATTTAGTCCTGGGTCAGTTCTCAGAATCAAGTGATGAAAGTCGACTTAACTACTGTAATGATTTTTAACTAATATTTAGCTATTTTAAAAGTTGACACTTAGAAAATATTTCAGAGAAAACAGTCAATGATTCCCTATGGAAGAAAATTCAGGTTATAGGTACAGTATGTTCTCGTTACTTTTATAATACAGTACTGGGTGCCTAGACTCAGTACTGGGACCTTTATCCAAAACAGGTAAGTAATTAAGTTTTCAGATATTATACGATTTTTGAAGAATATTTAAAGATTGCAGAAATCGACACTTAGAAGAAATTTCACAGAAAAACAGTCAATGGTTTCCTATGGAAGGAAATTGAGTTAAGGGTAAGTATAGTTGTAGAGATTTTTCAGAGTCAGTGCTGGGCACCAAGATCCAGCACTGGGAGCTCACCTAAGAGCAGGTGAGTAAATTCGTTTTTGTAACTCGGCTGATTTTTGGTGAATATTTGAAGATTTGAAAAGTCCACACTTAAAAGAAATTTCAGGAAAAAGCCAGTCAATGTTACCCTATGAGGAAAATAGAGTTTGCGGTTTAAGGGTAAGTACTCGACTGACAGAGTTGAGGTTCTGGGCACAGACTCAGGGGTCTCCCAGGGTCAGGTAGGTACAGTTGGTTCACCCTTAGCGGCTCTAGGGCGGCCGGGTGCAGAGAGAGTTAGGCCCAATGTTATCCTATGAGGGATAGGGGGGCCTTGTTTGGTGGCTGCTGACTGGCAAGCCACGCGGCTGTGGGAGCTGGGCTCCTGGTCACTTACTCAGGGCAAGTGGGGAAGTAGGTAGGAGTAGAGTTTTCACTGCCAGGGCCACTCGGGCGGCTGGGTGCAGAGTGCTTTTGAGCCTTCGGGCGCTCAATGGATTTCAATGGGAAATCTCCGGTTTGGAAAAAGGCTGCAAGCTTGGGGACGAGGACTCTTCAGGTGCCACCACCACTTCGAGAGGTAAGTTGGGTAGTTGGAGGATAGGAAGGTACCCCAGGATTGGACACAGAGGGCCGTGGGGCGGCGGGTGCAGGGGTGCCTTTTGGTGTCGGAAAATCTTACCCTCTGTTGATCGCGGTTGGGGTGGCACACTGTTCTGAGGCTGCAGGCTTCTTCAGGAGTGTCGAGGGGGGTCCTTGGGTGCCGGACTCGGGGTCACAGTCGCCGTGGGGTCATCCTCGTGGGCTTAGTTCACTCCGGCACCGGCCAGGCTTGGCTGGTGCAGAGTGGGCTGGGATCGCGGTTCCGGGCTGCTGCCAGGGGTGAAAGGTAGGTTTTGAGTAGAGCCTCTACTCATGGGAGTCCCAGGGGATTAGAGTTCAAAGGTAGCCAGGTCCTCCGGGGTTTCTGAGGTTGCTGGCCACAAGAGATGCCGGGTTTGGAGCAGGAGCAGGTTCGAGGTCGACAGGCCGGTAGGGCTGGGGACAAAGCAGTTGGTGTCTCCCTCTCCTTAGCAGCTGCAGGGCAGGTCTTCTTTTCTTCTTGCTCTTCTTGTAATTTCGGATCTGGAATCTGGGGAAGGAAGGTTCAGGGTGCCCCTAAATACTAGATTTAGGGGCGTTACAGGTAGGTGAAGGGCAGGGACCAATGGGTCCCCGTCCTGGGGTGGGTACACCCCCTATCCTGCCTCTCTTCTGTGGGAGGGGGGCAGTAGCCTAGTCCTGATAGGGTAGGGCTCCCCATCTTCAAGATGGCGAGAGCCCGGAGATGTGCTTCACCTCGCCTCCCCCACCTGAGGGGTGGGGTTGGCAGGCTGGCACATCCCCTGTCCTTATTTGGGGTTTCCGGCCAAAGCTTCCCGCCAGAGTGGGGGGTTGCAGGGGCCTGGGGAAGCTCACAGAGGCGGCATGCCTTTGAAGCTTCCCCCTGCCCATCCTGGGGGAGGAGATTTAGCACCTTGCCCAGGATGTGCATTGTTGCAGGACCAGGAGAGCAGGGGCTCTCCTACCCAGGGGTCCAGCAACATGTCTGCTGGGTGGCAGCCTAGGCAGCCTCAGAGCAGACGTGGATTCGTAGGTTAGGTTTAAGGGGGCACCTCTAAGATGCCCTCTGGGGTGCTGAGTAGATTAAATCCCACACTGGCATCAGTGTGGGTTTAATGTGCTGAGAAGTTTGATACCAAACTTCGCAGTCTTTAGTGTTGCCATTATGGTGCTGTGGAGCTTGTGTTTGACGAGCTCTCAGCACCATGTACTCTTAAATGGCAGCACTGCACTTACAGGGCTCAGGAATTGACCTGGCCACTGTAGGGGCACAGGGCTCCTGCTCCTGTGCCCACACCATTGGCATAAGGCACCCAGCTAGAGGGGTGACTGATGTATGCCATGGCAGTGTAGGTGATGGGCATGGCACACAGGGATGTGTGCCATGTCGACTTTGTTTTTGTCTTGCACCCAAACACTCAGCCTGCAAAGGCAGTGTATGTGTGTAAGGGTACAGGGCCTTTAAGGGTGGCACAAGGTGTGCTGCAGCTCTTAGAGGCCTTCCTTGGTCACAAAGCCCTGGGTACTTAGGGTACCATTTACTAGGGGCTGACATGTGGCCAGGGTTTGCCAATTTGGGTTTGGTTTGTTTTAGGGAAGGAACATAGGCCCTGGGCACCTGATTGGCAGGAGTCCAGGGCACACTCAGTCAAAGTACATTCAGCAATTCAGCAAAGCAAAAAGTGGGGGCATACCATGCAAGAAAGATGGCACTTTCTCACACCTGGTTCTTGCTCTTGTGTGAGGACTGCCCCAGGGCCCACAGGGCTGGCGTCTACAAGTTTCGCAGTCCTCTTGGTGGGGTCAAAGTACACCAGCGTGGTGTGGTCGAGGAGCGCTTTTTTGACTGCTTGGAATGCTGTCTCTTTAGCCTGACCCTATCTCCACATGGCGTCAGCTCGGTGAGGCTCCTGAGGGGCTCCGCAAGGGTGGCCAGGTCAGGGATGAAGCGGCCGCAGCACGTGGCCATTCCCAAGAAGCTACGGACCTCGGCAACTGTGAGCGGTGCGGCAGCGGTCTTGATCGCTTGAGATTTCCATGGGTCAACTTGTATGCCCTCTTGCGTGAAGGTGTATCCAAAGAATTCAGTTGTCTGTTGGAAGAGCAGGCACTTCTCCTTGTGCAAGGTGACTCCGTGTTCTGACAGTCGCTTCAGTGTCGCTCTCATGTGTTGGTAGTGCTCTTCGACCGTCTTTGAGTGGATAAGGATGTCTTCACTCACGTTCATAACACCAGTGAGTCCAATCAGGATTTCTTTCACTGCGTTTTGTAAGATCTCTGCGGCGGATGATATGCCGAAATTTAGTCTTTTATACCTCCTGAGGCCTAGGTGGGTGTTGAATGTGGTTATATACCGGCTGTCTTTGGCAAGTGTCAGTTGGTGGTATCCAGCATTTAGATCTAGTTTTGAGAACCACCTGGAGCCATTTAGATCAGCCACGATGTCATCCATGGTTGGTGTTAGGTGACGTTCGCGCTGAATTGCCTTGTTCGGGAGGCGCATATCTATGCACAGCCTGATCTTTCCTGGTTGACTGGGCTTTTTCGGCTATTACCATGGGCGACACCCATGGTGTGGGTCCTGACACCTTCTCGATCACTCCCTGGTCTTCAAGCTTTTGTAGCTCCTCCTCTACCAATGGCCGTAGGTGAAATGGGATCCTCCTGTATCTCAGCGCTGTCAGTGGGACGGAGGTGTCTATATGTAGCTTGATTGGAGCCCTCTTTATCTTACCTAACCCCTTGAATAGGTCTTTGAACTGGCTCAGCAGTTCTGCTGTCTGGTCTAGTTGTACTTTCCTGGCGAACATTATCAGTCCCAGGTCTTCGGTTGCGTAGCTGCTGAGTAGCGTGTCCACCTCTTGGTCAATCACGTGGATATCGATAGTGATTTCGACACTTCCTGACTGTACTGGCACAGTTATCTTGCCTTGAAGCGGTAGCTGCGTGTCACTGCTGTATGCAAATATTTTGGCTTTTGACGGTCTGAGTGCTGGTTTGGGCCTCAGCTTGTTGTACTGCTGGATTCGCATTACTGTTACTGAGGTGCCGGTGTCGATCACTGCATTGACATCCGACCCAGCAACTTCGACTGTGTAGCGAGGTTGGGGTCGCTTTCTGCTCTTCAGGGCTCTGGTGAATGAGACTAGATACGTTTCTCCTTCGTCCTCTGACGTGGACATATCCTCTTGGTAGGCAGGTTGTTCTCTCTTCTTGTTCCCAGGTTGAAATGTCAGCGAGACCTGCGACAGCTGGCGGACCATTCGTCTCATCGGTCTCGGTCGGGTCCCTTCTTTACGCTGCGTCTTCCTCCTGCACACGGATGCGAAATGATTTGCAATTCCGCAGTTGATGCATGTCTTCCCTTGTGCTGGGCATGACTGCGAGGGGTGTTCCTCGTACCCACAGTAACCGCAGTGGGTCTTCGGGGTCTGTGGCTGATGCTCTCGTTGTCTGTAGGACCTGTCTTTTGTCCTGACTGCATCCGCCTTTTCCGTCTTTACCGTGGCGCTCTTCTCTGGCCCTTCTTTGGTGCCTTAAGATGAGTCCGCGTAGGGTCCTACTGCGTATCCCTAGGATCAGCTGGGCTCTAATTTCTTCGGCTGCTCGATCGCCCACGAGGTGCGTTGCGTTCAGCTCCCTTAGTCGTGCTTCAAAAGTGTAGACGGATTCTCCTTCCCTTTGCTTTGCTTGTCTCAGCTTAAAGTGTTCGAAATCCGGGTTCATTTGAGGGTCACAGTGAGCGTTCAGAGCAATAACCGCTGCAGCATAGTTATCGGGGGGGCCTGTGTCCGGTAGGTGCTTGAACAGGAGGTAGATCTCTTCTCCTGCATAGTGGAGTCGAAGTTAGCGCTTTACTGCCCCATCCTTTTCACGCGTCGCAATGAAGTTGTTCTCTAAACGGCCAAGCCACGTTTGCCATTGTGGTGCGGCTGTGGTGGGGTCCGCAGACTCACTGAAAGGAGGCAAGACGCCAGACGGAGGGTGATGTGGTACCTCCGGTCCTGGGGCTTGGGCAGCGCCGTCCTGATCTCCCATCTCACGTAGCGTGGGCGCAGTTTGATGGCTTATTGCGGGTGGGGGGCTTGCTGCTAACGGGTGGCTTGCGGGAGTCGGTGCCACTGCACTTAGCATCGTGCAGGCTTGCGCGCAGGCCAGTGTGCAGTACTCACTCAGACTGGGGTACCAGAGTGTCTCTGTGGCTCTCTTCTGGTGTGTCCACATGTGGTATTGGTGGCGTGCCAGAAGACCGTGGCAGAGAGCAGCTAGGTGTGCTGCTTTGGTTGATGGAGCACTGCTTCCACGGTTGTGATCACGCTTGGGCATCCTGCCCTCGTCGCCAGTGTTACAGGGGGGGGGGGTCTGCCCTCCCGCTGTGCGCCGCGGCCGTGCCTGGAGGCGTGCGGTAAATATTGCACATCCACACGCTTATGATGCATAGCGCGGACCCCCTCGCAGCTCCGCTTTCTTTATTTTAATCATTACGCGTTCACGCCAGCTGGCGTGAACACAGGGGCGGGGCTGCTGAACGCGCTCTAGCGGGGAAAAGCTGGTGCGCCAACTGTTACAGTCACCATGCTTTGTGATACATCCTTGGACTTCATAGCACTATAAATACACAGATCACTATTCCGAACTGCGCCAACCTGTAGTCAATTCTGTGACTCTCTGGTCTCAGAAAACACACGGAGGGATCCCATTACCAACTGAGATTTCATAACGTAAATGAGTGCATTTCACACATTAGTTTAATTTGCATTATTTTTAAATTTAACGAGTGTTCATTATCTTATTTGCATCTGTTTGAAGGTGAAAAACAACAAAATATTTGTAGAATATTTTGCTCTTAATTAGCCTCCTCTTTCACCCCCACGACCACAGCGCACAGGATTCTTTGCCATAGTTTTGTACACACTTCGACCGCTGTATATAAATGAAGAGAGCCTGGAAATGTGACAAATAAACAAAAGCGGGCTTCCAGGTTATCTTCATTTACAAACACTTACTAAGGCATTTGCAACCCCAGAGAACACAGTAACGAACCCCCAAGTGGGCGCGCCACAGAGTTTGAAGGCCTCTAGGTGAAAGGCAATTCACCAGAAACACATTTCTGCCAACTGGCTTTGGCAAAATGAATACTCCTCTGCCTACAGGCTGTGTTGATTCTAATCTTAGGAGACCCTTCTCAACACTTCTTTGGAATAGTGTCCCCCTGAGATCCATCTACTTCCAGGCTGCTCTCCTTGCCGCTGTAATGCTTCCTTGTGTGTCTGGTGCTGCTCATGGACAGCTGAACCATGATGAAGTCCTTCTTTTTGTGGGCTTCACCGCAATCGCTATCCCACTTTCCTGAGCGCGAGTGTTGCGATTGAAGTCAGTGAAGCTTCCCATGGTGAAAAGGGATTTGCGTGATCCAAACAGCCCCCTACCAATTTCCAAACCCTGCACCACTCTTCCCATAGTCTGTGCCACTTCCTCCGACCTGGCACCCTCACCCAAATGAAATGAAGAGCCCACCCTTGCACAAGATGCCTCTCTGGTGGAGATCATAAAGTGATGTTCCACCACAGAGGCATGAGACCACAGAGTGGGAACCCAAGATGGAGCTCTTGCCTTGATCTCTGGTCACGCACGACTGGGTAACCAGAACCAGACGTGAAGGTGCTGAAACAGTAATACAAGAAAAGACTGAGGCTTCAAAGGTTTAGAACTTTTAACCACATCATTGCAGTTGGTTCTTCTGAAGCTGCACACCCATGGAGAGCCAAACTCAGAACCTGCTGAATGTGACATGGTTCTTGTGCCCAGGCCATCCGTAGGGTCAGAGGGGATGCAGAAGGTTTGCAGACATGCTTCAGGAAGTGGAGCTTTCAGCAGGAACATCCCTGCAACCCCTGGACAATGTGGGGGTGTTTGTGAAGTTTTAGAGGTGAGACATAGCCAAACACTCTTGGGCTACGGACCCAGCAAACTCAAATTCCAGTTGGGGTCAACCAGGAGCACACACTGAGTTTCAGAAACAGAAGAGGCTTGCCACAGTTCTTTGCAGGGTTGATCTCCTGTAGGCTCCACAGCATTGGTGTAGAGACAGCTTTTTAAAATAAATATGTTTTTATTCTATGTCAAAAGGTAAAGAAAAAGAAACAAAACACAGTAGAACGCAGCGTGTGCCAAAGTTGTGGAAAGGCAATAGGTATACACCACAGGTACCACCATGATATACACAATGCAGATAGCCCTCAAATACAGCAACACAAAATACATAATAAAAAACAATATCAAACAGTCTCCATGTATTACCTAGTTGTCCATCAAGGTTCCTGGCTCGAGGCAACAGCAGTGCAGCTGTCCAATGACCCCAGTCCATAATGCTCCATCCAACTCCCCCATATCTTATGGAACTTACGGGGGCAGCCCCTGCTGCAGTAAGTGACTTTTTCAGCTGCCATGTATAAATCCATTCCTCTCCTCCATTCATGAATGGTGGGTACTTCTGGAATCTCCCTCCATAGCCTGGCCACGTCTCTCTTCCCCACCACTAACCCTAGGGTGCCAAAGAGGAGTTTAAAGCACAGGACGTCAACATCACTGGGGATCCCCAAGAGAACAAATTTCTGGTCAAGTGGAAGTGTAATTTCTAAAATAGCATTACGTACCTGAATAATGATAGTCCAGTAGGCCTGATAATGAGGGCATTCCGAAGTGTGTGTATAAATGAGCCCCTCGTGATGGCTTTTTGATCTCTGTTTAGAGTTTCTTGAGGCAACAGTCGCTGAGCTATTATCTCTAGCATATGGCTGGGTCTGAACTGGGGTGGCAAATTGAGCAAAATAATGATGATGGATTCAACCCATATCTAATAGTGACTGGGGGTGAATGTCTGAATAGTTTCAGTGCTCCTTCCATCATCTTATTGTGTTGGCTTTGTTCGCCCCAAGTTGGCAGGGTATGCCCAGACGTGGGTCCTTTGCTCACTTTGCCACTGGATTCAAGCTAGCCTGGCTGATGAGGTGTTACCGCGAAACTGATCCCAGGATGCTTGTTTCCGATCCAGGGAAGACCTGGTTTGGCAGTTCGGGCTCGACTGTTCCCATAAGGAACAGGGTCAATGCTGATTTGAATATGGATGGGTCTCAACTGGGGTGGCAAAGTGAGCAAAAGAATGATGATGGATTCAATCCAGATCTAGTAGCGACTGGGGGTGAGTGTCTGAAAAGTTTCAGTGCTCCGTCCATCATCTTATTGTGTTTTTTATGTTCGCCCCAAGTTGGCAGGGTATGCCCAGACATTGATCCCTTGCTCTCTTTGCCACTGGATTCAAGCTAGTCTGGCTGATGAGGGGTGCTACTCCGAAACCGGTCCCAAGATGCTCGTTTCTGGTCCAGGGAAGACCTGGCTTGGCGGTTCGGGCTGGACTGTTCCCATGAGGAACAGGATCAATGCCAATTTGCATATGGCTGGGTCTGAACTGGGGGTGAGTGTCTGAAAGGTTTCAGCACTCCATCCATCATCGCCTTGTGTTTGCTTTTTTGCCCTAAGTTGGCAGGGTATGCCCAGGCGTGGGGCCCTTGCTCATTTTGCCACTGGAATCAAGCTAGCCTGGCTGGTGGGGGTGTAACCCCGAAACTGGACCCAGGATGATTGTTTCCATTCCAGGAAAGACCTGGTTAGGCAGTTCGGGCCGGAGAGTTCCCATGAGGAACACGGTCAAGACTGATTTGCATATGGCTGGGTCCAAACTGGGGTGGCGTGGTGAGCTTAAGAATGATAGATGAAACCCAGATCCTTCTGACTGGGGGTGAATGTTTGCATTTTGCAGCATTCTGTCGATCATTTGTTCATTTTGCTTTTGTCGCCCTAAGTGGGAAGGGTATGCCCAGACGAGGGTCCAGGTCTCACTTTGCCATTGGATTCAAGTTAGCCTGGCTGATGAGGGTTGTTACCCCAAAACCGGTCCCAGGATGCTTGCTTCCGGTCCAGGGAAAACTTAAATTGGCAGTTTTGGCTGGACTGTTCCCCTGAGGAACAGGGTCAATGCTGATTTGCATATAGCGGTGTCTGAATGATGATGGATTCAACCCAGATCTTAAAGTGACTGGGGGGGGAGTGTCTGAAAAGTTTCAACCCCCCCTTCCATCATCTTATTGTGCTTGCACTGTTGTCTCTTTTGGACAGCTTTTCCTCTTACAAAGGCACCTCCTGGCACATCCTCCAACAATAGTTTGCCTTCTCTCTCTCAAGGAAAGAGTCAAACAGCAGTTCTAGCAGAGTTCAGGAAGACTTTCACTTCTTTCACTTGCTTTGTGAAGGGAGCTCAAAGTCATACTCTCTAGCCAAGGTCCTCGGATATATCAGGCACACAGATGTAGGCCTCTTGTCTTGGTCAAAAGTACTCTGTCAAACTGACCAGTGGTTTCTACCCAGTATTTTTCTTTGGGTTACATCTGCTTCTTAGGGTGTTGGTGAGTTTCACACAGGCTGTTCTGGCCACAGTGTTATGTCCTGCAGAATCAGCAGGAACAGGGTGGAAATGGGAATGCCCATTCTGTTGATGTGAAACAAAAACACAAAAGAGGGAGATGCATTCTCACTGAGCCACAACCAAAACGCCTTGCAGTGACACTTTTGAAGGAAGGGGCGAGGCCTGCCACCACACTTCTAATGGAGGTTAGCCCCACTCTTCAGCTATTGGGGCCTGGCTCACTTCAAACGATAGGCTGTGAGATGTGCCAGGACTGTTCCTCAATCAGCACACAACATCACGATGCTCACCTCCAGCCTAAGTTATCAGTATTCCACACACAACTCCCCCAATAGATTCCTATCTCCATAGAATAAAGTTAAACACACACTCCACTATCACCCTCGTCATGCGTGCAGAGGAATCAGGCTATTTGTGTACCACCTGGAACGAGTGGAGGATCTGGTTGAGGGGAGATAGGTAGAACTTTTAAGTGGAGAGGCCAGTAGGCATTTCTCCCTCTGAAGGTGACAGGCAAACATTGTCTGTCACTTCTACTTTAATGAATGCTGCCACATGTCACATGTTTCCTGCATGGCCCATTGTAGTTTTCCCTAGGTAACCCTAACTGTGCACATTATAGGCCTCATTTTCCTTTGCACACATTATTATAAACAGGCTTGCTTTTATGCCACGTTGTACTTTCCCACAGAACCTGTATATGTTTTCGCATTCTGTTATTTTCCTGGAATTTATTCTGAACACCATAGACAAAATCAAACATCATGCCTTGTTATTCTCTCTGGCCAGGCACTAGCAACTAGATATAGCACAAGAATGCAGCTGTTGTTTATGTGCACACATGTTCTATCATATAGATGAGCAAATGAGCCAAATACACACACATGGAACAAGAATTCTGAGAAAAGAGCACTGCTTCTGCTGAGATGTAGAACGTCCATCTGTGAATGCTAAGGTATGGGGTCTGCCAGTAATCCCAGAGATCTTTGATATATAATCATTTAGCTTCAGTAGAAGGGAGGGTTTAGGTTCCTCTGTCCTATAAAATGACAGGGCTTTTTATGGTCTATGGATTATTAACCATGCTAACAGTATTTTTAGTATGCATTTTTTTCTAATTGTGGCACGTATACTGCATTTCAGAGCATAATAGTTTAAATAAATATTCTAAACTTCCTTCGTGCCCCCTGGTTATTTTATTGTGGACGAGTGAGAAAGCCAAAGTTTGTCCTGTTTCCACGATCCCTGAGAGGAACGAGAGTGTTGTGTTCTGGGGTGCCATTTCACTTGTTTCTCTGGTAAGGTTAGGAGGGAAAGTGAGGCACTATAACTAGTCGGACTCGGACTCATAGATACTGAGGTGGTATGGTGTCTCAGTCCCTACATACTGATGTTCTATGATTCCAAGCATAGTTCTGTTCTAAGAGCAGAATCCCTGCAACAACCAACCACTGCTAGTCTCTCTCAGCCCAGTGAGTGGACAGCAGTCACTCTAAAAAGGAGGGTGCACTCAGTCTGCTCCTCCTCAACCAAGAGTAATGGTGTAGGGTCCCCAACCATACACAAGTGAATATGCAGGATTGTTGTGCCCAGTGAGGTGAAAATCAAAAACCATAACTGAGATCTTCCTAGCCAGACTAACAGGGGGCGGGGAAGAATGCTTTCCCTTGTCATGCAGGGGACCATATCTATCCCAACAGTACCTCTTCCTCATCCGCTCTGGTACGACTTAGCGTAGAGTGCACTATACAAGTTCATTCAACTACATTTAGCTCAGGTCTTTTTTTCTCATTTCCCAATACTCAGTTCTTCACTCACCTCCCTCTCTTTGTCCACGCCTCAGTGTATTGCTGAGGTGTATCGCTAACCATGCAAGTTCCTCTTTATCCACAAATATTAATAATATTATCAGTCTCGGGTGTTCCCCATGTGGGCTCATGATAGGAACAGCTCCTACTGACCCTAATCTCCCCCCTCCTGAAAAAAAAGAAAATGAAATGCTTAAGTACCCCCTCTGTGCACACTGCCTAGCTCTGTAACTGTAGTAAGACATCTTAAATCAGTTCTGGCTTTTAAGACCGCACCAGGCCACATTCTGTGACTCGTGTTCAGATTTTCAACACTGCAAGTATGTCTCATTGTAGGTACACTTCCAGCAAAAAAAGTGAGAAAATGTATAACAAGACAGTTTATTCAGACGATTACCTTTTCATGACATCCATGAACCATTGTAGAACAGACATATGCCCAGAAGGGTTCACTTATTTTTATGTTCCTAAATCACCTTAATACTATGCACATCTGGAAAAGAGTGCCTCTTCTAAGATACTGTGAGAGAGTCTGAGGCGCTATATCCTAACACTTGTAAACATCCTGGGGCAGATTTAACAAGAGTTTGTGCTAGTGCAAAGACTTGAAAGGATATTTACTTTCCAGTGCAAAAAGTATTTTGTACTGGAAAGCTGCGCTTTGCTCTGCTTTGCCCCACTTTGCATTAACGGGACATTTCATGGGTGTAAATTAGCAGAGCAGCGCAAGTAAATATATTTTTTCCTAAGATTGGCAGACCAGGCTCTGCATAAAAAACAGAATGCCTCCTTGGAGCAAGTTCTAACTTGGAGAAATGTTTTCATTTCTTCTAAGCGTGCCACATATTTCATGTGTGCTGCACTGTACAGCACACAACCAATGAGTGCAATATTTTTTTATTTTGATAGGTATCGGATTTTGTACTGGAAGTGTAGGTTTGCAGTACAAATTGTATGCTAGATATCACACCGCTGCACCATGAAGCAAAGACTGTGGGGTATATTTACAAGCCCTCACTGCCAGCCACCAAAGCGTTACTTTTTTTGACGCTCCGGTGGCACAGAGACTTTTTCCTTATTTACAAGGTGGCGCCACCTTGTAAATATGCCCCTCTCCGCCGCAGTACTCTGCAAAAAAGGTGCGTGCAATGAGTGCTGCTTTGGGCGTTCCACCGCAACACCCATTGCCTTTTGATGCTGTCCCAGATTTACAAGTCTGAGGCAGCGCCAAAAACGAACGCCATGGAATACCAGGTGTTCAGAATGTCGATACAAATTAATAATTTCTCCTCGTTTTTTGCTCTTCCATGTGTGAATAGAAGGTGCAAATCACCATTATTGATTGTTTATGTGCAGGTAGGGACACCTTCGCGCAGCGCAGGCACCCTTGCAACATGGCAGCAGGGTGCCTTCACTGGTGCTAGGCAGCTTTCTTTTGAATACGGCGCATCCCTATGTTTTCAAAATGTCAAAGCGCGGCACTGCCAAATTTGGCCCAGCTCCGCACTCTGACATGTTATTGTAAATATGCCCCTGTGTGTGGCACTAGGCAGCCTATTTGTGCGTCAGTGCAGGGGATGAGAGCAGAAACCAGACATTTTTCATAAATATTGCTCTGTGCTTCTTGCTCCCACTTGCACAATGCAGTGAAGCAACTTTGGTGCTCGAAAAATAAATCCCCTGCTCCTTTGACTGTTATCTACTTAATTGCTTGCCAACCTTGCTTGAGAATTGGATATTGGTAACTTTTCACCGGACCACAGCTCTGCTTTTCTACATTTTATAAGGGTCAACCTAACTATGGGTTTATCATCATTTTGGCCAAGTACACATTTCGGGTTATGAGGTCTAAAATATGCAAATGTCACAAAAACCATTGCACATAGTTAAGGATTGTTGTGTCAGTAATGAAATGTGGTTACATGTTGCTTTATTAAAAAACGTGAATGTGTATTTGTATTCATAGCACATGTGCTGCTTGTTACATAAGATAATATTTTGATCTCAGTTCAATGACATAAGTTGCAGCTGTGGAAGAGTTGTTTTGGTAAATTTCTCTCTTTCATCTTCCAGTTAGAGCAACGTAGACGCACCTGCAACAACGGGATGCTAACTATCCCCTGAAACTCAGGTACTTCATCCCTTTGAGTGCTGCATTAGACATTTTCTGTTGTATGTTTGGGAGCCGTTTCACATTTTATCTGGGGACTGATAGTAAACTGCACTTCTGTAAATACTGTCAATGACTTAGAGACAGAAACTCAAAGCAAAAGTGAGATCTGAAATACCTCCATCTGTCATTAACTGTGCTGTCATCAGTGCTGCAAACTCAGTGCTGACAGGTTACCGAATCGCAAAATGGGTTCAGAAGGGCTTAACAAATTGCTATTTCGAAGGGGCGTTTTTAGGGCCTCCCTTTCAAATTACGATTGGTTATGGTGAACAGGTCCTTGTGTCTGCTCCCCTTGCTGCCACTGTTTGTCACTTTGCCTGGTATCTGCCCAATTGTTAATGTTTAGCTGTTTTACCGATAGTTTGTTCCTGATTTATTTCTCCGGCTCGCTTCCAGCCTCTCACCAGCTCTGCCTCCCAGCAACCCTCCCATCACCTACTTAATGGAGGTTGCAGCGTGACCCCATTGAGCAGGTCCTTGTGCCCACTAACCCCAACTGCCGGCAACTGCAGAGGAAATGGGGCACCAGTAAAGACACAGGAAACCATACATACCACCTTCAAGTTAGCACTCAACCAGTACCACTGCTTCCCGAAAGAAACATAGAAGTGCGCCCTAGCAGACCACATAGAAGCCAGCACAAACCACAGCAAAGAACTCTTCGCCTTTGTGAAGGAGTTCTCCAACCCTGCAGCTGCCGGCAACAGCATCACCCCCTCCCAAGAACTGTGTGACACCCTCGCCGACGTCAAGATCTCTGGCATCTATGAAAGTTCCAAACCCCAACCCACCACTGCTGACAGCATCAGCCTGCTCACACCCATGAACACAAACCCCAAACACCTGATCACCCATTGGGACCCCCTCGCAACTCAAGCCACTATCTCCATCATGAAATCTGTACCCTCGGGGGCACCCATGGACCCATCTTCAACCTTGGGAGCAAAAAAATTGGCAATGAGCTCAAGAAAGTGTTGAACACCTACATCACCTCAACCTCCTTCCTTAAAGACTGAAAACACGCTGAAGTGAGGCCCTGCCTGAAGATACCATCCACCGACCCAGCAGAACCCAAGAACTACTGGTCCATCTCCCAACTCCCATTTCCAGCAAAGGTACCGGAGAAGGCAATCAACCAGCAAATCACCGAACACCTGGAACACAACAACCTCCTGGACTCTCTCAATCCAGATTCCGAGCCAACCATAGCACCTAAACAGCCCTGATCACAGCCACCGATAACATCAGGGCAATCCTGGACCACGGCAAAATGGCAGCCCTCAAACTCCTGGATCTGTTAACCACCTTCGACCCTGTCTCCCACCAAATCTTGCTCAACAGACTTCACCACATTGGAGTCAAGGGAGATGCCCTCAAATGGATAGCCTCATACTTCACCAGAGGAACCCAGAGAGTCAGTCTCCCACCGTTCACATAGGAACCCAAGAAGATCATCTGTGGCGTCCCCCAAGGATCATCCCTCAGCCCCACCTTCTTCAACAGGTACATGACCCCCCTGGCCTGGACTGTCCGATCATATGGACTCAACATCATCTCCTATGTTGATGATACCCAGCTCACCATCTTGCTGTCAGAAGACCCCTCCATCCCCAGAGCTAACTTCCACAAATTTATGATGAACGTCGCCAACTGGTTAAAGGACAACTGCCTCAAGCTCAACACGGACAAGACGGAAACCCTCATCTTTGGGAGCAACACCTTTCCATGGAATGACGCATGGTGGCCTGCTGACCTCTGCCCGTCCCCTACCTTGACAGACCACGCCCGCAACCTCAGTATCATCTTGGCCAGCAAGCTTTCAATGAAGAAACAGGTAAATGCAGTTTCTTCTGCCCGCTTCCACATCCTCCGCATGCTCCGCAAGATCTTCAGGCGGTTCCTAGTCAACACCAGAAGGACTGGCACACAGGCCCTCCTCGCCAGTAGAATGGGCCACGGGAATGCACTTTAGGTAGGAGTCACCACAAGCCCGCTGAAGAAACAACAGACAATACATAAAACACAGAGGCCAGACTTATCCTCGACCTCCCCAGAGGTACCCACATCGCACCCCACCTCAAGAAGCTATATTGGCTCCTAATCCAGAAGAGATGCCAGTTCAAGATGTTGACCCACACATACCAAGTCCGGTACAACGAAAGACCGGCTTGCATCAACAAATGCTTTACCTTCCACCAACCAACCAGACGCCTACGATCCGCCTCCATCTTTCTTGCAGACACCCCCCTGGATTTGCCGAAGCAACAGTGGAGGACGCTCCTTCTCGCACCTGGCAGCCAAAGTGTGGAACGCCCTTCCCCTCAGGACCACTCCATTGCTTCAGCATTTCAGGAAAAGACTCTAGACCTGGCTGTTCGAATGAATAGATCACCATGAAGCAAGCAGCAATTCCAGAACTTTGAGACTCTCACAGGTGATTTGCAGCGCTTTACAATTGATTGATGGTATTTATCAATAATTATTGACCGAAATCCAGTCTTTTGATGCTATAAACAGAACACAACTTCTAAGGATGCGCTAAGGGTTTTTAACACCTTTAGGAATAGAACATGCATCATTCTACTTCATGAATATTGATGAGGCAGGTCGGATTGCAACCCACTACAATTTGGAATTTTGTGAACCAACCTAACAGTACAAAGGATGGTTCTCAAAATTACACACTGGTTAAAAAACATACTGTTCGCCATTTAAACAGTAACTTGTGACCAGTGTTTCATACACCTGGCTGTTGCATCTCACATCCAATAATGGCACCACAATCTCTGCTATCCTCCCAAGTCCTTTCAAAATAGCAAAGTATGCCGGGAAATCTGAATGCACAAAAATGCTTGTGCCGGCAAGAAAATAAAGCTATCTCAAGCCCTCCTCTCAGGTGAGACTGTGTATAATTTTCATTACGAAGTATAATCTTGCATAGACCCAGAACATTGAACTCAAAGCAAAAGTGAGATCTGAAATCCCTCCATCTCTCGTAAACTGTGCAGTCATCAGTGCTGCAAACTCAGGGGCAGATTTACAAGCCCCCTGCGCCACCAGTATGTCACGAAAAGTGACGTACTGGTGACGCAGGGGGCTCCTCCATATTTACAAGGAGAGGAAAAGCCACCCACGTGACTTTTCCTCTTGTAAATACGTCCCCTTCGTACGCAGCACTTTGCGTTGAAGGGGCGTTCCATGGGCATTGCTGTGGTTGTTCCCAACACCCATGGAACAAGACACATCTCCAGATATACGAGAAATCTAGAGGTGGAGTAACGAGGAGAAATGTTTTCATTTCTCCTTGTTTTTTCCTCTTTCAATGCGTGCTGCATTCTACAGCATGCATTGAAAGAGGAAAATGCCTGTAGTGATTGTTTTTGTGCAGGAAGGTACCCCTTCCTGCACAAAAACAATCTCCCCACGACTCAGGCATCATTGCACCATGGTGCAAGGCTGGCTGCGCTTGCGTATGGCTGCAGTTTGTGCGCCAGCGTATGGGGAAGCACAGAGATGCGACATATTCTTGTAAATATGTCGCATCCCTGTGCTTCGGAAGTGCCGCAGCGTGGCGCAGCCAAAGGGCTTGCGGTGCCACGCTGTGGCACTTCCTAGTAGATCTGCCCCTCTGTACTGACAGGTTACCGAATCAGATTACCTTGCCAAATTAACAGTTTTCCTTACACCTATGCTGACTGCATAGTTTTGTCTTGCGGCCGACTTTGAGCAGAAATATCTTGTGGGTACCAAGAAACCGGATGTGTGCTGCGAGTGTTCTGCTAGGATAATGAAACCTGCGACTTACAGAAAGTGGACTCGTATATCTTGGCACCGAGATTTTGTACGAACGTTCACACAATCTTTGTACCTGAATGGACAGCAACAGTTGCGAGGAAAAGCTATCTGTGATGCTTTGTACTTGAGAACATGTGATGGACATCAAGATGTTGTGATAAAAAACATCATGAAATTCAGATTTTCACGTGAATGCCTACCCTTATGTAGCAAGCATAAAACTTGTAATTTTCATGATAACTATGCTTACTCTGCAAGGATAAAACTAAATAATTTCGCCCACCACTAGTTATCACGGTCCACTCTGCCACTACATTCATCCACAAAGGCATAGGCATGCTTTGTGCCACTACACTCATCCACAATGGCATAGGCATGCCGTGTGCCACTACACTCATCCACAATGGCATAGGCATGTTTTGTGCCACTACACTCATCCACAATGCTTTGTGCCACTACACCCATCCACAATGACATAACCATGGCGGTGACAGCGGAGGCTTTTTGGCGCCCGGATTGTCAGCTATGCTGACGACACCCAGCTCCTCTTTGTAAGTAACAGGGATGGTCAGTTTGATAGTGTTCAGGTCAACGGATGTTTGTGTGCCGTCTTTGAGTGGTTTGGACGCCATGGGCTGAAGTGCAACGCCGACAAGTCGGAGCTGCTCTTCTTTGGCTGTACATCTGAACCCGATTGGAAAACCTGGTGGCCGAAAGATATGTCTCCTCCCACTAGCTCGTCTGTGAAAGCTAAAAATTTGGGAGTGGTGATTGACAACAAGCTATCTTTCGGACCACATATTTCATCTCTTACTGGGAAATGTTTCGGCATCCTGCGGATGCTTCGCAAATTTCTCCCTTTAGTCTCTATCCAGCACAGAAAAATTATTGTCCAGGCACTGATCTGTTCCAGGCTGGATTATGCAAACATTCTGTTTCTGGGACTTCCCAAATATTTGGTTAGGCGTCTGCAAATCGCCCAGAATTCTGCAGCCCGAGCCATTTTTGGTCTTCCAAGGAAAGTCAGAGCCACGGATCTTCTTGCCACATTGCATTGGCTCCCAGTTGCAAAAAGGATTCTATTTAAAACTTTGACCATGACCTTCAAGGCCTTGCATGGCATAGGCCCCAAATATATCTCGAAACGACTGTCTTGGTATACCCCTTCAAGATCTCTCAGATCCTCGTCCCTATCAAAGATGAGTGTTCCCTCTATCAAACGAGCAAGAGCAGGAGGACGGTCTTTTCGTTACTTAGCCCCTCATGCCTGGAATGATCTTCCAATCTCTCTAAGACAGACTTCTAGTCTTCTGTCTTTCCGCAAGGCCCTTAAGACTTTGCTCTTCCCATAATCTTGATGTTGTTCTGTGTTTGTAGCCCTTTTGGTGTTATGTTTTTCCCCATCTTCGGATGGGAGTCTTCGTTAAAGCGCCGGGATACTCCAGTGGAGTGGCCGTGCGCTATAGAAGTGTATAAATAACATAACATAACATAACATGCTTTGTGCCACTACATTCATCCACAATGGCATAGGCATGCTTTGTACCACTACATTCATCCACAATGGCATAGGCACGCCTTGTGCCATAACATTCATGAAATAACCCCTACGTCTGACGTAATAAAGGACAACAAAAGTGAAGCGAAAGTAAAGATATTTATTTCCATACCACAGCACAACTGCTTCCACTGGCCTGCCCCACAGCAAGTCAAACTTCTTCAGCACAGCCACTATTCCTTCCACATCTCTCCTTCTTACGTGCCACTTACTTTCCTCACGTATCCTGGCAAAGTGCTTCTGTTTCTTATAGTTCCAGAGGCTCTTTTGGTTGCTGAGAAATCTTTTAGCACATACTCGTTGCCACAGCAAAGAGCGGGAGCCTACAGGTGAAGAAAAGGTACGCTTCAAACAGCTGTTTTCACCTCCAAGTCCCACAGCAACCACCAGATCTCTCCCTAACATTCCACCTCCCGGGAGCCACACACATTCCTACCAGACACTGTGGGTTAGAGTTCCAAACGTTTTGCGCAGGGTTAGCGTCACAAAAGTGACACTAACCAGCACAAAATGTTTTTTACCTATTTAATTTCCAGAGCAAAACTTGTTTTGTGTTGGAAAGTACCCTACAAGTAACGCAAAAGCAATACGTTACATGGGTGGTACATTGGCGTTCCCATGCAACCATCCATGCCTGTTGATGCAAAACCCAATCTACAAACAACTGTAGACAGGGTTTAGCACCAAAAGTTAACGCCATCTGAAAGGAGGCGTTAAGAGGAGAAGGGGCAGATTTTCAAAGAGGTCACGCAACGCTGCAGACAAAAATGCTGTGCTACGTTGTGTGACAGGGAGAGAGCAGGAGAGTGCCATATTCACAGATATATGGCACTCTTCTTCCCTCTCCCTAACGCCGGCACTGATTTCAGCTGCTGTGATCCAGGCACGCACCTTGAGGCCATAGCTCTAAGGTGCGTGCCTGAGTCTAGAATAGGTTTTGTACAGGAAGGTTATCCTTCCTGTACAAAATACTATGCCTAGACAAGTTCAAACACTTTTCCCACTTTATATGTGTGCTGCACAGTGCAGCACGCATGCAAAGTAGTGAAAGAAAGGAGAAATGAAAACATTTCTCCTCTTAATATCTCCTTTCATATGACGTTAACTTTTTTGCGATAAACCCTGCCTACAGTTGCTTTTAGATAGGGTTTTGCATCAAAAGGCGAGAATGGTTGCATGGGAACGCCCACGTACCACCCATGTAATGCCCCATGGCGCTAAGTAACGCAAAGCAATGCTTCGTGATGCTTTACGTTACTTGTAGGGTACTTTTCAATGCAAAACAAGTTTTGCGCTGGAAAGTAAATTGCTGAAAAAACATTTTGTGCTGGTTAGTGTTACTTTTGTGACGATAACTCAGTGCAAACTTTTAAAAATGTACCCCAAATGTTTTCATTTCTCCTTTCTTTTCCTACCTTGCATGAGTGCTGCACTGTGCAGCACATATACAAAGTGGAAAAAGTGTTTGAACTAGTCTAGGCATGGTATTTTGTACAGGAAGGGTATTCTCCTTACAAAACCTATACTAGACCTAAGCACGCACCTTAGCGGTATGGCCCTAACTTGTGTGCCTGGCGCATGGCAGCTAAAATCACCTCTGGTGCTAGGAAGAGGGTAGAAGTTTGCCATATCTCTGTGAATATGGTGCTCTCCTGCTCTCTCCCTGTCACGCAACGCAGTGCAGCCTCTGGGTGCTGCGCGACTTCCTTGAAAATTTGCCCCTTAGTTCGATGAATCCTGACTGTAACATTTGGGTGGGTGGACCTTCCTCATACTGATTTAGTGCTTCTCGCCTTCTGCAAGCACTTGTTGTTCATGCCTTTTTGTAAAATGGCCTGTTGCTTTGTCGCTAGTTTTGCACTCGATAAATCCCATACAGGGCGTCTCTGCCCTTTGCAGTTGCGTCACAGAACCGTGTATGTAGGTTGTTAAACCCAGACTCCCTAACTTCCATCTAGCTGGCATCTGTATATAGCTTTATATACTTTGCAACTGGTCATTGCTTGCTTACAGTTCTGTGTAGTGTTTATGTGCTTTTGACGCTACTAGTAATCAGCTTTCTTGTGCACCTGGGTAGCACCTACACAACATTCTGTGTAGTGTTAACATCTGGATGAGACTTGTATATAGCCTTCCTTCCTGTCTCTGGTGCTTCAAGTACACAGCATCACTCGCAGCTGGGGGCCCTCCGATGAGTCGCGCACAGCAGTATCCCCGATGGGATGTTGTACCCTGCCCATTCAGATGCCGTGTGGACCGGGCGCTAGAATACAGGGCCTGATATTACTGAGGCAGATGGTAAAATCATATGCAGGTCTGGCATGGCCTGCGGGCACAAATACAGCCTGCCTCTGCTTGACCCCCTCCTATTTCATGGGGTAGCATGGGTTGCAGGCACAGGCGCAGCCTGCCCCTTGTCTCGTCGCCTCCGATGGCATGAGGGAGTGTAGTGTCCTGCTGGACACATTCTAATGTTCAGCTTCCTATTGTACCCACTCTGAACCCCCACCCAACAAAGGCGTCACCAGTCAGGTGATCCTGCAAATAGAAGGGGCCGGATGCACGTGCCCTAGGCCAGTTCCAGTACCAAACGTGTCAGTGTGGTCATTTGCATAGCACGTGGGCCTAGGTCCCAAGACGCTACAATGGCGATGAGGGGGTGTGACCCCACGTGTTTGCTGGAGCCGTTTACCGCTTCTCGTAGGAGAAAGGAGAGCCAAAACACAAGGTACCCCACACCAGATGCCCCCAACGAGAATAGTGACGCGGTTAGGCGTCACCGCCAGTAAATGCCGCTGACCGCGGCCCCCGCAGGGGGCCACTCGGCGGTTGGCTCCTTAGTGGCCCCGGGGCCCCGGTCACCCCTCCCCACTCCCTCCCTTCGGGGGGGGGGGCAGGCACACAGACTGGTGCCCCCCCTCCGTGTCAGGGCCGGAAGTGACGCGCAATGCGCGTCACTTCCGGGCCCAGGTGTGAGGGGGAGGCTATTTAGCCTTCCCCCACCCTCACTGGCGTCCTCTTTTGTCGCCCACCTCGCCTTTTTCGGTCGCAGTCTCTGGCTCCTTCGTTCGTCGTCCTCACCGCTGCGATCCCGGCCCCACCGCCATCTCGAACAACGGTGAGTCTTGCTCTACCCTTCCCGCCCCGGCCCCGTCCCTGGGCAGTACCAGGTTGCCGGGGCCCTGTGGCCCGGATGGCCACGGGCGGGGAGGGCGCAAGTTGGGCCAAGAGGGCTCAGGGCCGCAGACACCAGCAAACATGAAACCTTCCCAGCTTCATGCGAAAGGGGCCCCGTGATAATGTGATGCAGTGTCGTAGAAACGATCGTTTGTGCTATAAAAATGTAGAATGAGCGGCGCTCCCTGGGGAAGGTTATTGCCCCCTTCCCAACGGCTACGAGGTCGGGAGGGGGGCTCATGTAGTGGGCGCCCCCCCCGTACGTTGTTGTGTGGGGGCTGAGGTGGGCGGGGCCAAGGGGTAGCCGTGGCTACCTGATAGTTGGGGGCGGATCTAGGGTAATCCGTTCCGGCCCGCGGGATCGCGTCCGGATTGCGGGGGAGGAGAGTTGGCCTAACCGCTAGGGCGTTCGACCTCGAACCTGGGGAACTGGGTTCGAGTCTCGGCAATGACGTTGGAACAGCCTTTGATTCTGTGCAAATCACTTAATTTGCCCGGGCCTAACAAAAATGTATGTGCTCTCATTCTATTGTATTCCGAATGACGCGCCTAGTGCCTGCATGGGGTAGGAAAACAGGGCACTCAGGTAAAACGCTCCAATACCTGTGGGCCGATGGCGCGCTACATACATATGGCAACAGGTAATCGTGGCTGCCCATATATGCGTGTCACGATGCCAGTGCAGGCATTGCTCGCGGGTTGTTGCTCCAAGAAACTCGAGCTCACAAGATTGCCTTGGGAGCGAAGCGCCCAGTGCCTACACGGGAGAGAAAATGCGGCACTCATGTGAAGGGCATCAATACCTTAACCTCAATCTCCAATAACTGCGGCCTTTTTTCCCGCTGCATAACGGATACAGGCATGCCCAGGTTCGCGATCTCAACCGGCTTGGTGCGTTTGAATCCTGGGCCCGCGTCCGCATTCTGTGATTAGGGGCGAATCCCGTGCCAAATATTGATTTAATGACGGTGCTGCGCGCTACAATGTCTTCGGGTCGCGCGGCTGCTCGATAACGAATAAAGGCTTAGAGAGCAAACCTTTAGAAAGGCCGTGGCTCATGTCCTCAATCAGGGGGGCGGGGTCTTCGAGTCTCGGGCCCGCGTCCGCATCCTGCCTTGTAGGAGAGCGATTGTGGTCTGACGGTTGGCAGGAAACCAAGGTTCGAGCATTGTGGTCGACTCCACATCCTGTGCTTCTGGGTGAATCACTTAATCTCCCCGCGCCGGTATGTAACGGGTGTTCATTTAAAGCGCCGTCATTCCGTCGCGCTGCACAAACCTGCATTGAATGAATAAGGTAACCGATGCTCCTGTAAAGCACCGTCATACCTTCGCGCAGTACAAACCTGCATTAAATAAATATTTTGATTTCCTGCCGATTTTGGTGCTGGTAACCAGGGTTCAATCATTCTCGGGTTGCGTCAACATCCTGTGATTCCGGCCAAATCATTTAAGTTCCCCATGCCTGAATGCGTAATGTAAATACGGTGCTCGTGTAAAGCGCTCCAATACATTTGGGTCGAGTTCGCGCTATAAATAGGCAACAATCTTCACAACCTTTCAAAGAGGTGCAGCTCCCATCTTTTCGATCGGTCGTCGTCTGGTCTCCAGATTGCGGTGAGTCTTGCTGCACCCACTCCGCCCTGGCCCTGTCCCTGGGCAGTACCAGATCGACCGGGCCCTGTGGCGCGGTGGGCCACGGGCGGAGGGGGCGCAAGATTAGGGCGAGGGTGGCGACTTTAAAGGGCAGTGACGCGGTCCGCCGGCCGAATTTATCGGTGTACCGAGGGACATAGCCCCGATTGGTAGAGCTCCTGATGGGGCGCTGCCGACATTGGTAATAGGGAACGAGGTTCGAAGCATCGGCGTCGCCGCACACCCTGCGCCGTGGGAGCCGTTACGAGATTAGCGTCGGTTCACGGCCCTAATACACCAGCACTGCAAGGCTGGGAGCTGCCTGGGTCCCCGCTGATCGCGGGCGGTGCAACACCTGTGGCGCTCCCTGGTTAAGGTTATCTCCCCCCCCTCCCGCTGCAGTTGGGGGTGGGGGGGGCATGCAGTGGGCTGCGGCAGGCGCAATGGGCCTGGCGCGGGGATCGTTTAGTATGGTACGAATCTTGTAAGCTCCCCGTGCTTGAATGTGTAATGTAATAAGGTTCTCAGGTAAAGCGCTCCAACACCTTCAGGTCGCGTTCGCGCCATATAATTATGCAAACATGTATTGCTGGCTTCCTATAAGGCAGATAAATGATACAAGTGCATGCATTGTTCACATACGCGATTACGGGCATTAATAAACCCCCCGCACGTCAATGGATAATCTGGTGCGGTACTCGCATGATCTGGTTCGGGGAGCTGGTAATATGGTATGAATGTCTTAAGCACCCCCTGCGTGTAGATGTAATGTAAATACGGTGCTCATGTAAAGTGCTCCAATGCCTTCCGGTCGAGTTCGCGCCATATAAATATTCATCATGTAATTGCACGCTTCCTATAAGGCAGATACATGATACCAGTACATGCACTGTCCACATCACGCGATTACGGGTATTACGAATCCCCCCCCCCCGCGCACCTCAAGGGTTAATCTGGTGCGGTGCTCGCGTGACCTGCCACGGGGATCGTGTTATGGGTACTAATCTCCTAGGCTCCCCGTGCCGGTTTGTGTAATGTAGATACGGTGCTCATATACAGCGCTCCAATACCTTTGGCGTCAAGTTCGCGCTATACAAATATGCAACATGTATGTGCTGGCTTCCTATAAGGCAGATACTTGATACAAGTGCAGGCATTGTTCACAAGATTTTGCTCCAATACCTTCCGGTCGAGTTCACGCTAGATAAATATGCAACATGTAGTGGCTGGCTTCCTATAATGCAGACACATGATTCAAGTGCATGTATTACTCACAAGAATTTGCTTGTGCCCACATTCGCGCGCGTTAGGTGATTCCGGGCATTGCGACGACTCCTGCACATGAATGGTATTTGGTCGGTGCTTGTGTCCAGCGCTCTAATAATTCTGCGCGCATTACGGCTTGAGCTAATCACTAGTCGAACGTGCCCTGATAGGTATGTAATACGGGGCTCATGTACTGCACTCCCAACACCTTCGGGCGGGTCACGCTGGGACTCTGGACAGATAATTATTATCCAAGTGCCTGATGATGTATGTATATCGGTGTTCATGAACGGCGCACCATTACCTTCGGATCGAGTTCGCGCTGTGGTTGTGACTCCGGGCAAATCACTGATCACCCCATGCCCAGATATGCATACGTGCTGCTGGGCCTGGTCCACCTGGACCCCCGAGGGTCGCGAATATGCACGGGTGCTGCCGGGCCTGGTCTACCTGGCCCCCCCGAGGGTCGCGACTCATGATCACACTTCCGTGCCCGAATATGTATGTAGATACGGGGCGCATGGACTGCGCTCCATATACCGTCGGCCGAGTCGCGCTGTGACTGCGGGCAGATCACTTAATCTCTCCGTGCCCGATTATGTATGTAAATACGGTGCTCATGAACTGCGCGCCTATACCTTCGGATCGAGTTCGCGCTGGGTTTGTGACGCTGGGTAAATCAATGAATATCGCCATGCCCGAATATGTATGCGAGCTGCTGGACCTGGTATGCCCGGGTTCCCGAGGGTCGCGGACCTGGCGGCTCATGATCTCACTCCCGTGCCCGAATATGTGTGTAAATATGTTACTCATGCACAGCGTTGCCATACCTTCGGGTTGAGTTCGCGCGACATAAAGGTGCTAATTACAGCAAGGGTCGCGCAGTCCGATCCTGACCACAAGTGACCACGTGTCGCTCGTTTCCAACCTTTTGCTTACGGCCTCGCCCTCCCAGGTGCATCAGTCCTTGGGCAGGGCGGACCAGTGTGGGGATAGTCCTAACGTAGAACTGTCATTGCCATGTTAGTAACAGTTAAACACGGGTCGCTGCCGACAGTCTAAAAGAGGTACGCTTAAGCCCGCAACTCGGTCCCGCCAACATGCTTATGTGGGCCGCCTTCAACGGTCACTGATATGGGGAACTCACACATATCTAACTGTAACCTAGACACCCGGGTGGGTGCCTAGTCGGGCAGGGCAACGCAACCGAGATAGAATGGTAGTTATTATCTAATGCTAAAGGAAGTCTGGATTGAGCCACTAGATGGGTTAGATATGGGTGCAGCTCAGTGCCCCTATCGCATTGAATACGGGGACGCACTGACATAGCGGCAAAAGAATAAGTGGTCACCACATAGCGCATCACTAGGGCCTAAATCACGGCACAAGGTTACCGGCGTGATTGTCCAAGTGGTTGCGGGTGCGCCGCTCGCGAGCGGATTGCAACCCGTGGTTTACCTCTGTCTCAAATCGACCGATAGTTCATGGTTAACCCGTTGGCCTGCAGAATACTGAGCTGGGCACCATAACCAAGAGTTAGGCCTGCAGGAGGAGTAGCTGAAGGAACAATATACGAATAGGTCCAGATGTACTTTGGGGGGTATTCCCCTGCAACCAAAGACAGATTTAAGACCTTCCACCCGGCTTGTGGGTGGTATGGTTGTTATATAGCAAGTGTGCGGTCGTTCAAAGTTTGGTAAAGACCACGTAGAGCCCCAGGGCATCAGGGCATTATTGACCGTGCAGCATTCGCTACGTTCAGAATAGGGCCGGTATTGCACCAAAGTTTCCGGTTGGTTCCACAGACTTGTCTGCCCCCAAGGTTATCCTCTAGGGGTAGAACTTGAGACTAAGGGGGCATTGCCTGCTTCGGCGGCACAAATAAGCGATAGCTACGCCAGGATGGAGTTACCATGTTGGTCCTGCCACCACTGGGTTCCCCCCAGGTGATGGGATCAAGTTAGGTGGGACCGCGAAGTCTACGGTTCTTGGGAAACTTCCTGCAATAGGGCATTTAGCAACAGATAAGGTACCAGCGTGTGAGTATCAGATATCTGCTTTCCAGCAGCACCGTGCCCTGGGAGCACACGCGTTGCCCTAACTCCGAGGCCCTCCCAGTAGGGAGCCGGGTAGCAAAACAAGTGAATAGGCTCCTTAGGCGGGCCTCTGGCCTTCAGCTGGGTGTAATCACCATCAATTGGAGATAGGCCCAGGTAAAATGGGCTTTCCATAATGCTTGGAGGACCATTGCGGTTGGTGGCACTCCCCACCGGAATCACTGGTCGCGTACGGCAGCTGCAGGAGACTGGGATCCTGGTTTACGGACACTTTTACCGTGCTATGGGTGCTGCTGTCCCAATAACTGGGGTGTCAGCGGGGCAAACACAAGGGGACATTACGACAGCGCGCAATGCTTAAGCCAAACAGATTCCCGAAGCTGGTATGCCTAAGGGATCATCACTGAGGGATCCGTAGGGGCATAATTCCTATAAGGTATAAGGGATGGTGGGCAGGGGCAAGAGTCGCCCCTTGCCCATGGCCACGCGCTGGCAGTTAGGTGCACTCCCGTGCCCCAGGTTAACTATCTGAGGGGACTGTACAAATGTTAAGTAAAAACCTTCTCGTCATAGTAGTCAAAGCGGGCAGGCCCAGGATTGTGAATAGGTGTAACCTTCCCGCTGGGGGGCGAATAGTTATTGCACATCTTCACAGGCCCCTTTTATTTCAACAGACCCTATCCGATTAGGATAGCGTCTAGGGATTGGGGACATAGATGGGGCCATCCACAACTCCAGGAGCTATAGCTCACTGGTAAGTCTTGGGCCTGTGGTTATAAGGGATCTCACAGGGTTTGAGTCCCGCGAGCACTGTCAAACTGTCATGAGGTGGCAGAATGTCAAACTCTTCTGTCTGCAGGGATGGTTCCCTTCCAGCTAGTTGCAGGAAGCCCTAGATAGGAGAGGTGCAGGTAAGACTATAGCGGGTTGGTGGGGGGCCCTGGCTGCGACGGTTAGCCGCCTCCAGGGCTGTGGCGGAGTTACAGAGCGATCTGGAAGCAGGCCGGTACAAAGGGTACCTCTGCGCGGCACCACGTGGTGCCTGAGCCAAAACGAGGAGCCTCCAGAGAGGTCCCGGAAGCCGGTCGGCGCCCCGCTAGTCCTGCGGGCGGTTGTGGGCCTGAACAACCGGGGGCTTGCTATGCGACGCTCCGCCCCGAGAGGGGGGGCGTGAGTAGAATTTCAACGGCACGTGATCGTTAAAAGAATCACTTGGGGGGCAGCACTTGCGGGTCGTTCCCGCGCTGCCCGGCTCATCAGGCGGGAAGGTGAAGTAGATGGTCGCCTGCCCTTGGATCGCCCGTAAGATAACCCACCCATTACATATACTGGAATTATGTAATAAACCTGCAGCATTTGTTACCCACTTACAACTGTTTCTTGTGTTTCATTGGGTAACCTAATTTGGGGGAGGGGGAAAGCGGGGTGCCCCTGGGGGTACTATGGCTCGAGACGTTCCAGGCTGTTGACCTGTACCAGGAGCAGTGGACCTCACATCTGCTATGCCCAAGAGGAACACGGAGACTGCGTACTAGTACAAGGGGCAACGAGAAAACGGCACCGAAATCGGCTGCGCCCTGGCCCATCGAGGTAAGAAGAGGCCCAAACTGTCACGCCCGTTACCAGATGCGGCATACATAAGCTGCCCTAATGCACCAGCGCTAAATGCCCCGCACCGGCATCTCCAGAGGCCCGCAGCGTGAGGGAAGAGCGCACCACTGTGCTCTGTTGCAGAGGCCCATGCGACCCTCGCACTGCGCCTTGAGAGAGTTAGCAACCCTGCAGGACAGCAACACAGCACCTGTCATTACCCGCACCTCTGCTTGCACCCACCTGCTGAGACGCCGGTGAGAGGCCTGTCCGAGGCGCTCTCCTGACGAGAGAGACTAACTTCAGTGTTTCGGCGGCTCCCACCGGTTGGATCGCAGATGGTGCTGAGCTGCTGTCTGTCGGCTCGCTGGCCCCTTGGGGAGGTGTGGCAGGTGGATGCACCCGCCCCGTAAGGACTCTGCACAGCCCGCGGTAAGAGGGGAGTACTGCCACGTCCTCGATGGCAGCACATGGCAGTCGTGTTACTCACTGGTAGCTGGGCTAACACGAGCTGTGGCCAGGATGCCACCTGGCGATCGCATGCCTGCACCGCACCCCGAATAACAAGTAAAAACAATGCGTGCCAACACTACCTACCCATCAGAAAATATTTCAACAAAAGAAAAGCAGGCATTTTTGTGACCCTACCTGCCGCTGGAGAAGTCTTCATGCCCTAGCACTCCTGACTGAGGCAGCAGTGCATGACCACAGCACCACCTAGCACCAGTACAAAGTGACTGTAATGTGGCAGCCCAGACTGGGAGAATACTATGCAATTCAAGTGCCACACTCCCGCTTATAGTGGAAGAACCCTGCATAGTGCCAATATCAGCAACAGTTGTCACAAAACACATAAGTACATAAATAAACCACACAACACTATTGTAAGTGGAGAAATATTGCTGCAGGTTTATTAGCATAAACAATATGCAAACATGGTGGGTTATCTTACGGGCGATCCCAGGGCAGGCCAGCCCCTATGCTGCCTACCCGTCTGATAAGCCTAGAGTCACCATGGCAACGCCAGATGGTGTATAACAACTAATGGGAGGGGCCACCCCTCCCATCCGTGGACCCCCAGTCCACTTGCTTCACACACCCCCTGCCCCGTGAGGGGTGGGCGGAGCATACATGGCAGCCCCCGGTTGCTCAGACCCACAACCGCCTGTCAGCTAACGGGGCGCCGTCGTTCTTCCAGGGGACAACGCTAAAACATCCCTGGGTATCCTGGCTTAGCACCCCGCGGTGCTGATGCATGATGTACCCCTTGGTATGTGCAGACCCTGGATCGCCCTGTAACTCCTCCTGCAACACAAAGTAACATTGTTAGACGACCTAACCCCCCCCTTTGTACCTCCGGACGCTGGGTAAGCGGAGGGGCGGGCAAGGCGAACGAGAGGACAAGAGGGCGAGGAGGGGGCGGAGACAGTATAAATACCCCTGTCTCCTCCCCGCCCCCGCCGGAAGCAGCCATCTGCTGGGGTCTCCCCTGGTGCGACCCAGGGACTAGACCTCCCACCCCTGTGCCTTCCTGTGGCACTAAGGCGGCCGCCCTCTTAGGGGGGGGCCGCTGAGCAACCCCCCCCCCGGGCAGCCTTACATAGTGCCAATATCGGCAACAGTTATCACAAAACACATAAGTACATAAATAAACCACACAACACTATTGTAAGTGGAGAAATATTGCTGCAGTTTTATTAGCATAAACAATATGCAAACATGGTGGGTTATCTTACGGGCGATCCCAGGGCAGGCCAGCCCCTATGTCGCCTGCCCGTCTGATAAGCCTAGAGTCACCATGGCAACGCCAGATGGTGTATACCAATTAATGGGAGGGGCCACCCCTCCCATCCGTGGACCCCCAGTCCACTTGCTTCACACGCCCCCTGCCCTGTGAGGGGTGGACGGAGCATACATGGCTGCCCCCGGTTGCTCAGACCCACAACCGCCTGTCGGCTAACGGGGCGCCGTCGTTCTTCCAGAGGACAACGCTAAAACATCCGTGGGTATCCTGCCTTAGCACCCCGCGGTGCTGCTGCATGATGTACTCCTTGGTATGTGCAGACCCTGGATCGCCCTGTAACTTCTCCACAGCCTTGGGAGTGGCCACCGTCACTACCAGAGCCCCCCACCAAGGTAGACCTATTTACTTACAACCTGCTGCAGCCAAAGCTTCCCCTAGGTCCAGTAGGAGAAGGTCCATGCCTAAACTAGAGAGGTGCACCCCATCTCCCTCCAGGCACCCTGTGGACTTGACGTGTAAAAGACCATGCATGATGAAGCCAAGACCCTTTGCTCTGCGCAACTGCGCATGGCTCCCGGTAGGCCTTTTTACCTACAGCATGCGGATACCGGGCTTCTCCCAGGTCCAGCCAAAACAAGTCTACGCCTAACCGGACCAGCGGCCAGCATGCACCATCAGGACAGGTTCCCCCCATCCTTTCTAAACTCCCCTAGGATTTTTGACTGAAATGACCTTAAACCTAAACTAGGTGATGGTCCAAAGTTGCCTTTGCATGGCTGAAGAACAATCCCTTTGACAGGACACTCCTGCCTGGCCGTGCCAATGCGGGAGGGGTAAGGGTTGACAAGCCCGCCTTACTTCCTCTTTCACTCCGTTGGAGTGCGCCCATCGCATTCCATCAGTCACCACCAAATGTGAAGCCTTGCCCTCCCAAAATTCTGCTAGTATACCAGGGAGGGACAGGACAGAGTGACCACAGAAGAGAACCAGCGAGTAAAATTCTTCTCTATTTTGAATACTGGGGAAGCCAATTGTTCTCCAGCTGGTTTCTAGCACAAAGTGTCACCCCGGGGATCCCTTAATCATACGGACCATCTCGCCCCTGTTGGAAGGCCACTTCCACCACCTGCCTAGCTGCCAGCCAGTGCTGGAGGGTGAGAGAAGTTACCCGGTACCGGTACTCGCATCAATGGTACCTGTTTCGTCGAACTCAAGGACGGGCTGCTGAGTGACCAACCAGGCTCCGCCCTTGATCCAGGGTCAAAACCAAGCCCCTCCAAGTTCTGCTGCTTCACCTACCTGTTAACACGAAACCCAGGGCAGACCACCGGCCTATGACCCATGTTTGGCCATGCCTGAGCTAAAACACCTCTGAACAGCATGACAACAGGCTAACCACCAGCATTGCATTCTGAATGTTCCTGACACAGCCAAGAAACATGCGCATAACTAAAGCAACTGGCACCATGCCATAAAAGTATCAATTCAGCCTTCTATGAATGCAAAATGTGCTCTGTGGCGATCCGTATTAGTGTTCCCTCCAAACCAGCCGCCCTAACCAGGCAACCCGCACCCTCTTGGCACTGGCACACTCCCGCCCCAGCTGCCCTAGAGTGCCTGGTCGTGTGTGGCCACAACCTACGTTTTATCACTGACGTTATATCGGGGTATGATGACACTCAACTAACTCTTCTGCTGAGTGCCCCTTGCACCGTCGCAAGTATGTCTTTGCCTACTTAGTGGCTGGATGTAAAGTTAGATGTCATTGGCAGCCCAGTCCCGGGCGAACATAGCAGCTTTACAGTTTCTGGTGCTGTAGACCGTACCTGTAGCTTGCGAACCGAATGCAATTCCCTTGCTCCTATTGAGCACGAAACCCACAACAATTTCTCACCATGGTTCAATACCTTACTGCTGCTCATCATTTCCTAGCAGAATGTTGACAAATCTATGTTCTGCAATGGCACTACTTCGCAGCCTTCACCATTCTGCCAGTGCCGAAAAGACCTTTGTCCTGCTGCCTGGCCTAAGCAAACTAGCCCTGTTCTAGAAGCGCCCGCTTCAGCCCTGGAGCAAACAATTCGCCAGTAACCCCAAACTGGCCCTGATGCGAAACAAACTATGCCAAGGCACACAGGTGTGTGTAATAACTAATAGCAGGTCTAACAGCGTCAACCAGCATCCTCAGCTTACAATAGGTGTGAAGGAGTAGGGGTTTCCAGTGAGAATAAGATGACAGCAAATACAGCGGGAGGAGCGACCAATGACCTGCCCAAAGACTCTTCGAAATCCTCCTACCGAATGATGTGGGAGCTTGCCACCAACCTGTGTCCAAGCCTGCCAACCCCACAAGTATTTGGACCCCTATTGCTCCAAGGATTGGAGGGGGGGAGGAGGGGCAGTCTGGTCTGAAGATGTGTGTGATGGAGGACATGCGTCCTAGAGTACCTATAGTTGGGTTCAAACGAGTACCTGATGTGTTTAATACTAATAACAGTAGTGGCAACTCAATCAGAACTGGGCTAGTGGCCCCCCGTCTTACAACCGTGTGTGACACACAGGGAGATTTACGGAAGGCTAACCCCAGTCAGACACAGAAAGACCCACCACGTGGCTGTGCCCAAAACCACCATCCCGCATCAAACCGACCCGATGGAAAGACAAGCGCCTAACGCTCTACACCCGCGGATGACCCAGGAAATAACCAATCGTTTAACAATCGAGTAAATAACAACGGACATCCTTTCAGCATCTGAAGGCCTAGCCCTTCAGAAGTAACCTGGGAGCCCAACGCCAGGCATCAGGACAGGCCTCGGCACCTGTGGCGTGTGTGATCTTTGCCCACTACCGTGTGAGCCAGTGCCCCCGTTGCATACTTTTTTTTTTTTTTTTGATCACTGAAGCACACGGAAACCACCCTAGCTGTTCCTTGCCGCTAGGTCATCCTACCCTCAGGAGGCCAATGAACGACCAGGTAACATTAACACTCACTCAACACTAGGCGTAACTCTTTGCTTAGCCTAGGTGCTGGATGCAAAGTGACACCTCCCCCTGCTCCCGACCATAGTGGTGAAGAGTCCCAGGAGTGCTCGGCTAATATAAAAGACCTCGACAGAACAGAGGGAGCCCTGCGCAGCTACAAGTGTTTTCCAGAGTGAAACTGGACTGCAGGGCTACCCAGCATGCTCCGGCACTGGCTATGGCATACAGACCAGCCATCAACACACCGCGCATTTAATAGGTGTTCCAAGTCCACTCGGCCTAGTTTGCCAATGCAACAAAGCATTGCAACCAGGCCTCCCCCAGGACCGCTGAGGCAGGAATACTACCAATCAACCTCCCATCTCGCATCAGTACTGGCTAGACTATGCCTCTTTGGTGCATAGGATAATGAGACATCATTGTGGCTAACAGGCATATCCTCTTGAAAAATGCCTCCGTTCAGGCATGGTAAGGCCGGGTCACCAACACTACTAGCCAAACTTACTAAAGTTTTACACTCCCAAGCCCTTTCAGTGTGAATATTATTTGAATCAGAAGGCACAAGGGATACCTACGGGCCCCGAGCCCATCCCGATGAAGGGTGTGCATTACCAACAGTGAGAGCCGTAGTCATTATTGGTGAGCCCAGGCAAAGTCTGGCAGATCATTGCTTCCCCAGGTCTATTTACAACATTTACTGGGTTACCAAATACGTTAAGGACATCTGCAATGCATAACCACCAGAATACGATGTTGGGCCGGTGGCGATGAATGACGTACACAAAAGGCTGGTAAAGCAGTGGACACTGAGAGATGTTGCACTTGGCCACCAAGAACTCACACAATAGGTCAACCTGCCTGGCCCACCGCAGGCAATAACCGGGAAATCACATCTCCTTCCTGGACAAGGGACGTTGACGGACACAACAAAACGGGCCCCTCACCCTATGCCATTGACCGACTCGGGCCCACGAGGTAATCTACTGTGGCGGAGGACACCTACCCCCTGATAGATGCTGTATACACATTACCCCTTCAGGAGCATGCCTCCAAGGTGGCCGACTCACCACGTGCACTCTGACAGTTTTCAGCCCGGTAGAACTCAAGCAACGTCACCCAAAGACAAGCAACAATGCCATGACATGTCAATGCATGGGAGGAAGGCAAATCAACCACCGCGAACCCAAACCGCAACAAGGGACATATGACCTGTCTTTGAATGCACAGTACATGTGATAAAAACAAGTTTTAAAGGCATATTTAATGTCCATTCACCACCAGCACACTAATTTAGAATAGAGGCACCGTAGACCTAAACCGTTCCTTAATTAATGGAAAGTGTCGACGTTAAAATCCCAAGAGCATCTGGCCATCTTCCACATGCAAGTCGAAGAAGCTGTGCCTCAAGTTTGCCAAGAGGTCAAGTGGTTCACTAAAGGTCCCAAAAGAGACGTGCGAGGCCATGTTTTGTATTTAATTAAGTTCAACTTTTGGCTCTTAGCAGCTCTTGCTGCATATAGACAAAGTTCACCCCCTACTTCTTGCTTCATACTCCCAATATGAAGAAATTTATGGAGGTTTGTACAAGGTTTCCTCTCCAAATATGTCACAGGTCCTATGCTCGACCACAGGAGACCGAACTAGTGTTGATCGTGTGCTGAAGGACGCTCATGGTGAAGGAGGATGACTCCGCGAGCTAGTGCTCAACACACCATTTACGTAACCCTAATAGCTCTACCGGACATATTACTGCCGAGCGCCGCGCTTACAAGGCAAACTGCCATGGGCCGCCAAAATGCCCACCCATTACTGAGCGCCCATGACTCGGGCTGTGCTACTCCCGGCCGCCGCAACGTAATCAATGTTACCCGCGCGCAGCGTCGAGCGCGCGTGAACGCCCTACGCTGCCCTCCGCCCATGTTATTCGTCATGGCCTACTGTCCCAACTTGCGCTACCACGTCCTAGAAACACCCAAGATGCGGGTTGAAATAAACATTGGCATCAGAGAACTCATTGTGCATGTCGACCCGTGCGGGCACCCTCCCACTCGGGATATGCAGGTGCCCAATGGTACAGCGCTAATGGCTTATAACGTGACGCTGCAGGCTCTGCCCTACCTTGTACACAGGCATGCTTTACTCCCTAGCATAACAAAAGCATCAGTAGCACCTCCGAAGAACAATTCAAGTAAGATAGACACGTGGAGATTGAGTGATTTTCCCCGAATCACAAGGAGTACCGCGCCCCCCAGCTGGAGCTCTACCCGGTACCCGGTACCCCCTGCGAGGTCGGCCGCCTATGCCATTAGGCTGCATCCTCTCAAAGGGCTACCCCCCCGCCCCCCAATCTGCTGCTCAACCGCCTCTGTCGTTGGTTTCATGAGGCCTCTCAGACCCCCTACCGGTGAACCGGGGGTGAAATTAATAATTTTTTCCCTTTCACCCTGTTTCCAACCAACTGCATATCTTGGCTACAGGTGGCAGGGGATTGCTTTGTCAAATTCGCCCATAACTTGTTGACTGCAGCCCCAATGGAACCGGACCGGTCTACACAGCGTGTCTGTAAAATCACAACATGTACGCGGGGGGTTGCCCGGAAATACCAGGAGAGAGGAGGCGCCTCGCGGCTCGAACCCGAACGCAATCCCCGATCACGGCAGCGGTGCGCACAGGTGCCGCCAGTTTGGCTCTGCCAGCCTCGTTCCCCGAAGAAAGAAGGGTTCTTAATTTGCATAATCTAAAGCGCAACTCAACCCGAAGGTATTGGAGCGCGTACATGGCACCGTCTGTGCATTACCCAATCATGCACGGGGGAATCACTAATTTGCCCAGGATCACACGATGTGACCGCGACCTCGAGACTCGAACCCTGGTTACCCGCACCAAAAGCGGCAGCGCAGCCGGCGGGCTTTGAGCCGGAACTGCGTTGCACCGGCATGCGGAGAAATAAGTGATTAGCCCAGGATCACAGGGCAGAAGACGCGGCCTCGCGGCTCGAACCCTGGGTCCCGCACATGGCGGCAGCGCAGCCGGCGGGCTTCGAGCCGGAGCTGGAATACACCGGCGTGCGGAGATTAGCAATTGCCCAGGTTCACAGGGTGAAGGCGCGGCCACGCGGCTCGGGCTCTGGTGTCCCGCACCATAAGCGGCTGCACAGCCGGCGGCTTCGAGCCGAAACTGCATCCCCTGTCAGCAGAGATAAAGTGATTTGCCCAGGTCCCCAGGGGAAGACGCAGCCTCGTGGCTCGAGCCCTGGTATCCCAAACCATAAGCGGCCAGGGCAACCCTGGGCCCAGGCTGAGCACGGCAACCTCCGCCACGAAACCGTGGGTGGCTCGGAGGAGGGGGGGGCAGGGCTCGAGCCACCAGGTGCAACGCGCCCTGCGAAAAGGCCGCGCGTGACCTGCTCCCTCAGGTACCCCGCACCGAGAGTGAGGGAGATTCAGGCACCAACTCGAACCCCGATGTCAGAACGCTATACCTGCGCTGCTTCCACGAGTTGATAGCGTAGTGCTGGGCCTAAGGATCCCCAGCCGCATATCGCCACCGGGAGAGCAACAGCCGTGGGGGCCCCAAGGTAAATGATATCTAGGTGAACCGAGACACTGGGGAAACAATATATATCAATTTATTGTATCTTTAATAGCGTGAACTCGACCCAGAGGAATTGATGCGCTGAGCAGGAGCACCGTGTTTGTACATATTCAGGGACCTGGAGAATAAATGGTTAGCCCAGAATCACTGGCTTTGAACGGGACCCCGAGGCTCAAATCCATGTTTCCTGCACCAAAATCGGCGGACTAGCCGACCGACGACATTCTCTCCCGTGACGGCAGGACAGCGCGCGGTGGTCAAAGCCGGGGGCGCCCGAGGGGTGCATGCAACCCCCAACGCTGCCCATCCGGGAATACCCACTCGCACATGCCGTGCCCTCCCAGAACCCCGCTCCGGATGCCATGCAGAAACCCGCTACCCCCCGCAGTCAGCCAGCCCACGCTGGGCTGCTCAGCCATGCAGCACTACTGAGAAGTGCACAGGCAGGGGGGGGGGCTCTGCGGTCACTCACCAGGAAACCGTGACGAGGATAAAGTCGAGTTGGCAGAGCGGGGGGTCGCACGTCCTAGAGACGAGAGGGACAAGAGGGACCGACGCTGAAGCTGGATTGAAGCATGGCCGCGCGTGAGCCTAAATGCCTCCAGCGCCCTAGCGAGCCATCGTGCCGCCCGTGGCCAATCTACTGATACCCCCCCGAGCGGGAGGGAAGCGAGGGTACCGGCCATATTCCCTGACCCAGGCATGCTCTTGCCCCCCCCACAAACTCGCCCAGCAGCCGACCTACAATCTTGCACCGCGCCGCCCCCCCCGCCTGTGGTACTCCGACCACAGGGCCCCGTCACCTGGTACTGTCCAGGGACAGGGCCGGGGCGAGAGGAAAGTCACCGGCAAACTCACCAAGTAGAAGTACTGGAGGTAGGGCGCACGAATAACCCGCGACGGCGAGACGATCGAGCAGCGAACTGCTCAAGGCGAACGAGAGGACAAGAGGGCGAGGAGGGGGCGGAGACAGTATAAATACCCCTGTCTCCTCCCCGCCCCCGCCGGAAGCAGCCATCTGCTGGGGTCTCCCCTGGTGCGACCCAGGGACTAGACCTCCCACCCCTGTGCCTTCCTGTGGCACTAAGGCGGCCACCCTCTTAGGGGGGGGGGGCTGCTGCGCAACCCCCCCCCCCCCCGGGCAGCCTTACAAAGTCCCTTTCACAGTGCCCTGTAGATTAGAGGGCAGGCTCCCCATTTGCAGCGCCCGAGGGAGCCACACGGCCCGCAGCTTTGGGACACTTATATATGTGTGTCAGGGCGAGGCAAGCAACTGTAAAAGAGGAGGCCATGTGTCCGACTAGCAAGCATCTAACAGAAAAGGACTAACAACAAAACACAAGGAAGCTAGAGTATGTCCAAGGCACACACTTGAAAATGTATGGCAGCCACGTCCCCCAGCACTGACTGAGTGGCTTACAACTCCCACTCTGCTTCCACGCCGGCAGGGAGACCGAAAGGTGAGGAACGGCCAGATGGGTGTAGAGTGCACTGCACGCCCCTAGTGGCAATAGGCCACTATTGCTCCACCAGCAGAATAAAGAGACACTCAACTCACACATAGCAAGAAACATAGTGGCACAGCCAGGAAAACTGACAAGAACCAGCAAAAGCCAGAAAAAGCCTCAAGTCCGCAAACCCCGTAGAACACAAGAAAGACATTTGCAGACCGCGCAACCCCCAGTGGCCGTCTGATGCCACTGCAAGAAAGGAGATAGCACCACACCCCCAGTGGTAAATGGCCACCATCACAAGAAAGAAGAGCAGGCACGCCTTGACGAAGGACCAAGAGCGTGGAATCCGAGGTCTGCCGATGAAGTTGGCGCCGGTGAACTTGACAGCAGGGGCAGGTGTCCAGGAAAGAGAGACAGCAAAGAGTGTCCTCCCTCACACTGCCTCAAGACGAAGTCAACAGTGGCCCAAGGCAGGCAAGAGGAGAGTCGTACACTCCACGTGCCAAGATGCCACAGCAACATGCGCTTCAAAGACATGCAACACTTGGACGGATGCCACATCGCACCGCAAGCAAAGAGCATGTCACACGAAGTGACCGACCCCACCAAGCATGCCTGCATGGAGGAAGGAGCAGGCGCCATTACAGCGCCGGCTTGAAGCGCAAGCATGAAGCCCTTGAGCGAAGAAGTAACCTGCCATCTTGTCAGAGGAGCACTATGATAATCCCTGAGGGGATGGGGCCCGCGAAAGGTCCACAAGGAGAAGAAGCATGTCCTAGCTACAGGACAGTCCTGCCACAGGTCCGCAGCAAGCAAAGACAGTCCTAAGAACTGGACATGACCAGCGAGATGTCCATGTGGCGCGAACATGAAAGATGTGGCAGAACGCCACATCCAAGTGAGGAAACTGGTCGGAAGGAGGGGAAGAGCGTGGCAGGACGTCACTTCATGAAGGAGGAGAGGAGAGTGGCAGAACGCCACAGGGCGAACATCCACCAGAGGCGCACAAGAGGAAAAAGGAGAAGATTGACAGGACAGAGAACTTGTGCCAGCACTGGAGAAGGTGTTCATCAGCACAAGTCAGCCACCGGGGTGCAGAGACTACACTGGAAACAGCTTTGCAGGAGGACCAACCATAAACCGCTAACAAGTGCGGTTTGCGTCCAGGACCCACGCTTCACAGTGCGACCGTCGATGGCACCTCATCTAGCAAGTGCACCTGCCAGAAGACAACCTAAGTGGCCACGATGTCCCACCAGTCCTCCTCACTCCACAAGGTCACCTAAAGCAAGAGATCACCGCCTGTTGCCCAACTGAAAGAAATGATTGTGTTCATCATCCGGAGTTCAACTAGGCACTCTTGGCACCGTGGGATGCTAGCCACCCAGAAACCTTCTGTGTGCCCCCCTAAATCTGAAGCCTGCCAAAGAAGAGCATACCTGACCATTGGACTATCCACCCCTGGGGTTACACAAGGCTTGCCCGTATCCCTGTTGGGAGTGCTGCAGCGACCCCTCAGAGCAGCCTACGAAAGGCCCACACAGCCCACACAGTCACGTGGCAATCCAGGGGCAGGAGTTTCAACAGAGTTCCTGTGAGAGGGGAATCCGAACTTAGAGAGATGCGTCGGCAGCAGCGCCACGACAGGCTCCGGGAAGCATGGAGATCACAGACTAGTAATCTAAAGACCATCTGATGGAGGCATGTAAACCTGAGTCCTAACGGCAAGAGCACTCAGACTCTAAGACACCACCCTTTGCGACTGAATGAACGATTTGGCTGTGGTCCTGTTGGCAGTTCCTCAGTGACGCCTTTGCGCGGCCTACGAAAGGCCTCGACAGTCCACACGGTCCCATGGCAGCCCTGCAGGAGGGCCCTCCAGGAGACTCCTGTGAGAGGGGAGTCAAGGCAGCAGAGGCAAGTCTAAAGCTGCTCTGCCAGCAGGAACAGAGAAGCATCATCTCCTCCAAGGAAGGCCCTAATCCATCAAGGTCATCCTCAGTATTTGCAGATTTGCCATCCACCAGAGCCTGAGTGCCTGCAATAAGATCTCCAAAGCAGACTCCACCACGGCTCCAGATGCACTGCTAATTGAACTGTGTAAATAGACTCCAACACCCCAAGAACCAGGCCGGTCTGAACTACATTGCCGAGGTGTACTAAAGCATCCTGACCATGCTGTCCAGAGCTCCAGCACTGGCCGGCAGATGGCCTGAAGCAACTCATTGGTGCTTTGTATTGTTGTTTGGTTTTTTCATAGGTTGGACTTTTGTTTGTTTCTTTTCCATTAAAGTGGGGGAGGGATGTAGTGTCAGCTTCCTGTTGTACCCACTCTAAACACCCACCCATCACAGGCGTCACCAATCAGGTGACCCTGCAAATAAAAGGAGCTGGGCGCACTTGCTCGTGGCCAGTTCCAGTATCCAACTACAGTGTGTCAGTTTAGTCATTTGCATAGCATGTGGGCCTAAGACCCAAGACACTACAGAGAGCATGAAATGCTCTTCTCTGCCAGCCCACGGTCTACCCCGAGTCCTGACACCTGTCCTCAGAGCAGGGGCAAATGAGAAAGGAACTGGTCTTGGAGTGGTAAATCGGAATGTGTAAAAGAAGTCCATTACTCCAAGGGATGCTTGTTATTCCCTATTTCTGGGACAATACCTCATAATCTATCAGGGGTAGCGGATGGTAACCTTAAATCTGGAGAACCTACATCCCTGTACCTATATGAGATTGACTTGTAGCCCGGGTAAAGGTGTTACCTGTGCACCAACTTTATTCGGCATTGGGTATTCCATGTACGTCTCTATGTTGTGTTACTTGGCATCGGGTGAGGCTAGGGTGACCAACCGTCCATGAATTTCATGGACCGTCAGTTAATTGGAAGTCACGTCGGTTGTCTGTGACGATCCATCTTACGGATGCCTTTTGTCCGTAATTTTGGGGGTGACAGAGACCTGCACTGCTCGCCTTTGAAATGCCTCAGTTTCTGAGAACTCCCTGCTGGGGCCGCCTCAAACTCCTCTGTGCTCAAGAGCAGCCCCTCCCCAGCCTTTCACAGACTGTGATGGACCCACTGTCCTTCTGTCTTGCCGGCTGATTGTGACACACAGAATCACAATGGGCCAGTATGGCAATTAAGGCATGTGGTGGGCCTGAAGGCAAGGGGAGAAAAATGTAACAAATTAGATGGAAGTAGCATTGTCCAGTTACTTTTGAAAAACAAGCATATGCAATCAGTCACACATTGGTACAAGTTAGAGCTTTTGTTTACCCAATCCCTAATATAGCCTTATTTTGACTTGCACTTATGCTACTAGTCTATTTTCCTATATATTATAGCGTGATCTCCTCTGATGTGTCTTTAAAATGTACCTTTTGTCCCAAAGTTTTGTCCTGAATTCTGACCTTTCTGTCCTGAATTTTTGTCCTGAATTTTGACCTTTTGTCCTGAATGTTTACACTCACTGTCCTGAATTTGCACCCATGCCAGTTGGTCACCCTAGGTGAGGCACATACACACAGTCTTATAGAGGGCTGCTTTGCTTCTAGCCCTTGTTAGTTTAGTGCCTAACATGTATCAAGGTGCTACATGCCACCTGCTGTCGTCCTACTAGAAGCCGTCTATATATAGTGACCCACTTGCCTCTGAGCGCTCTCATTACATAAAAGATTTGGGTAGCACTGCTATCTGACATTTCCTGCCTCTGGCCGCCACTTCTCTGCAGTACTAGTTTACATAAAAGCGCTACCCTCATATAGTCTCTGTTAGAAATGGGGGTCTCTAGTTGGCAGAGGTAGGTTCCTCTGTCCAAATAGGGACCCTTCTTCCTAGTCAGGATAAGGGAGTTACAGTTCTAAAATAACCCCTGCTCACCCCCTTGTTAGCTTGGCATGAGCAGTCAGGCTTATCTTAGAGGCAGTGTGTAAAGCATTTGCACATAACCAACAGTAATACAGTGTAAGCACTACAAAAGGACACCAAACCAGTTTAGAAAAATATCCAATATTTTTATATACTTAAGACCAGACCAAAAGCCATACAAATCTACAATACAGTACTTAAAAATCTTCTGTTATCAAAATATGCTTGAAAAACAGTTCCTTGATGTCGATAGCTCCATCCGGGGCTATCACAGCGTTGTGAGCAAACAAATCCAAACAGTTCTGGCTGACCGCAGCGTCGTGGGCCAGCTACGGTTTCGGGAAGACCTGCAAACAGTACCTTTTAGAAATGCAGGATGTCGGCAACCTCTCTTTGAGCTTCCGAAAGCACTGTGTCCGCAGGCGTCGGTTCCGGAGGTCCGTGCAGTAGTCGTCGGGGCCCTCGAAGTCATACGCGTTGTAGGAGAGTAGGATCTGCTTCACACGGGTACCCCCACTTTTTGCTGGTGTTTCACTGTTTTTCGACCTTAGTCTGGCTGTGGCCCTGCTAATCAAGACTACAGCCTAGCTGCTTCCTCTTTAAAATGGTTTCCATGTACATTAGGTACATATCTAATTGGATTCTGGAGTGCCTTATAAGCCCCTAGAATATGGTATACTATGTACCTAGGGCATAGGTACCTCAGAGACCTACCAGGGGCTGAAGCATGTATTATGCCACCCCTGGGAAGCACTCCAAAATGGCACCACAGGTCTGCTACTGCAGCCTGGGTAAGGGTATGCTTGCACCCCTTACCGTGGTATAGGCTACCTATATCCACATATATTTACAGACACATATAAACCTATAAGTCACTCCTATGGCAGGCCTTGACAATCCTGAAGGCAGAGTGCTTGGTTTCATGTGAGAGGGTGCCAAAGCATGAGCTGAGCCCCTCTGCAGCTTTCGGAAATACTTCCTTATGGCTGTTCTGTGATACAGCCGTTTCATATACTCTTAAGTGCATTATAACCTCGCCGTAAATGCTAACTTTGGAATGGCTGCATCAAAACATGTCATGTTTGGTGTCAAACATCGTGGAATACTACCCCCCCCCCCCCCCAGTTCTGGCGGCGGGGGTAGCATTCCACCCTTCTAGAGGGACGGACATGTTCACACTGGGCAAACCCGGTAGGACTTTCCTGAGCCCTGGCATCACAAAATGGATGCCTCTGCCAAAGAAACGGGTCTGGCCTCCTGCTGCTGACCGAAACTCCGGCAGGGGAGGCCTGGACAATAGGTTTCCTGTTGAAGGGAGGTGTAACCATCTCCCCAGACAGGCAGATGTGTATTGGGGATGGGCGGGAGCACTCTCTGGTGCTTTGAAGTCCTGCACTGGGGGCACACTTGGTGTCCCTGTGCATAGTCCAGTTCAAACCGGTTGCAGGGGCTACCTGCCCCTGCTCTGGCGCGAAACTGGACAAAGGAAATGGGTGTAACCACCCCTCTTTCCAAACCCTCCCATAGGTGGGTCCCTAGAGTATGTCCAACCACCAAACTTAGTATAAGTATGGGAACCCAGCCCTTGAGACTTTAGATTACCCTGGACGAAACTCTGCAACATAAATCCTGGACTTTTGATGTTTTATCACGACTAGAAGACTGAAGAAATCTCCCTTTGGGTCAAGGAGTGACTCCCCTGCTTGGCAGGCACCAAAGAAGCAACTAACCGCTCTGCATCGCTGAAGCTCCCGCCGGACGCCGAAGTCTTTGCATCACCAGAGGTGGATTTCCAGACTTTGCTGAGGCTACCCTGAGTCCACAGCAAAGCTGAGGCCTGTGGCTATCGTGGGTGCTGTGGAACCGTGACCCCTGGACACCGTGAACTTTTGCAGCAACACTATCTTCTGGGACTTCCTTGAAGTTGTGCTTTGGGCTCCAAGTGGCCCCAGCCTTGAGCACCTCCTGCAAGGAAGATTGCTGGCCTCCACTCCACAAGTGACCCGTGGACCAGTTTCAAGTGCGACCGCTCGAGGCTAGCAGGTACCCACAAAGGCAACTCCTCTTCTACTTGGAGTTTCCTAGTTGCTCCAGATGTGCCCTGACTTACCTTCACTGGGTGAGTCCCTCAGACCTTGCTGGTCTGCACCGCAGTCCTTTCTCTGAATTTCAGTGACTTGCCATTGCCAAGGCTTGTTGGGTCCAATCTGGTCGCTGATACTGCAGCACTCGACAGACTTTGTGGGGCTGCTTGAATCCGGCTTGTGGACTTCGTTGACGCCTCCTGGACCTCGTGGCTGAAGATTCAAGACACCCATCAACTCACCTGAAGTACCCGACATCTGTGGGCATTGGTCCATCCTACCCTCGTTCACTGGCTAGTGACTCAGACTCTGTCCCCTCTACTTTCAGGTTCCTTCCATTCTAGATCCAGGTTTGGATCACTTCGGACACTTCTCTTCACGGCAGCAGCAGTTCTTTGCAGGCTTCCATTGTAATCGACGACGCGACCCGACACCAAAAGATACCTATGCACCCGGCTTCCCTGGGTGAGGTAACTCGATTACTCCGGTGCTCCCGTGGGTGCTAGCCCTAGAACTTCTTAAGTCCAAAAGGGTTTGGTCCTGACTCGATTCTAAGTGTCCCTAATCTTTAAATTTCCAACCGCGACATTGCCCATAGAAGCTAACGGGAACCCGCGGTTGTGTTTACACACTGCATGCAGTCACCGTGGGTCCCCTGTGTCAGTACCTTGGGTGGTTCCTTGGGGTCCCAGCGATTTTACAGGCTCTAGGCCTTGTGTCTAGTTCAGTCGTGGTTCTTATACCACTTTTTTGGTATATGGTTTGGTACGCCTCTAGGGCCCAAACGTGTATTTGTGTTATTACTGTTGATTGCTAACTTGTAAATTAAGTACTTCGAACTCCAGTAAAGAGACTAGAGGGGTGTGTTTTATCTTAAATACATATATTTTGAATATATACCTAGTGTGGTTGTCCTTTCATTTGACCATTCAAGAGATTATAGACTAGTAAAACAAGCTGCTTTACATTCCTTCAAGACTTAGCCTGAAGGCTGCTCTCCATGGCTACCACTAGGATAGCTTTCAATAAAGGTTGTCTTTAACTAATTCACTATAAGGGGTTGTTTAGACTGATACAAGGTGTCCACTAGAACTAGTGGACAGCATATATCAGGCCACCTTCTCACACTGGTGTGCAGCGTGTGGGATTCCAGCTTGCTATTGTTTTACCAGATAATCTCAATTGAATTGATCAACTGAAAACCACTAAAGGTACCTAAGGTACATATAATATCAAGTTTAGCTACAGTAAGTTCTACTGAACTTAGAGTTGTGTGTTAAGGGATAGCACACCCTTTCTACAACTCAAGAGAGTTTAGTAGGCCACACTTGTGTAGGTAGTGCAATACACCACACCACATTAGTAATGTCTAACCAGCCAGGAGCCAATGGGTCCCTACCAGGAACCAGTGAGCTCCTTCCCTATAAATATGAGGATCTTTCCTTTGCTCAGCTTAGGGCCTTATGTTCCATTAGGAAGCTGAATACAGGCAAAAGTCCATCCACCCAGCATCTCATAAAGATACTTAAGCTGGATGATATCACAGGGCCTAGTGGGCCTGATGGGGTAGACAGTGTGGGTGGGGCAGCACCTGAGGGTGGGCCTAGGGGTGGAAACTCCCCTGACCCTACCTCTGATGCTGACCAGACTGGTGAAAATGACCAGCCTCTGGTGAACCCAGATCTCCTGGATGAGGATGAGGAGGATGACAATAATGCTCCTTCCTTTATTCCTCCAGGTAGACCTGACAACAGGGCTAGAAGGGATAGATATATGTCAAGGGGATCTGTCCAGTCTATCTCCTCTATAGGGACCTCTGTCTCTTCTCACAGAGGGAGGAAAGCCTCCCAGGAGAGGAGAGAGAGACTGCTGAAGTATGAGCAAGACAAGTTCAACCTCAGAAAGCAGCAGATGGCCTTAGATAGGGAAGCCCTAGAGCTCTACAGAGCTAGTAAAAAGGAGGGACTAGAGTCCCTTGGTGGCAGCAATTTCCCTAGAGATGACCATAGAAACCGAAGTAAGATTGTCCCTCCCTACCAGAGTGGGGATGACATCCACAAATGGATAACTGCCTTGGAGAGGACCTGTCAAGTACAGAAGGTCCCTCAAGGTCAGTGGGCAGCAATCTTATGGCTCTCCTTTGCAGACAAAGGTAGAGATAATCTCCTCACTGTAAGAGAAGAGGATGCTGATGATTACCAGGTCTTGAAAAGTGCACTGATAGATGGGTTTGTCCTAACCACTGAACAATACAGGTTAAAGTTCAGAGACACCCAAAAAGCACAAAATCAAGACTGGGTTGACTTTGTTGACTGTGCTGCTAAGGCTCTGGAAGGTTGGTTATTGGGCAGTAAAGTGTGTGACTTCATAGGATTGTGCAATCTGATAATGAGGGAGCAGATTCTTAATAACTGTCAAAATCAGCTGTTGCACCAGTACCTGGTAGACTCTGATCTGACCTCTCCCCAAGAATTGGGAAAGAAGGCAGACAAATGGGTCAGAACCAGGGTGAGGCAGAAGGTACAGAACCAAGGTGGTGACCCAAAGAAGCAAGATTCCAAGAACTCTGACAAGGGTGGGGACAAGGGCAAAGACTAGAAGTCTTCTCAAGGGCCACAACAATCTTCTTCTAATGGGGAGTCACAGTCAAGTAAGGGTAAAGGCCAAAAGAAACCTTGGTGCAAAATCTGTAAGCAGAAACCTCACTGGACCAGTGACTGAGTCCAAAGAAAATACTCCAGCCACCACCAATGCCCCTAAGGCACCTGCTCCCCCTAGTGCAGTTATAATTGGTGGTGGGAATACACAGAATAAGGGTGTAGTAGGGTTGACCCTGGGTTCTGAGATGGACTCTGGCCCAGTCAGAGTTCCAACTCATGCTGTGCTTGTCAGTGATGGGGGCATGGATATGTCCCCTTTTGTGAGTCCCAGTAACCTGGGCAAATACAGACAGCAGCCTTTGATAAATGGAGTAGAAGCTTGGGCATTCAGGGACACAGGAGCAAGTGTCACAATGGTGACAAAAGATCTTGTGGATCCTGGGCAGATTATACTTGGTGAAATGTACCAAGTGAGCAATGCTAGCAATGTCAGAACAGACCATTCTCTGGCAGATGTTAACTTCTCCTGGGGAGGGGTAACTGGCCTTAAGAAGGTTGTGGTAAGTGCAGACCTACCAGTACAGTGCTTGCTTGGCAATGATCTAGAGACTTCAGCTTGGGCTGAAGTGGAGCTCAGGACACATGCAGAAATGTTAGGGATCCCTGCACATGTCTTTGCTGTGACCAGGTCACAGGCTAAAATGTCTAAAACTGGACAGGCCCTGGATTCTGGAATAATGGACCAGGTGCCTCACAAGAGGAGGAGCAGAAGGGTTAAGGCAGAGCCTTCCCACCTGACTCAAAATGCGGATCAGTCTCCTCAGGGAGATGAACTTGAGCCTGAAGAAGGAACTGTCCCAGAGGAGCTTGAACCTGACCAGGTTGAGTTCTTGGGGACAGGGGGCTCTTTCAGGTCTGATCTGAGCCAGGAGCAGAAAACTTGCCCCTCTCTTGAAATCCTCAGACAACAAGCGGCTGATGAGGCTGCTGGGAATGCTAGTGGCACCCATAAAGTTTATTGGGATGATGTACTCCTATACTCAGACAGTAGAGACCCCAAGCCTGGTGCATCCAGGAGGCTGGTTATACCCAGTGGTCGAAGTGGGGGAAAAAAGTAGGGGAACTGTGGGCGGAGAATCAGAGGGCGGGAATAACGTGTGGATTGGGTCAGTGGGCGGAGCCAGAGGTGTGGCCAGAATGCGCAAACATCCCAATTTTTAGTATTTGTTTGGCATTTCACTGCCCAGTTTAATCAACCAATGGATACACATGATTATTTAAGGTTATAATGAGTTATTGACATTAAAATACATTCACAAAGCGGGATATGCTTCTAATCACAGAATGTCCTAAATATGACAAAATGTGGAAGCACAAGCCATTTGTCTCCGAGTCATGGAGTTTGTTATCAGCACTTCTCCCTTTTTCCACAACAGCAGTTCAAACATGAATCGCAAAATATCCTAGTTTGCAAATGTTTTCTATATAATTATGGCTCTGTCATATTTGCCTCATAATGCAAGATCTGCTGCATGATCTGACCATTTAAACTAATAAATTATTTGTAGATCGAACGTATCAAAAGTTTTAAAAAAATGTAACTTGTGTTCCTGCGGAGTGGATGGCCTACTGCAAAAGTTGACTGGTCACCTTTCTCTCTGCTACATTTGTATGTTACATTGGTACTAATAAGGCAAAATCTTTCCAGAGACGGTTAGTGTAGGTACACATGTCAAAATAATAAAATATCAGAAAATATACTGCATTACGCTGCAGCCTTTTTTTTAATGCATAATTTAGTTAACACTGCGGCATAATTTTGTCCTCCTTTGCTGCATAATTAATTCCAGTGACCCCACAGCAGGCAGCACATGTTAAAAGTGCTTGTGAATGAAGCAGAGAGATTGTTAAGTTTGCTAACTTAGGGGCCTATTAGGATGGCGGGCAACGCCGCCATGGAAAGGCACATCTCTGCCTGCATGCTAATGTGGATGGCGGTGTCTTGCAGACACCGCCACCATGTTAGACCCATTTTCCACCCGGTCTCCTGTGAGACCGGCGGAAAACCGGCAGACGTTCTTTCCATCCGCTGGGATCCCCCCGCCATCCTGATATGGCAGGGTGTAAATGGGAGGCGGGCGGAGGATAACGGCAGGTGGATCGCCACCGACAAATGGGCGGTGGCGATCCGCCCGCCATTATAATAGACCCCTTAGTTTGGTGTGAGTGCAACTCCTGCATTGCCAATACCTGGTGAGTTGCAGCTTCTACTGCTGGAACAAGGCCAATGGAGGTAGCTATGGGTGAGGCAGACTGGCCACAAGGGCAGGGCCGGCATTAGCACTGGTGGCGCCCTGTGCATTAATGTCTGTTGGTGCCCCCCAATGACCACCTCCGCCACGGATTCCCTCACTACCACCCTTTAACAGTGCCCCTCAAGTCTCCATAACCCCACTCTCAGTTGCATTTAATTTGATTTACAGCGTCACTCATACCATTGTAGGGTGTCAGTCTTATGTAACATTTTCTATACAGTGATTTACACACATATTGATTGTGTAATGTGTGTGATGTAAAGTGCTCTAAGGACTACAAGGTGTAGGAGTCACATGACAACCATACTAGTAGGCAGTATCGTTTAATAGTGATTGGTCTGGAGAAACAAAAACTCATAATTTAAAACTTAATACCATGATTGGGAGTTCTCTTTATTAATCAGAATTGATTTCTATCCTAAAGAACACTCTTTGCAACATTAGGATAATCAAAGACTGGGGGGGAAAACATAACACTCTAATTCATACCTTGCAGTTTGTATGCAGCTCTTAGATGACAGTTAATGTCTCACCGTTCTATGTTAGGATTTTAACTTAATTGCTTGAGGCCAGGAAGGAGGCAGAAAGCGCTTTTAAAACCATAATATACTTGAAAAAATGATGCCTCCACCCAAAGTCAGCACCCGGTGCGTTCACACCGGTTGCACTGTCCTAGAGCTGGCCCTTCTCAAGGGTCCTGTGACCTCAGTGACAGAGTCACTGTTGTTCTAGGGTGTGCTGCTTCATGGGCCTACCCGGAAGACTGAAGGTGAACTTCAGTATGGATAGTGGTGGACAAGCCTTGAAGGTTAACTTAAACTTGTCATGCTAGGGTCCACCTGCTGGTGCTAAGACACCAGGGCTTCTAAGGTCTTGTGAAGCTTTCTAAGGTCTAGCATGGGAATGTGCTCCCTCAGGAGAATGGTCTGGTGGACTGGTCATGAAGGCGGAACCTAGTTCCCCGGTTCCAAATTCAGCAGCCCTGGCCATAGTGCCACATCCTCTCCCCCACTGAACACCATTCTGCCCCACTGAGAAAAACTCACACTGCCTTCAACTGCAACCCAATTGCTGCTGGCTATAAACACCTGGATGCGGCTCAATTTAAATTACGCACTAGACAAGAGCAATATGCGGCCTACAAAAAAAAGTGACCCCATCTTGGAAAAAGCAAACACTCATAGGGAATGCAAAATTTACCAAACCATGTGAAATGTAATCAGGAACATGGTTACCTTAACGCTTTTACACTCACTATTCAGAAATCAGTGAGCGCTTTTGCCTGAAAAGTTAAGGACATGACTACAGGGCCCTGTCCATTGCTTATATCCTTACAAAACATAAGCAGTATGGTAAAAAAGACCACACCCCTGAACGCAGAGCCGCAGTACACATTTTGTTTTCCAACCCATGCATTGCAGTACCTCCAGGATTGGTGCACTAGTTCCAAGCCCCGGGAAAACAAAAACAAGAAAACAAAAATAGCGCTTTACTGGCAAACTGTAAAAGTGGCGCTAATGTGTTTGGGTGTGAATAAAATCAGTCTGGCCAGTTTGCTACCACTCTGTCTTACTTTATTTATTCTTCCTATTTTTAACCTTTTATTCCCAATGCTTACTTTGGAATTCAAATTTCAGAAGTATACAACACTTCCAGCAAAAGTGTTTTTCATTTTTGGATCCATTTCACACGGGAACAAATAAAAGAAAGGAGAGGAAACAGAGTGAGAGCCCCATCTTGAAGTCACGGTATTCAGTAAGAGAGGAACTGCTAGACAGAAAGAGAGGGAAGAAGGAAAGAGTGAGGGGTTGGGGGGCAGCTAAAGCGGCAGAGCAGAAGTGGACATGGTCTTTGTCTTCTCTGGGCAAGAAGGAAAAGACAGAGTCCTGTTACTTCTCTGCCGCCCACCCGTCACAAACGCCAGGAACGCTGAGCTTTATCTATAGGCCATGCCGATTTCTTGCGTCCTGGGACGCATTTTCAAAATAAATAAGTAGGGGAACGGAATCCTTGGAATTTAAGAAGTAAGAGCACGCCGTGCCTTGCCAATCCCGCCCACTTCGACCACTGGTTATACCTCTGAAGTTTAGGGGTTTCCTATTGACACTAGCCCATGATATTCCCCTAGCAGGACACCTGGGCCAGAACAAGACTTGGGACAGAATTACCACTCACTTTCACTGGCCCCACATGTCTGAAGACACAAAGGAGTTTTGTCGCTCCTGTGTAACCTTCCAGTGGCAAAGCAGGTGGCACTACAAAGGCCCCCCTGATACCACTACCTGTGGTGGGGGTGCCCTTTGAAAGGGTAGGGATTTACATTGTTGGTCTCATGGATCCCCAAACAGCATCTGGGCACAGATTTATACTGGTGGTGGTGGATCATGCCACCAGGTACCCAGAGGCAATTACCCTAAGGCCCACTACAGCACATGTGGTGGCAAGAGCTCTCTTGAGTGTGTTCTCAAGAGTAGGCTTTCCTAAGGAGGTAGTATCTGACAGGGGTGCAAACTTCATTTCTAGTTACTTAACTGCTATGTGGAAGGAGTGTGGAGTTAACTACAAGTTCACCACACCCTATCACCCACAATGCAATGGTTTAGTTGAGAGATTCAACAAAACCTTAAAGGGCATGATCAAAGGACTCCCAGAGAAGCTTAGGCGAAAATGGGACCTGCTCTTGCCCTGCCTTTTATTTGCATACAGGGAGGTGCCTCAAAAGGGGGTTGGCTACAGCCCATTTGATCTTTTGTTTGGTCACCCTGTCAGGGGTCCATTGTGTTTGGTGAAGGAAGGATGGGAGTTACCTCTCAAGCCCTCAAAGCAAGACATAGTGGGCTATGTACTTGCTCTCCGCTCCAGGATGGCTGAGTACATGAAAAAGGCAAACAAACCTTGAGGCTATCCAGGAACTGCAAAAAGCCTGGCATGACCAAAAGGCTGTACTGACTTTACCAGCCAGGACAGACTGTTTGGGTGTTGGAGCCTGTGGCCCCAGCAGCCCTCCAGGACAAATGAAGTGGCCCCCATACAATTGTTGAACAGAAAGGGGAGGTTACCTACTTGGTAGACCTTGGAACCCCTAGGAGTCCCCACAGGGTACTTCATGTCAACAGACTAAAACCATATGTTGACAGGGCAGACATGGGCTTGCTCATGGCTACTGATGAAGGACAGGAGGAAGAGAGTGACCCACTCCCTGACCTGCTTTCTCAGAAACCTGATGATGGGTCAGTTGATGGTGTAGCCTTGGCAGGCAGCCTCACTGCCCAGCAACAAACTGACTGCAGAAACCTTCTCAGCCAGTTTAGACATATGTTTTCTCTGACTCCAAGTCAGACCACCTGGTGCACTCATGAAGTGGACACTGGGGACAGTCTACCTGTGAAGAATAAGATCTACAGGCAACCTAACCATGTCAGGGACTGTATAAGGACAGAAGCCCAAAAGATGTTGGATCTTGGTGTGATTTAACCCTCAGTTAGCCCTTGGGCTAGTCCAGTAGTCCTAGTACCTAAACCTCACACCAGTGGTGGGAAAAGAGAGATGAGGTTGTGTGTAGACTACAGGGGTCTCAATGCAGTCACTAGGACTGATGCCCATCTCATCCCCAGGGCAGATGAGCTAATAGATACTTTGGCCTCAGCCAAGTTTCTAAGCACATTTGACCTGACAGCTGGCTACTGGCAGATCAGACTAGCTGATGATGCAAAGCCAAAGAAAGCATTTTCTACCCCTAGTGGGCACTATCAATTTGTGGTAATGCCCTTTGGTTTGAAAAATGCACCTGCCACTTTCCAAAGGTTGGAGAATCAAGTCCTTACAGGCCTGGAAGACTTTAGTGCAGCATATCTAGATGATATTGCTGTCTTTAGCTCCACCTGGGAGGATCACCTGGTCCACCTGAGGAATGTTTTGGAGGCCCTGCAAAAAGCAGGCCTAACTATCAAGGCTACTAAGTGCCAAATAGGGCAAAGTCAGGTTGTGTACCTGGGCCACCTTGTAGGTGGAGGTCAGGTTCAACCATTACAGAGCAAAATCCAGACCATTATGGACTGGGTTGCTCCCACTACCCAGACTCAGGTGAGAGCCTTCTTAGGCCTGGCTGGGTACTATAGGAGATTTGTCAAGGGGTATGGATCAATAGTGACACCCCTGAATGACTTAATTTCTAAAAAGATGCCTAAAAAGGTTCAGTGGACAGCTAGCTGTCAAAAGGCATTTGATGACCTGAAGCAGGCCATGTGCAATGCTCCCCTTCTGCAGAGTTCTGACTACTCCAAGAAGTTCATTGTCCAAATACATGCATCTGAATTGGTTGTCACACTTGAATGATGAAGGTCAGGATCAGCCAGTAGCTTTCATAAGCAGAAGGCTGACCCCTAGAGAGAAACGTTGGTCAGCCATTGAGAGGGAGTCCTTTGCTGTGGTTTGGACTCTGAAGAAGTTGAAGCCATACTTGTTTGGTACTCACTTCCTTGTTCAGACAGACCATAAGCCCCTCTTATGGCTAAAACAAATGAAGTGTGAAAACCCCAAACTGCTTAGGTGGTCCATTTCCCTACAGGGGATGGACTTTACAGTGGAACATAGATCTGGGAGTAACCATGCCAATGCAGATGGGCTCTCTAGGTATTTCCACTTAGAACATGAAGGCTCAACTGCTCAAGGTTAGTTTAATGTACCTGCGTTGGGGGGGTGGGAGGGAGTTGGGTAGGAGAGTAGGATCTGCTTCACATGGGTACCTTCACTTTTTGCTGGTGTTTCACTGTTTTTCGACCTTAGTCTGGCTGTGGCCCTGCTAATCAGGACCACAGCCTAGCTGTTGTCTCTCTAAAATGGTTTCCATGTACATTAGGTACATATCTAATTGGATTCTGAAGTGCATTATAAGCCCCTATTATATGGTATACTATGTACCTATGGCATAGGTACCTCAGAGGCCTATCAGGGGCTGAAGCATGCATTATCCCACCCCTGGGAAGCACTCCAAAATGGCACCACAGGTCTGCTACTGCAGCCCGGGTAAGGGTGTGCTTGCACCCCTTACCATGGTATAGGCTACCTATATCCACATATATATACAGACACATATAAACCTATAAGTCACTCCTATGGCAGGCCTTGACAATCCTGAAGGCAGAGTGCTTGGTTTTGTGTGAGAGGGTGCCCAAGCATGAGCTGAGCCCCTCTGCAGCTTTCGGAAATACTTCCCTATGGCTGTTCTGTGATACAGCCATACCATATACTCTTAAGTGCATTATAACCTCGCCGTAAATGCTAACTTTGGAATGGCTGCATCAAAACATGTCGTGTTTGGTGTCAAACATCGTGGAATACTACCCCCCCCCCCGCCAGATCTGGTGGCGGGGGTAGCATTCCAGCCTTCTAGAGGGAGAGACATGTTCACACTGGTCAAACCCGGTAGGGCCTTCCTGAGCCCTGGCATCATAAAATGGATGCCTCTGCCACAGACACGGGTCTGGCCTCCTGCAGCTGACCGAAACTCCAGCAGGGAAAGGCCTGGACAATAGGTTTCCTGTCGAAGGGAGGTGTAACCACCTCCCCAGACAGCCAGATGTGTATTGGGGCTGGGCGGGAGCACTCTCTGGTGATTTGAAGTCCTGCACTGGGGGCACACTTGGTGTCCCTGTGCATAGTCCAGTTCAAACCGGTTTCAGGGGCTACCTGCCCCTGCTCTGGTGCGAAACTGGACAAAGGAAATGGGTGTAACCACCCCTCTTTCCAAACCCTCCCATAGGTGGGTCCCTAGAGTATGTCCAACCCCCAAACTTAGTATAAGTATGGGAACCCAGTCCTTGAGACTTTAGAGTACCCTGGACGAAACTCTGCAACATAAATCCTGGACTTTCGATGTTCTATCACGACTAGAAGACTGAAGAAATCTCCCATGGGGTCAAGGAGTGACTCCCCTGCTTGGCAGGCACCAAAGAAGCAACTGACCGGTCTGCATCGCTGAAGCTCCCGCTGGATGCTGAAGTCTTTGCATCACCAGAGGGGAATTTCCAGACTTCCCCGAGGCGACCCTGAGTCCACAGCGAAGCTGAGGCCTGTGGCTATTGTGGGTGACGTGGAACCGTGACCCCTGGACACCGTGAACTTTTGCAGCAACACTATCTTCTGGGACGTTCTTGAAGTTGTGCTTTGGGCTCCAAGTGGCCCCAGCCTTGAGCACCTCCTGCACCGAAGATTACTGGCCTCCACTCCACGAGTGACCCATGGGCCAGTTTCAAGTGTGACCACTCGAGGCTCCCTCGCGATCAGTGGCCCGTTGGCTAGCAGGTCCCCACAAAGGCAACTCCTCTTCTACTTGGGGTTTCCTGGTTGTTCCAGAAGTGCCCTGACTTACCCTTGCTGGATGAATCCCTGAGACCTTGGTCTGCACCGCAGTCCTTTCTCTGAATTCCAGTGACTTGCAGTTGCCAAGGCTTGTTGGGTCCAATCTGGTCGCCGACACCGCAGCACTCGACAGACTTCGTAGGGACAGCTCGAATCCAGCTCATGGACTTCGTCGATGCCTCCTGGACCTAGTGGCTGAAGAGTCAAGACACCCGTCAACTCACCTGAAGCACCCGACATCTGTGGGCATTGGTCCATCCTGCCCTCGGTCACTGGCTAGGGACTCAGACTCTGTCCCCTCTACTTTCAGGTTCCTTCCATTCTAGATCCAGGTTTGGTTCTCTTCGGACACTTCTCCTCTTCACGGCAGCAGCAGTTCTTTGCAGGCTTCCATTGTAATCGAAGACGCGACCCGACACGAAAAGACACCTATGCACCCGGCTTCCCTGGGTGAGGTAACTCGATTACTCCAGTGCTCCCGTGGGTGCTAGCCCTAGAACTTCTTAAGTCCAAAAGGGTTTGGTCCTGACTCGATTCAAAGTGTCCCTAATCTTTAAATTTCCAACCGCGACATTGCCCATAGAAGCTAACGAGAACCTGTGGTTGTGTTTACACACTGCATACAGTCCCTGTGGGTCCCCTGTGTCACTACCTTGGGTGGTTCCTTGGGGTCCCAGCGATTCTACAGGCTCTAGGCCTTGTGTTCAGTTCAGTCGTGGTTCTTATACCACTTTTTTGGTATATGGTTTGGTATGCCCCTAGGGCACAAACGAACTCCAGTCTCATAAAGAGACTAGAGGGATGTGTTTTATCTTAAATACATATATTTTGAATATATACCTGGTGTGGTTGTCCTTTCATTTGACCATACAAGAGATTATAGACTGTTAAAACAAGCTGCTTTACATTCCTTCAAGACTTAGCCTGAAGGCTGCTCTCCATAGCTACCACTAGGATAGCTTTCAATAAAGGTTGTCTTTAACCAATTCACCATAAGGGGTTGTTTGGACGGATACAAGATGTCCACTAGAACTAGTGGACAGCATATATCAGGCCACCTTCTCACACGTGTTGCAGATCGAACTCCTCTCTGTTGAAGTCAGGAGCACTATCATCGGCAGGTGACGAGTGCTGCGGTGCGAAGTGCAGCAGTGCGGTGTGCGGTACCCTCAGGTCGTGGTGCGAGCAGCAGGCGTCGTGGGTGACACCAGGGTCACGGTGTGAAGTGAATAGGACAACAAAGACCCAGGGGGCAGCAGAAAACACTCACGCATCCCCTCCATCAATCTTCACTCTCACCCGTCCGCCTCTTCCATATCTCCCTAATCCTTTTTTCCCGCACCTGTTTGCCCCGCCCCTATGCTCTCCCCCTTCATATTTGACCTTACCCTCCTACCCTGTGCTCTTGTCCTTCCTAGTTCATATTCCATTTCTCCTCCACCCATTGCGAGTCACAATAGATTGGAACATTTCCACATAGGGTGACCAACTGGCATGGGTGCAAATTCAGCACGGTGAGTGTAAAAATTCAGGACAAAGGGTCAAAATCCAGGACAAAATATCAGGACAGAAGGTCAAAATTCAGGACAAAAGGTAATTTTTACATACCTATCAGCGGAGGTTGAGTGATAATATGTAAATAGACAACCACTTAAGTACAAGTCAAAATAGGTTTATATTAGGTTGAGACAATCATGCTTCTCACGGTATTTCTGTATGCGTACAGTTTTGAACAACTGTGCAGGTCTTATTGTGGTATTTCATATCATAATAATATATTTATATGGTTACTGATGAATTGTTGAATGGACATCGACATTCAACAATTCATCAGTATTTTGCTACGTAATTGTGTTGGGGTTCGGCCGCAGGGAATCCCCATAACTCAAAAAAACCATGAACCTGGTCTTGTGTAATGTGGTGCACGTTAAGCGCTCCAATGTCCTTGGGCCGAACTCACACTATATAAAAACCACCAAACATAAACAAATAGTATGTTATCTGTGTGACTTTTTGCCCCACCTTTTCATACTTCGTTCAGTTTTCTGTTGATGGTTTTATTTGTATTTCGTTTTATGCATTTACATGGTAGTAGTCAGGATCATGAGTTTTACAATAGAGATACATAAAACAAGTATTAAAATGCAATTCCAGCGCTTTGAAGTACAGTGAAGACGAAATTACGCTATCGAAAAGAAAACACAAAATAAACAACAGACCTGTATGCTTCACTCCCTCGAATGGAAATGTGATATAGTCATTTTAAATTGCGGGTGTTCAACTTGTGCCTCTTGCGAACCTGATTCCAAAGCTGACATTGTCCCATGCTCTTGGGAAAGTACGGTGTGGATGACGCTGGAGCGATGCTGGTGGCACCAGCCAGGCTGATGTGGTTTGTATGTTCCTATGTACATCCCGCCTGGTCCTTTCGGTACCTAGTGCCCTGCGCATTTAGTATTGCAATGGGTGGGTTGGGGCTGCTCGTGTGCTTAGAGGAGGTGTGCGAGGCGCCCCAGCAGGGAGCTGAGGCTTCTCGCAGGGGAACAGCTCTGCTCCCTGCCAGGCCCAAAATTACTGACAAAAGTCGTCCGTAAAAGGCATCCTCGCGGACTACGGACGTGACGTCCAAATTACCGACGGTCCGTGAAATGTACGACGGTTGGTCACCCTATTTTCAAATGCACCCAAACCTTGGTGTGCGCCATGGCGCGAGCTCCCACCTAACTTCCTAGTTCTACCTTCTGCTAGCTGCTCCAGGCTTAGAGCCGGCCTTACCCTCGTACAAGCGCACATACACCTAGGTCTCACCTGGACATCCTCGCAGCCATGTCCGACCAGCTTCTCACACACATTTCTTGAGGTGCCTGCCTGCCAGGCACTGCTGTCCTTGGGCGCGCTCCTATCGACACTATTTTCTCGTGATTCTCTACTAGAGCCGACCACAGCGAGACTGGAGCATTGCACGTGTCCTCACACATACCTGGAACATGGAACCTGGAACATATAGGTCACAGTAACTACCACCCCTCCCATCAGTGCATTCATGCCTCTGCATGCATTCTGAGGGCAAAGTAGTAGCGCTTTAAAGCCACAGTAGTGGAGCCAGAGTGCTATATTAATCATTTATAATAAATGACTGTGACAAGTACCTTTCATCAGTGCTTTCAATGGAAATATAGAAGTGCAGGTACTCGCAATTTAGAGTATCTGTTTGCTCCTGAGAAGTGTCGGTACTCTCTCATTAAATGTATTGCAGCAGTGCTGAGAAGTGCAGATACTCTCCCTTTCAAGTTAAAGAGGTGCAGGCACTCTGTACCGGACAGCACCTGCCCGATTAAAGCACTGCTTCCATGAATGTCTCCTTTTAAGCAGACAGACAGGCTACAATGACGTACATAGCAAACTACGCGCTGGTCACTTAAGCGCTCTGGTGTCACTAAAGGAAGATAAGGAATTGCTTGGCTCCCGCCTTGATTTTTCAGTTTCTTCCTTTGGAACTTAAATACATTTTTATTTTCTTTAAGCATCTGAAATCTCATTACTGTTTTAACTAAGCTGCACTTATTAGCTTACTTGTACTTGCCTGTATCTCCAAAGAGGAGCTTTCACTGACGTCAATTAGGAGTAGCCATAGGTAGCAGCCTCTAACCCAACCCATTTTTTGGTGGCCTTAGCACAGTCCTTCCTACCCCTGGTGTCAGGGGTCAAGAGAGAAGTGAGAGCGAGAGAAGTGCGAGCCCTGTTTACTGCGTGTAACTTTCACGACGTGTCCTACATCTCAGACCTTTACTGACCACATACAAGGGACACGGCTGATGAGAAACTAAAGCTGGGGCAAGGAATCTGCCCCCAGATGCCACTGGGTGGTGGCTCACAGCATGTGTGATGTCACTTCTGCTCAAAGAACTGGACAGTAGGGGAATAGCCCAGGATCCGACAGCTATTGCTAGCTGGATCTGGGGTCCGGCCGAACCAGGGATACATGCAGAATTTGTCCTGGAGTCATTTTCCAACCCAGAACACAATTCAGCAGCGCCCGCAGTTGCCTGCAGTCCATTTGGCACTGTAACCTGCATGCACTGAGGTCTTTCTTATTTACACTTCCAGCTGGACCCAAAACAAAGGCTATCAGCCCTCCTTATGTTTGAGTGTAATACTGGATACGAGCTTTCTGAGCCTAACACCTAGATGCCAAAGCAATGGAAGAAAACAACAAAGTACTTAGGAGACACTATGTTTTGGAGGTAGGTTTTGTTGAACTCCCTTATGTGAGAGATGTGCTTGCACTGTAAGAATGCAAGATTTCTCTGTCTGTATGAGTAATTTCACAAATATTGATGTAAATGGCACCTACTATTTTTTTATTTACAGCGCTACTCAACCCCAGTGCAGGATATCAGAGAGCTTTACATCACACACAGAAGCACAATAAATCATACACATGTGTAAATCAATGTACAGGAAATATTACATAAGACAATGAGGGTTATAACTTAAAAGGTGTAGGAATGACATATCGTCCATACTTGCAGACAATATATTTTAAGGGAGAACGATTGGGAGAAACCCCAAGTCAGGAGATAAAACCTAATGCATTGACTGTGGTTGTCTGTACTAATAAGACTCTGTTACTTACCAAAGGTACCCATATTTGCAATCTTAAAATAACAAGAGCTAGATAAAAAAAAAACAATAAGGATCTAAACTCATGACTTACAATTTGCATGCAGCTCCTTGATACTGGTAAAGAGATCACTTTGCTATATTAGAAGGATTGCAACTTAGAAACTGGAAGTAACATGATCTCAGTGTCATAAGCAGTAGTCCACTTACATACTTAAATTAAAAATAAATCTGTAACTTTTGTGTTACATAATGTGCTTTGCAGCAGGCACACTAACCTTCTATGCTGCTTTATGAGTTAAAACTGTGATTGGACAAAACCCAGAACTCTCTCCGAATTGTGTTAATGACAAGAGTTTTTTATCGCTAATATATTGAGGGCTCCAGGTTTCATGGTATTTATTTTGTAATTTCTGTCTTTAGTTATCCATATTTATTTTTTGAGCATTTTATCTGTATTTTTTCACTTTCATTTTATGTCCAGTGTAAAAGTGATGCGACAATAGGTGTACTTCCATATGTAGTTTACCTAGGTATATATATTCACAAATGAACGTTGGTGGGTTTTCCCCATTTGCAGTAGAACGCAATCTTCTGAAAACATTTGTGTGGTAGGACAGCTTCAACGGCTGTACATCTGCAGTTCTTTGTCACATTAGGAAATCTTTTTTTTTCTTTTTTAACTTCCCTACCTGTCAATCTGCACAGCCACTGACCTAGAACTCGTGACTGACAGTATTGAAAATCATTTGAAAGAAGACCTGTTTTCAGAATTTTTGCAATATTTAAAAATAAATACAGACAGGACAGACAATAGATGAATTTTCCTGTCTGTATTTATCTGTAAAATATGGTTAAAACTGCGAGCCTTAATTATAACCCCCTCAAAATTGATGGCACGCAACAATCTCTATAGCCAGTGGCATAACGAAAGTTTAAGGGGCCCCCCTGCAATTTACACAGAGGGGCCCCCGCCCCCGCTCCGGATTTAACCTGGAGCGCTCAGGACTAAGTACTTTGCAGAGAGGGCCCCTTGCAGCTCGGGGCCCGCCCCGCACTGCGGGGGATGCAGGGGGCCTGTGTTACGCTCCTGTCTATAGCAGGTGTCTTAGCCCTGTAAGGTATTTTAAAATGAAGCCTCTTTTTGACCAATTAAGTCATCTAAAATAGATTAACTTTCACATATGTCCTTGTTGACAATTTCTTTGCAGTTTATTTTTTTTACATTGTATAAATGTATAAATTGACTTAGGGCTTTAAGTAGGCCGGGTCCTGCCAGTGCTCAGTACTGGCAGTTCTAAAAAGCAGGTGCTCAGACGGGTCCCTATCAGGCTCTCCATTTTCACCCTCCCCCTCGGTGAAAAAAACCAAACAATCTTTACTCTGCAGCAGAACCTCCTTCACTGCATTTGATGTAACTTCAAAGAGACTCGTTATAGTTATTTCACAGTTTCATCATTTTAGAAGTGAAGCATTTTCAATATTATATACACCGAAGCCATAGTTGTTGCTTTTTTTTTTTATCTTATACATCTAACAATCACTGACAAAGCCAATAGTCCTGACTTGTGGGGGTAATGTTACTAGTTGTATTATATATCTGGATGCAATGACAGAAGCAGCAAAATACCAGTCAGGCGGCACACTATGCTAAGCACAGATTTTTAGCTTCAGTGGTTTTAAACCACGCCTTTAATTACATTGGCCACGCCCCTTTGAGAGACCCCCATGTTTTTCCAGCTCACTTAATGCCCACAATTCATGGAGGGCCTGGCTCGTGCAAGGGTCCGTCTAAGGGTCTTCGTTTCAGCGTCGTGCTGGATTCACTCAACCTCACTTGGTCGGACCTTGGCCTAAACCGACCCCCCATCCCACGTGCTTCGTGACAGAACGTGACACCAGGTGACCGGGCTAAGGCCCCATCCAAATAAAGACCACGCACGCACCCAGAACTACCAAAATGGCGCCGGGTTCGTTGCTACCAAAGTCAGGGATTTCCCTAGAGATGGTACGGATAGTCAGGGGCGTAACACAGCACACCTGCCTGGCTAAACAGCTTGCTTTGTTGTTTTTGTAATCAAGCAGTCAACGCTGCGCGTGAATTAGGCATGAGGCCTGGGTGGGGATTCTGCCTCCGGGGCAGCAGATGGCGCGTGAGCTCGCGCCCATCACTTATTTACGGCGGCAGGTGGGATACACCCCAGGAAGGCCTTTCATGTGACGGAGCTCTGTGGGTGAGTGCAGTGGGGAGGGGCTCGGTTTTCAGATCAGGGTCAGCGAGGACTTTGTATCGAACGAGGGCAGAGACGAATGATCGGTGTTTTGTCAAGCCCCCCCACCCCCCATCCACAGGACCGTACGAGGGCGTGGACTACAGGGAGACGCGGAACTTCCACAAGGCCTCTATGGGTGGGGAAAGTCACTCTAAAGGAGAATCAGACGAGAAGCTGACAGGCCTGAGTCACAGAATTAGCATCTCTCCACCCTCCACCCATTTAGTCGCAGTAAATTGATTATAGAGCGGAGGCTAAGATAGAGCTGGAGACCAATGTATAAGATTTGAGATCCCAAGTAAAGAAGAAGACACATTGCGCAGCACTTATCTGCTAGGTAAAGGGTGATGGGGTGGGCCTGTGTCTGCAGGAGAAGGGTTCAGGGTAGGTGGGTGTTTGGTCTTTGCTGCAAGAAAATGGGCAGAGTGGGTGGGTTTGGGGTACCTGGCTGAGGGAACTAAAGAAGACAGGATGGGGCCATGGAAAGGCTGGCTGGCTATTGGCCTCATCTAATGGGAAGTGGCCCCAGAGAAGGGGCAGAGCTTGGCCTATGATCCTCTGGTCTGGTTCTTCCTCTAGGACAAGAACAAGCAGCTCCCTGAGAGACCATGCCTGTGGCCTCCGCAGGCACATTCCCAGCGGGGCTCAATATATCACATGGACAACAGTTCATTATGAAAACCAACCGGGACCCAGCAGACTCGAACAACTACCGACCAAACTCGAATGCACCTTTCCTCAGAAACCTTATCGAAAGACCATCCTTTTTCTAGATTTGAAATTTCCTTGAAGAGAACATTTTCCTATCTGGCCAAAGAGAGGTTCTGAATCTACTCCGATTTCCATCTTGAATGATCTAAAATCAATTGAAGAGAAACAGAGAAGCTGCACCACCATTCTGCGACCTACAAGCAGCCTTCGACACCGTGCATTATGAAACTACTACATAGACAGACTGAAAGAAAATGGTTTGGAAATAGGCATCCCCAACCAGATCATCTCCTACCTTATGGACAGATCAAGCATGGTCCCTGTACCTCATTTCCCCTCGCTACCATATAATATCAAGATAGGTGTACCTCAATCTTCTCGCCACTCCGCTTCACTGTACCTCAAGCATCAATCGTCTTGTCTCTCCTCTTCAATGTATACATTAATTCACTCTGTGACCTTATCAAGTCCAGTCACCTCACATGATAAAATTATGCACATGATAACAAAAAAAACCTGATTACCTTGAAGCGTCAATGCTACGCGCACCCATTGAGCCATAGAATTTTGGCTGATAACAGCCACCCTGAACCCAAACCATCAAAAAATGAGATTGGAAAAAGGTGGCCTCTAGAACTGAGAGCACCACCAACTTCAAAAGGAGTAAGAAACGTGAGATTTATCATGCGCTCAACCCCCCTCTATGCATCCTCAAGTTAACCAAGGAACAAATCCTACATGTGATACTGTGCGGACACTGGGTCACATTCTCCTGCATGAGAGTTTCCCACAGCAGGCGTTCAGGCAACTGCTTCCATCATCTTAGCACATCTGGATTATGCCTATGATTCGCACATTGACGCTCACTTTCAGTTACCTGGCACTTTCATAGGATTCAGAAAGCAGCCGCGACACTTCTTGTAAACCTATGAAAGCCCTTCATTCGCTCCCGATTGCTAGAAGACTAGCTTTCAAAGTGATCTGCATTACTCATAAGGCAATAAATGAAAGGGGCCGTTTTCCTACAGAAGAAGTTTAAGAGATACTCTCATAAGAGAGCACTGCACTCCAGACTAGAACCCCGAATAATCATGCCATCCTACGAGAATGAACCACTGGTGACCCCTTCTTTTCAGTGCCAGCTGATAAACGATGGTGGTCACGTCAGGGAAGGATACACGCCACCGATAATCACCTGGACTTCAGCCCCTGCTTCCAGATCAGGACCAACCTAATCATACCTTCCTACATGTAGAAAGCCATCGGTGCCCCCCGCACTTCGTTGGAGCTGCTAAATAGTGGAACTCCCTTGAGAAGCTTACCAGCCACTGACAAGCACATGGAGTTCAGGTGGACGGTGCAGACCGGTCTCTCCCCTACCAGAATCTCTTCGAAATGGACAGATGAAGCATAACCAACAGTCTCCCTGCGCTCTATATACTGAGAACTCGACGCCTGTGTTCTGAGGATCTGGTGTCTGCATAATGAGTACTTGATGCCTGTGTTCTGAGGATCTGGTGTCTGTATAATGAATACTTGATGCCTGTGTTCTGAGGATCTGGTGTCTGTATAATGAGTATTTGACCCCTGTGTCCTGAGGATCAGGTGTCGCCATAATGAGTACTTGACGCCTGTGTTCTGTGTTCTGAGGATCTGGTGTCTGCATAATGAGTACTTGATGCCTGTGTTCTGAGGATCTGGTGTCTGCATAATGAGTACTGATGCCTGTGTTCTGAGGATCTGGTGTCTGCATAATGAGTACTTGATGCCTGTGTTCTGAGGATCTGGTGTCTGTATAATGAGTACTTGACGCCTGTATGCTGAGTATCGAGTGTCTGAATCCTGAGTACTTGACGCCTTTATTCTGAGGATCTGGTGTCTGTATAACTATTACTTGACGCCTGTGCTCTGAGGATCTGTTGTGTGTACAATGAGTACTTGACACCTTTATGCTGAGAATCTGGTGTCTGTATAATGAGAACTTGACGTCTGTATGCTGAGGATCTGGTGTCTGTATAATGAGTTCTTGATGCCTGTGTTTTGAGGATCTGGTGTCTGTATAATGAGTACTTGACGCCGGTTTTCTGAGGATCTGGTGTCTGTATAACTATTTCTTGACACCTGTGCTCTGAGCATCTGGTGTGTCTACAATGAGTACTTGACGCCTATATGCGGAGTATCGAGTTTCTGAATAATGAGTACTTGGCGGCTGTATGCTGAAGATCTGGTGTCTGTATAATGAGGACTTGGCGGCTGTATGTTGAGGATCTGGTGTCTGTATAACTATTACTTGACCCCTGTGCTCTGAGGATCTGGTGTGTGTACAATGAGTACTTGACGCCTGTATGCTGAGGATCTGGTGTCTGAATAATGAGTACTTGGTGGCTGTATGCGGAGGATCGTGTGTCTGAATAATGAATACTTGGCGGCTGTATACTGAGGATCTAGTGTCTGAATAATGAGTACTCGACACTGGTATTCTGAGGAGCTGGTGTCTGCATAATGAGTACTTGATGCCTGTGTTTTGAGGATCTGGTATCTGTATAATGAGTACTTGATTCCGGAATTCTGAGGATCTGGTGTCTGTATAACTATTACTTGACCCCTGTGCTCTGAGGATTTGGTGTGTGTACAATGAGTACTTGACGCCTGTATGCTGAGGATCTGGTGTCTGAATAATGAGTACTTGGCGGCTGTATGCTGAGGATCTGAATAATGAGTACTCGACACTGGTATTCTGAGGATCTGGTGTCTGCATAATGAGTACTTGATGCCTGTGTTTTGAGGATCTGGTGTCTGCATAATGAGTACTTGATGCCGGAATTCTGAGGATCTGGTGTCTGTATAACTATTACTTGACCCCTGTGCTCTGAGGATCTGGTGTGTGTACAATGAGTACTTGACGCCTGTATGCTGAGGATCTGGTGTCTGAATAATGAGTACTTGGCGGCTGTATGCTGAGGATCTGAATAATGAGTACTCGACACTGGTATTCTGAGGATCTGGTGTCTGCATAATGAGTACTTGATGCCTGTGTTTTGAGGATCTGGTGTCTGCATAATGAGTACTTGATGCCGGAATTCTGAGGATCTGGTGTCTGTATAATGAGTACTTGATGCCGGAATTCTGAGGATCTGGTGTCTGTATAACTATTACTTGACCCCTGTGCTCTGAGGATCTGGTGTGTGTACAATGAGTACTTGGCTGCTGTATGCTGAGGACCTGGTGTCTGCATACAGGACACAGGGTCTCCATATACTGAGGACCTGCTGCTTGTGCACTTATGGGGTGAGGTACATACACGATGAAGAGTGGCCACGCTTTCTGCACGCTATGCTATACATATCTTTATGTAGATGTAAAGGCGCATTGCTAGGCTCTGCCGCCTGCTCAACTTCAGCGCATTCAATTGTTACAGTATTTGTATAGCGCTTCACAGCACTTGTGTGGCTCCGCAGCACTGTTCTGGTCCGGTTAGAAGAGGCTTCCCAGCTGGCTATGCATGGTTGGCAGAGTGCATGTTCATGCGGGGGAGCATTGGGCATCGTGTGAGAGCCGTGGGGATGCTCCCCTTGTGTAGGTACGGATTTGGCACAGCGCCTACACGTGGCAGTGATGCCAGAGGGTGTAAGGTGCGTGTAGTGGAGTTTGAGTTTACGTACCATCATCTGATGGGCTCGGCCGTTGGGTCGTTTGGTGCCAGTGTACAGGGTCGGCCTATGTGAAGGGGTGGGCCTGGTTGGGTGGCAGGGCCAAGTGCCTGGGAACTTCCAAGAATCATGACACATACCAGTAGAATACCGGAACCACGGGCTTTTCTACCAACAATCTTAACGGTGCTCATTTCATCGCCCTTAGACGACGAGAGGTTGAGTCGGCCGTTCTGGGGCTCGAACCAGTGACTTGAAGCAGGTGCATTACCCGCTTCGACTATCTGGCAGGGTAGATATGAACATTATCCGAGGGGAGGGGTTGACGCCACTTCTTCCCCCCACCCCTCTGCCCGTGCAGCTGGTGCTGCTGTCCCGGTGCAGGGTTACCCGTGCTGTGACGTCATCCTCCAGCACACCTGAGGACTGGAGGGGGTTGGGGGGCAGCTTCTCTCCATTCGCCGGGCCTCAGCTGCCTGTTACCCGACCCTCGCTATAAATGCCCCTGCGCTCTGCCTGCCCGCAGAAGCTGCCTGTTGGACCCTCGGCCGACTGGACTCTGGCACTGCGCAGGCTCACCCTACAGCACTAGAGCCCCATGGAGTCCCAGGTGCGCCAGAACCTGCACCAGGACTGCGAGGCCGCACTCAACTGCCTGGCAAACCTGCAGCTGTACGCCTCCTACACCCTCCTGTCCATGGTGAGTGACCTTACCCCAGCCCTGCAGATCCTTTACTGTGTCTGGGGCACTGCACTACGGGTAGGTCGATAGTGCGAACTGAACACGATGCACTTCAGTGGGAGTAGGATCAGGTCCTTCACTGCCCCCGATCCTCTTCAGTGGGAGTAGGTGCAGGTCCCTCACTGTCTCCGGTGCTCTTCAGTGGAAGTAGGAGCAGGTCCCTCACTGTCCCCGATGCACTTCAGTGGGAGTAGGAGCAGGTCCCTCACATTGCTGGATGCTCTTCAGTGGGAGTAGGAGCAGGTCCCTCACTGTCCTCGATGCTCTTCAGGGGGAGTAGGAGCAGGTCCCTCACTGTACCCGGTGCCCTTCAGTGAGAGTAGGAGCAGGTCCCTCACATTGCTGGATGCTCTTCAGGGGAGGTAGGTACAGGCCCCTCACTGCCCCTGATGCACTTCAGTGAGTAGGAGCAGGTCCCTCACTGTCCCCGGTGCCCTTCAGTGGGAGTAGGTGCAGGTCCCTCACTGCCCCGGTGCACTTTTAGGGGAGTAGGAGCAGGTCCCTCACTGTCCCCGATGCTCTTCAGTGGGAGTAGGTGCAGGTCCCTCACTGCCCCCGGTGCCCTTCAGTGGGAGTAGGTGCAGGTCCCTCACTGCCCCCGGTGCACTTTTAGGGGAGTAGGAGCAGGTCCCTCACTGTCCCCGGTGCCCTTCAGTGAGAGTAGGAGCAGGTCCCTCACATTGCTGGATGCTCTTCAGTGGGAGTAGGAGCAGGTCCCTCACTGTCCCCGATGCCCTTCAGTGGGAGTAGGAGCAGGTCCCTCACTGTCCCCGATGCACTTCAGTGGGAGTAGGAGCAGGTCCCTCACTGTCCCCGATGCACTTCAGTGGGAGTAGGTGCAGGTCCCTCACTGCCCCCGGTGCCCTTCAGTGGGAGTAGGAGCAGGCCCCTAACTGTCACGGATGCAGCAGGGGTGATGCAGGTTACACTAGTTAGAGTGCACTGGTAGTGACTGGAGCAGCAGGGGTGATGCAGGTTACACTAGTTAAAGTGCTCTGGGAGAGTTCTGTGTGAGTCACAGTGACTGGAACATCAGGGGTGATGCAGGTTACCAGTAGTTAGAGTGTACTGGTAGTGACTGGAGCAGCAGGGGTGATGGAGGTTACCAGTAATTAAAGTGTCCTGGTAGTGACTGGAGCAGCAGGGGTGATGCAGGTTACATTAGTTAGAGTGTACTGGTAGTGACTGGAGCAGCAGGGGTGATGGAGGTTACCAGTAATTAAAGTGTACTGGTAGTGACTGGAGCAGCAGGGGTGATGGAGGTTACCAGTAGTTAGAGTGCACTCGTAGTGACTGGAGCAGCAGGGGTGATGCAGGTTACCAGTAATTAAAGTGTACTGGTAGTGACTGGAGCAGCAGGGGTGATGCAGGTTACCAGTAATTAAAGTGTACTGGTAGTGACTGGAGCAGCAGGGGTGATGGAGGTTACCAGTAATTAAAGTGTACTGGTAGTGACTGGAGCAGCAGGGGTGATGCAGGTTACCAGTAATTAAAGTGTACTGGTAGTGACTGGAGCAGCAGGGGTGATGCAGGTTACCAGTAATTAAAGTGTACTGGTAGTGACTGGAGCAGCAGGGGTGATGCAGGTTACACTAGTTAGAGTGCACTCGTAGTGACTGGAGCAGCAGGGGTGATGCAGGTTACCAGTAATCAAAGTGTACTGGTAGTGACTGGAGCAGCAGGGGTCATGCAGGTTACACTAGTTAAAGTGCACTGGCAGTGACAGGAGCAGCAGGGATGTTGCAGGTTACACTAGTTAGAGTACTGGGAGTGACTTGGGGAGCAGGGGTGATGCCGGTTACAATAGTTAGAGGGCACTGGTAGTGACTGGAGCAGCAGTCCCCTTTGGTATCGCTTTGTTCGCCCTAAATTGGCAGGGTATGCCCAGACGTGGGTCCCTTGCTCACTTTGCCACTGGATTCTGTCTGAACTGGGGTGGTGGAGTGAGCTAAAGAATGATGATGGATTAAACCCAGATCAGTTGACTGGGGGTGAGTGTTTGATTTGCTCAAACGCTCCGTTCATCATCCACTGTCCCGGATGCAGCAGGGGTGATGCAGGTTACACAAGCTACAGTACTGGGAGTGACTTGGGCAGCAGGGGTGATGCGGGTTACACTAGTTAAAGTGCACTGGTAGAGTTCTGTGTGAATCACAGTGACTGGAAAAACAGAGGTGATGCAGGTTACACTAGTTGGTGTACTGGGAGTGACTTGGGCAGCAGGGGTGATTCAGGTTACACTAGGTAGAGTGCACTGGTAGTGACTGGAGCAGCAGGGGTGATGCAGGTTACACTAGTTAGAGTGCACTCGTGGTGACTGGAGCAGCAGGGGTGATGCAGGTTACACTAGTTAGAGTGCTCTGGTAGAGTTCTGTGTGAGTCACAGTGACTGGAACAGCAGGGGTGATGCAGGTTACACTAGTTAGAGTGTACTGGTAGTGACTGGAGCAGCAGGGGTGATGCAGGTTACCAGTAATTAAAGTGTACTGGTAGTGACTGGAGCAGCAGGGGTAATGCAGGTTACCAGTAATTAAAGTGTACTGGTAGTGACTGGAGCAGCAGGGGTGAAGCAGGTTACACAAGGTAGAGTGCACTCGTAGTGACTGGAGCAGCAGGGGTGATGGAGGTTACCAGTAGCTAAAGTGTAATGGTAGTGACTGGAGCAGCAGGGGTGATGCAGGTTACACTAGTTAGTGTACTGGTAGTAACTGGAGCAGCAGGGGCGATGCAGGTTACTAGTTAGAGTGTACTGGTAGTGACTGGAGCAGCAGGGGTGAAGCAGGTTACCAGTAGTTAGAGTGCACTGGTAGTGACTGGAGCAGCAGGGGTGATGCAGGTTACCAGTAATTAGAGTGCACTGGTAGTGACTGGAGAGGCAGGGGTGATGCAGGTTACACTAGTTAGAGTGTACTGGTAGTGACTGGAGCAGCAGGGGTGATGGAGGTTACCAGTAGTTAAAGTGTATTGGTAGTGACTGGAGCAGCAGGGGTGAAGCAGGTTACCAGTAGTTAAAGTGTACTCGTAGAGTTCTGTATGAGTCAGAGTGACTGGAGCAGCAGGGGGTGTAGGTCAACACTGGGTGCTCGGTCAGAGTGATATGTTTTCTAGTACTGTAGATCAAAGAGGGATAATCTGCAGGTCATGATCAAATGTACGGGAAGAGGTGTGGTTCAGCGGCCTGGAAGATGGGGCCTCACGGTTCGATCCCCGTGCCGGCGGCAGTTTAGCCCAGCACCTGTGACTATGGGCAATAGCTTGCTTAATCTTCCCAACGGCCCCCAGCGCCGGGACGCCTCTCCGGAGGTAGCTGTGCGCTTTACAAATGCTGGTATTTCCTTTACTGACAGGCCTATTTCATGTAGTCCTAGTATGGCAGGTGGGTGCTGTATGTCTAGAATGAGGTGGACTGGCAGGGCTGAGTCTCAGCAGTGAAACAGCATCTAGGTTCTGCAGAGCTGGTTAAATATCTTCCAGCAGAGGTGTGTGGGGTCTGGTGCTGAGGAGCACCAGGTAGTGCAAGGCCGGACATTTTTGGGGCACTGTTAAATAAATCTGACTACGGTGCTGGTTAGATGTGCTAAATATATCTTGTAGTAATGATGGGTGTGTAAAGAGCTTGCTGTGGAGCTCTTTTCGGGGTGCTTGTTTAGTAGGTTGACATAAGCTCATTGGGTAGACTTTGTATATGTGTTTGGTAATTAGATTTTATTGAGATGCTTGCTGTGAAGATCACGTTGAGGTCTGCATCGCTTACGCCAGATCTTGTGGTGGCGCTTGTTGTGGAGATCACGTTGAGGTATGCATCGCTGACCCTAGATCTTGTGGTGGTGATTGCTGCGAAGATCACGTTGAGGTCTGCATCACTGACCCTAGATCTTGTGGTGATGATTGCTGTGCAGATCACGTTGATGTCTGCATCGCTGACCCTAGAACTTGTGGTGCTGCTTGCTGTGCAGATCACGTTGAGGTCTGCATCTCTGACCCTAGATCTTGTGGTGGTGCTTGCTGTGCAGATCACGTTGAGGTCTGCATTGCTGACTGTAGATCTTGTGGTGATGATTGCTGTGCAGATCACGTTGAGGTCTGCATAGCTGACCCTAGATCTTGTGGTGGTGCTTGCTTTGCAGATCACATTGAGGTCTGCATCACTGACCCTAGATCTTGTGGTGGTGCTTGCTGTGCAGATCACGTTGAGGTCTGCATCGATGACCCTAGAACTTGTGGTGCTGCTTGCTGTGCAGATCACGTTGAGGTCTGCATCTCTGACCCTAGATCTTGTGGTGGTGCTTGCTGTGCAGATCACGTTGAGGTCTGCATTGCTGACTGTAGATCTTGTGGTGATGATTGCTGTGCAGATCACGTTGAGGTCTGCATAGCTGACCCTAGATCTTGTGGTGGTGCTTGCTTTGCAGATCACATTGAGGTCTGCATCACTGACCCTAGATCTTGTGGTGGTGCTTGCTGTGCAGATCACGTTGAGGTCTGCATCGATGACCCTAGATCTTGTGGTGGTGCTTGTTGTGCAGATCAGGTTGAGGTCTGCATCGCTGACTGTAGATCTTGTGGTGATGATTGCTGTACAGATCACATTGAGGTCTGCATCGCTGGCCCTAGATCTTGTGGTGGTGCTTGCTGTGCAGATCACGTTTAGGTCTGCATCGCTGACCCTAGAACTTGTGGTGCTGCTTGCTGTGCAGATCACGTTGAGGTCTGCATCGCTGACCCTAGATCTTGTGGTGGTGCTTGCTGTGCAGATCAGGTTGAGGTCTGCATCGCTGACCCTAGATCTTTTGGTGATGATTGCTGTGCAGATCACGTTGAGGTCTGCATTGCTGACTGTAGATCTTGTGGTGATGATTGCTGTGCAGATCACCTTGAGGTCTGCATCGTTGACCCTAGATCTTGTGGTGGTGCTTGCTGTGCAGATCACGTTGAGGTCTGCATCGCTGACCCTAGATCTTGTGGTGGTGCTTGTTGTGCAGATCAGGTTGAGGTCTGCATCGCTGACTATAGATCTTGTGGTGGTGCTTGTTGTGCATATCACATTGAGGTCTGCATCGCTGACCCTAGATCTTGTGGTGGTGCTTGCTGTGTAGATCACGTTGAGGTCTGCATCACTGACCCTAGATCTTGTGGTGGTGCTTGTTGTGCAGATCAGGTTGAGGTCTGCATCGCTGACCATAGATCTTGTGGTGGTGCTTGTTGTGCAGATCACATTGAGGTCTGCATCGCTGACCCTAGATCTTGTGGTGGTGATTGCTGTAAAAATCACGTTGAGGCCTGCATCGCTGACACTAGATCTTGTGGTGATGATTGCTGTGCAGATCACCTTGAGGTCTGCATCGCTGACCTTAGATCTTGTGGTGGTGCTTGTTGTGCAGATCACGTTGAGGTCTGCATCGCTGACTGTAGATCTTGTGGTGGTGCTTTTTGTGCAAAGCACCTTGAGACCCTCACCGTATAGGTCTGTTGAGATGCTCTTTAGGTAGATCCTGTTGAGGCGCCTATTGAGTGTGTTGTGTTTTGTTTTTGCAGAGTTTTATATAGTGCGAACTTGACCCGAATTGGGTATCAGAGCGCTTTACATAGCACCAGTTACGTTACATGAGGACACACATTCATTTTTGGTAGGCATGGGGAGATTAAGTGATTTGCCCAGAATCACAGGATGTTCAGCGTCATTGCCGAGACTCGAACCCAGTTCCCCAGGTTCGAGGTTGACCGCCCTAGCCGTTAGGCCAACTCCTCTCCTGATGTTCCTTTTGAATTAATCTTGTTGAAGTGCTCAGAGTGAAGATCTGTTGAGCTGATCCTGGTTGTCATGTTCTTTGTGTAGTTTAGTAGATCTTCATGCGCTGTCTGGATAGATACTTATTGGGTACTTGTTGGGTAGTTCCTATTGAGGTCCTTTGGAGTGTATCTTGTTAATGGGATCTTTGAGAGGATCGGCCAGGGCTTATCTACTCTATGATGTTAAGGAGCTCTCTGAGTAAATCATGTTGAGCTGCTCCTTGGGTACATCTACTTGAGTTCTTCTTGGGTAAGTCCTATGTCAGTTCTTGTAAGGTGATTCCTCGAGGTGCCTGTTGTGAGAAGTTGGCCTGGTATATGCTGCTCACTAGTTCTAGTGATCACCTTGTACCATGCCAAGCAACCCTTATGGTGGTGGTTGAAGTCAACCTAGATAGACCAGCTATCCTAGTGGTAGCGTGGACAGTGCAGTCTGCAGGCTAAACTCTTGAGGGCATGTGAAGCCAGCTGTTTTACCATATGTAACCTCCTTGAAAACCAAATGAAAGGACACCACACAGATATATATTCAAAATATATATGTATTTATTTACTAAAAGAATCCCCTATACTTTTTATGAGCACAGAAGCACATTCGTTAAAACAAGGCAATGTTTAAATATACAAAAGTTGCACAATTATGGATGGGCCCGGGTGGCCCGCTAAACCATATACTAAAATAGTGGTATAAGAACCATGTATAGAAAAGTAAGAAGGCCTAGGGCCTTGAGAATTGCTGGGACTACAAGGAGCTAACAGTAGTTCGTGACCAGGAGGCCCACAGGATGCGTGTGCAGTGTTGAAAGTTACACACGTGCACCTATTGGATTCAATGGGTGCGTAAAAGTCACAAAGTTAAAGCAAAGGGAGTCTTCCGGATGGACCAGAACCTAACAACTGGTAACCTAGACACTAGAGATGTTTCTCTACACAGGAGCACCGGAGTGCCAGCGTTACCTCATCCACAGGAAGCGGGTGCATAGGTGTCAAAGTGCGTCGGGTTTCGTCGTGCAGGTCTATGGAGCCTGAAAATGAAGATGCTGCAGGCAGCCATGCGAGAAGAGTTCCGGTGGATCCAAGGGTGGATCTGAAGAGTAGAAGACCTGAAAGCAGAGGGGACACTGTTCAGAGTCACTAGTCAGTGACCGGCGTGGAACCAGGAAGGAACCAGGCGATGTCGGGTGCCAACAGGTGAAAAAGTGAAGCTTGTCTCTGCAGCCACGTGGAAGTGAAGATGTCGACGACGTCCAGGAGTCACTCACGAGCTGTCCCACGAAGGCTCTAGCTGATGGCGGTGTTGGCTTCTCGATTGGAGCAAACAGGCCTTGGCTAATGCAAGCCACGCAGGAGTCGATAAAAGCTTGGTGCTCTAACCAGCAAGGTCAGAGGGGCTGCTCCGTTTCACAGGAGCAAGGGCCAGTCTGGAGCAACCAGACCAGCAGTGTTTGTTGTAGATTTCGTCGCCAAGATGGCCACTAGCCAACGGGCCAGTAACCGGGATGACGCGTCGAGTGGCAAAAAGCAAAAGGGCCCCACGCAGATCTCGTGGATGCTGGAGGGCTGGTCTTTGGTGCAAATGCTGCTCGGTGTTGGGGCTTCTCAAGGCCCTATGCACAACAATGAGGATGCCTCGGGTGCTGCGCAGTCAGCTTGTCGTGGACGTTTCAAGATGGCCGGTCCCACGTCTCTCGGTGCCTCTACGGGTCTCTTCTTTGCAGGGACTGTGGATCAGGCTCTGAGATGTCTGGGAGTCTGGGTCTTGTCGGGCTCTGGGCTCGGTCTCCGGCGGGAGGCGGCGGCAAAGCAGTCGTTGAGTTGCTGGATGGTGCCTGTGTTCACAGGGTGGTCACTCCTTGACCACAAGGGAGATTCTTTTCAGTCTTCTGTGCAGCAGAACATCGAAGTCCAGTGATTCTTCTTCTTCAAGTCGAGTTTCAGGATGATCTAAAGTCCTGGGACACAGCTCCTACTCTTATTCCAAATCTAGGGGCCGGATTACCTGCTAGGTCCCTCCTCTGGGTGGGACCAGGAAGGGGGGTGGTTACACCCCCTTTCCTTTGTCCAGTTTCGCGCCAGGGCTGGGGCCTGAGAGCCCCAGCTCCGGTTTGAACTGGCATATGCACAGGGACACCTTGTGTGCCCCAGGCATGTCTCAATCTATTCAGCCCTCCCTAACCCACTACACAAAATCCTGTCTGGGGTGGTGCAAGCACCTCCCCTGACAGGAAACCCTTTGTCCAAACCTCCCAAGCTGGAAGGACTCCCAGCAGCAGGAGGGCAGACTTGTGTCTGTGGTGGCAGCATCCATTTTATGATGCTGAGGCTCTTTCTAACTTTACCCGGGTTTCAGGTTAGATACATGTCGTGTCCCTCTAGAAGGGTGGAATGCTACCCCCGTCGCCAGAATTGGCGAGGGGGTAGTATTCCAAATTGTATGACACCTTACTCAACATGTTTTGATATAGCCAAACCAGAGTTAGCATTTGACCGCGAGGTCCATAATGCACTTAAGAGTATATGGTATGGCAATATCATGGAAACAGCTAAAGGACGTTGTTCCGAAAGCTGCAGACAGGCTCAGCTCATGCCAGAGCACCATCTCACATGAAACCAAGCACTCTGCCTCCAGGATTGTTAAGGCCTGCCATAGGAGTGACTGATAGATTACCATGTGTCCATATAGGTTAGAAAGAGATAAACTATATCTAAGTAAGAGGTGATTACACCAACTTACCCCAGCTGAGTGATCAGCCAGTTGTGTCAAATAGTGAGGCCAGGCCAGGGGTGGCATAATACATGCTGCAGCTCCTGGTAGGCCTTGGATACACCTATGCCCTGGGTACCTGGGGTACACTGTTACAGGGTCTATAAGGTGAACCAGTTCCAATTGGTAATGCACCTAGTGTGCATTGGCATTAATTTAGGGAGAGAACAGCAGGGCTGTGGGTCTGATTAGCAGGCCCACAGCCACACTAAGTCATAAAACCAGTGAAGCAAAAGCAAACATTCGGGGTGACCATAGGATAGCAGACCCTACTCTCCTACACCTGTGATGTCAATTCTGTTGAGGATTCTGTAGGTAGGATCCTGTTGAGGCACATGTCTGACCAAGACTGCTGTGGAGGCTGGCGCAATGAGTTCAGAAAAAGGAGCACACAATTGTGGATACTCAACCGGAGGGTCGCAAGTTGTGTTTCCAATCATGAAGCGTGTTTCTGATTGTAAACAGAGCTGGGCAACAAAAGTGAAGACCGAGGTCCCCTGAACCCCCAGGTATCCCCACAATTTGTTAGCTGAAAGGTAACATGTAGAAAGACGCTTGTTAATAATCAGATCAGTTCTAACCATGCTTTGAGAGACTATCTCAGATGTTGTGCATTCTAAAGGCTGCATCTCAGATGTTGTGTATTCTAAAGGTTGTATCTCAGATGTTGTGTATGCTTTTATTAAAGCTCGTTACATCATCTATCTGACTGTAAATTGTTTCCAGGTTTTTATTTTCATTGCCATACGATTCCCTTCTTTTAATACTCTCCTGTCTTTGCTTCCCATGCCCCTAGTCTTTCCATTTTGATCGGGATGACGTGGCTCTACCCCACATGTCTGACTTTCTCCATGAACAGAGCCAGGAGGAACGCGATCACGCCATAAAGCTCCTAAGATACCTGAACAAGCGTGGGGGACGGGTGGCCCTCCAGGACATAAGGGTAAGTGCTCTGTCAAGGCTGTATCTTCACCACAGAGCATCGTAAATCAAGGACTCAGTGCAAGCCGACTACCCACCCCGATGCATAACCTGTGAGAGTCGAACTCCACCACGGAAAGGTTCAACCCATACTGTGTCTGTGCCTCTCAGAGTTCTGCCTTGCGAGAAACATAACAAGAAACAGCAAGAATGCCAATACTGATATCTAATTACTAATATTTACTTTTAAGAACTCACATTGAAATAAAACATGTTTCACAGACCTCTTTTTCCGTCTGAATAAATCCAATCTTTCTTCATTTCTATTTTTCAAATCACATTTCTTTAAATGACACCATTACTCGAAAAATCCTAAAAATATTCTTACCCATCACATCATTCCCATCATTCAATACACAAACATTTCACTATCATTCCACAACACTTATAACCCATTACACTCTATTTGTACAAAATCCATACATTCCCATTCATCCACATTTTCAATCACCACTTCATCCAGCACTCAAACCTCCCAACAGCACTACACACCATTCCAAGAAACTTATAAACTAATTCTACATGGGCCACAGAAAAATTGTATTTAAACAATATCTGTATACAATCAAACTTTGATATGTAAACAATTCTCAATTCTTGTGGCACAACTCAGGTTTACGCGTTTCGAACCACCTCAACTCTCGCGGTTCTCGTCAGGACCGCCAAGCTGGAAAAGAAAAAGAGCACTTTTTCAATTACCCCATCAATCAATCAATCAAGGCATTTGTATAGCGCGCTACTCACCCGGAGGGTCTCAAGGCGCTTGGGGAGGGGGGGGGGGGTCCGCTACTGCTCGAACAGCCAGGTCTTGAGTTGCTTCTTGAAGGCGAGGTGGTCTTGGGTCAGGCGGAGGTGGGTGGGGAGGGAGTTCCACATCTTGGCGGCCAGGTAGGAGAAGGATCTTCCTCCCGTTGTGGCTCTTCGGATGCGGGGGACGGCGGCGAGGGCGTGACTGGTCGATCGGAGCTGGCGTGTGGGAGTGTAGAAGTTGAGGCGGTCGTTGAGGTATCTTGGGCCTTGGTTGTGGAGGGCTTTGTGTGCGTGGGTGAGGAGTCGGAACGTGATTCTCTTGTTGACGGGGAGCCAGTGCAGGTTTCTTAGGTGTGCGGAGATGTGGCTGTGACGGGGGATGTCCAGGAAGAGTCGAGCTGAGGTGTTCTGAATCCGCTGGAGTCTTTTCTGGAGTTTTGCAGTGGTTCCGGCGTAGAGGGAGTTGCCGTAGTCCAATCGGCTGGTGACGAGGGCTTGGGTGACCGTGTTCCTGGTTTCGGTGGGGATCCACCGGAAGATCTTCCGTAGCATGCGTAGGATGTTGAAGCATGACGAGGAGACAGCGTTGACTTGTCTGGTCATGGAGAGGGAGGAGTCCAGGATGAAGCCCAGGTTGCGTGCGTGGTCCGTCAGTTTGGGTGCATTGCCCAGGGCAGGGGGCCACCAGGAGTCATCCCAGGCAGAGGGCGACGATCCCAGGATGAGGACTTCCGTCTTATCTGAGTTCAGTTTCAGGCGGCTGTTCATCATCCACTCGGGTACGTCTTTCATCCCTTCGTGCAGGTTGGCCCTGGCGGTGGCGGGGTCATTGGTGAGGGAGAGGATCAGCTGGGTGTCGTCGGCGTAGGAGATGATGTTGAGGTTGTGTTGGCGTGCAATGGCTGCGAGGGGGCTCATGTAGACGTTGAAGAGGGTGGGGCTGAGCGATGATCCCTGTGGTACGCCGCAGATGACTTCGGTGGCCTCGGATCTGAACGGGGGGAGGCGGACTCTCTGTATCCTTCCGGCGAGGAAGGAGATGATCCACTCCAGTCCCTTCTCTTGGATTCCGACGTTGCTGAGGCACTGCACTAGGGTGCGGTGGCAGACAGTGTCGAACGCCGCGGAGAGGTCCAGGAGGATGAGGGCCGCTGTTTCCTTGTTGTCGAGCAGGGCTCGGATGTCATCAGTGGCTGCGAGGAGGGCGGTCTCGGTGCTGTGGTTGGCTCGGAAACCGGACTGCGAGAGGTCGAGGGAGCCATTCGTCTCGAGGAAGGCGGCCATCTGTCTGTTGACAGTCTTCTCGATGACTTTAGCAGGAAACGGGAGGAGCGAGATGGGGCGGTAGTTTTTGAGGTCGGTGGGGTCGGCTGAAGGTTTCTTCAGGAGGGCGCTGAGTTCGGCGTGCTTCCAGCTCTCCGGGAAGGTTGCGGTGTCGAAGGAGGCGTTGATGATGTCTCGTAGATGGGGAGCGATGACGGAGCCGGCCTTGTTGAAGACGTGGTGGGGGCAAGGGTCAGTTGGAGATCCGGAGTGGATGGAGTTCATCGTGCGTATGGTTTCTTCGGTGTTGGTCGGGGTCCAGGCGCGGAGGGTGGTGGTGGGGGGTGCTGGTGCGATCGTAGGGTGCGTCGGCTGTGTGCTGAAGCTGTTGTGTATTTCTGCGATCTTGTTGTGGAAGTACGAGGCGAGGGAGTTGCAGAGGTCTTGCGATGGGGTGATGTCGTTGTTTCCGGTGCTGGGGTTGGAGAGCGATTGTTTCTAAAAATGGCTCCCTCGAGCTTTGAGCTGACGAGCTCCTGGACGACGCACCTGCGTGCCTGTGCGGGCACTGAGGCCTTTGACGGTTGCTTGGCGGCCCTCTCTTCCACCCCTAACTATTTTCTCTACTGATGAGGGAAGTTATCCCGAAACCCGAGCCATGTCTCGGGCGATATTGTAAAACCCGGGACATGTATCGGGTCTAGAGATCATCAGTTCAACAAGTACTTACTTGCACCCACTGGGGTGAACCACTCAAGAACTCCATCAGAGATCATCAGTTCAACAAGTACTTACTTGCACCCACTGGGGTGAACCACTCAAGAACTTCATGTACCAGCTTCCCTTGGGGCGACCCGGAGGAGGGGCTAGCGGAGTGCGGTCCATTGCGATTAGCTCTTTGACGATGTTGAATAGTTCCTTGCTGTTGTGGGCATTGTTGTCCAGCCGTTCCTTGAATGCTGTTTTCTTGGTGGTGTGGATCAGTTGGTGGTGTTTTCGAGTGGCGAGCTTGAGGGTGGTCATGTTGTCTGGTGTCGGGTCTCTGCGCCAGGCTCTCTCTCGAGGGCTCGGCAGTTCTTCTTGGAGCTCTTGAGTTCGTCGGTAAACCAGACACTCAAGGACCCCTCTCTTTACACTCACTGCCTCGCAGGGCACCTCTCTCTTACCTCCTTCGTAGTCTAGATCAGCCGATCTAGCGAATTCAAAGAAGACGTGTATTTCTAAAAACAAAGAAAACCATTGAAAGTTTTATCAATCCTACTTATCTATATGCCAAATCATACACTTATAGAATATAGTAGGAATTTTCTCTTACTATGACAAGCTCAATGTTCCTCTGAATACTGTGCTACCACATCAGGCTTCATACAACGACCTAAAAAATTATTTTCATAAACGAAAATAAAACTGATGTCAGAGCCCCATTTTTAGTCAAATATTGGATATGCGAGATTATTTTATCTATAACCCCATTTGGCTTACTTGAAAGGTCGAATTCGTAGCCCAGATATTTTCCGTTTCTTATCGTGCTTTTCGTGCTTTTTTAAAAATTAGCCTGCGAAAGGCAAAAAGAAAACTTTTGTATGCACTCTATTGTGAACAGCGCAATAAAATCACAGGACCGCGAGGTTGGCGCTTACCTTGCAACATATTTTAGAACAGATGTGATGTGCTCCGTCGGAACCTTAGCTCTCCTCGGACCGCGGGCTGAGGTGCAAGTGAATTACTGCGCCGGCGGTTGTTTGAAATGAGACGCCGGACTTCCGGTTTTCACGCTAATAGTCCTGGGATACGTAGTTTACTAACTTCCTGTTCCATCTTCAAGACAACAACTTTATTTAAATTATGTAGTACACCAAAGCTGGAGTGGAAGTTTTTTCAAAATTGCCGTATTCTACGTCTGCCAATTGCACTATAGGGCACGGATATGATAATTGGACAAAGCATCCCTATGTCTTAAATCAGGGGGGGAGGGAGAGGATGGGGTTCTGAGTCGTGTGCTCCTTGAGGGTTTCAAGCTTTTTATTATTCAGAGGTATGTTTTTCTTAACCCAGCTTGTATATTTCAGATAATTCATTTAGCCCTTCGACTGCTGTATTAAATTTCACTATCAACATTGCTTCTCTCCGTGATAGTTTTCTCTCCAGGACCCCTCCTCTGGGGTCTTGTTCCACTTTTGAGATTATAGTCCATTTTAAATCTTTTTCTGAATGATTATTTAATCTCCAATGGTTGACTAATGGAGCTGGTTTGGACATTTTTCTTAATCCTGGATTTATGCTGGGAAATTCTGAATCTGACCTCTTGATTCGTTTTTCCTATATAAAGCATGATACATGGACACCGTATTCCATAAATTACATTCCTTGATTTACAATTAGTGAATGCATCATGTTTCCAGTGAATTGAATTGTGTGTGAACAAGATGCCCTCTTCCGTGCTTGCACAACAAATACAAGTTCCACATTTATGGTGGCCAAAGACTGGAGGGAGGCCTATATAGTCCCTTAATGAGTTCTGCTTTATTTGAGGCATGGCTGCTCGAACTATTTGGCTTTGATCATTTTTAAAAGCAAAAAGGGGGTTGGTTTTCAAGGATGGATCCAGATTCTTTACTAAATGCCAGTTCTGGTTAATGACTTTCTTCAAGAGGTTTGAATTTGGACAAAACGTAGAGACACATACAAATCTTTCAATTGGAGGCCTATTTCTTTTTTCAAGTAGGGCTTCTCGTGGAGTCCACCACACCCTATTCATTGCCCTCTTTAGCAATTTTTTCGGGTAACCTCTTTCTTTCAAGTTATCCAATAGTTTTGTACCATGGAGTATGTATTCATCTTTCTAGAAACAATTCCTGCTTATCCTAAGGAATTGCCCATAGGGCAAATTTTCTCTCAGATTCCTGGGGTGGTTGATAGAAAAATGTAAGGCCTTGTTTCTGTCTGTTGTTTTTTTGAATAAAGTTGTGACCAAACCTCCGTCAGCCGGATAGACTTCCACATCTAAGAAAGCCATTTTGGTATTTGAATGAATCATACTAAATTTTATATTGGCCGTTCTATTATTCAGCCACTCATGGAACTTGCATAGATTTTCCACGTTGCCTGTCCACACCATGAATATATCGTCTATATAACGAGTCCAATTCCTAACGAATTGGGAAAATGGATTGTTATTATAGACAAACTTGTCTTCATATTTTGCCATAAAAATGGACAGCTAGCTCGGGGGAAAAAGGACACCCCATCGCTACTCCTTTCACTTGGTAGTGGAAGTCTCCATTAAAATTAAAATAGTTTTTATTTAGCGCAAAACGTGCGAACTCCATTATAAATTCTGGTGGGACTTGTATCGGTCTTTCCCTACTTTCCAGAAAGGCAGAAATTACTGCCAGCCCTTCATCCTGGGGTATCTGTGTGTATAACGACACCACGTCGAGTGTCACTAGACAGTGTGTGTCTTTTTGAAATTGTATGGTTTTCAGTTTGTTGATTAAATCAGTAGTGTCCCGTAAAAAGGATGGAACTTGTGACATAAATGGTTTTAGAAAATGCTCAACGGATTTTGAGATGGGCTCCATCAGGGATTCGCACCCCGAGACAATTGGTCGTCCTGGGGGTGAGGTCTAATTTGTATGCACTTTTGTAAGTACATAGAACAGTGGAGTTCTGGGATTCTTGTTCTGAAGATGTTCATATTCCTTCTTGGCCAGAAATCCTTGTTGGAAACCTTTTTCTAGAATAGTGAAAAGTTGTTTTTGTAGATCTAATGTTGGATCTTTTGAGATCTTTCTATAACAATTGTTATCTTCTAACTGTCTCATTACTTCCACGGTGTATTTTGATGTGTCCCATACGACAATGGAGCCCCCTTTATCAGCCTGCTTTATTATAATTGATTGATCGTTCTTCAAATTTAATAAAGCTTCCATTTGTGGTTTTGATGTATTATATTTCACCCATGTCTTTTTCTTTTCCATATCTGTGATGGCTGATAGAATAGTTTTTTCTCAGATTACTACTTCTATTGGGATTTTGTTGGCTGGTGGACAAAAAGATGACTTTTTCTTTAAGCCTGTTACCTCCATATTTGCCGTATATATATTTTCTGCAAAAAAGGTTTTTAGGCGAATTTTACAACAGAATTCAATAGCCTCAGTTTTAAGCCTCACGAAATCCGTATTTCTTGAAGGGACAAACGATAAACCTTTTTCCAATCTACTTTGTTCATCTTTAGTGAGGATTTTTTCAGAAAGATTATAGATAGGCGACACTATTAATTTTTGTAGTTCTGTCGACGGGTGGACATCTCCCACGGTTGGTCGTTGAATCGTGTTCTCACCCGTGTTTTTTGTTGGCCTCTCCCTAAAAAGGAGTTTGTTGCTGTTGAAAATTACCTCTTCTGTTAATATTTCTACGTTCTTCGTTACTTTCTCCCTCACTTCCACTAGAAGCGGATGATGTTTCAGATAATGTTATAAAATTCTTTGAAGATCTTCCTTGAAATTCCGGGAGGTATCTACGTGATTCAGTTCTTAAGTAGAAATCCGACTGGAGGTATGGGTACACCTTCTCCAATGAGAAATGTATTTTATCTTTTTAAAATTTGCTCCCTTTCTGATTGTGGTATAGTCCTTGAATTCTGATATATCTTTTTCAACTTTCTCTAGTAGAGCCTTTGAATCTGTGATCGTTTGATTTGCTTTGATTTCTGATTCCAAAATCTCTATTTCTTCCAATTGTTGTATTGAAATACGTAGCACAGTTTCTACTGTAAGGACCATCAGGTCCCTACTACATTTAGTTTCTATAAAACGATAGCCTTTTTTATATAACGGGTCCTCTGTAAAAATGACTGGAATGTTTTTAATTTGTAATCCTCCCGGGATGGTGCCTGCCTTTAAATGTTGAATTAAGAAATGTCCATGTAAATCTGTTCGGATTTGTTTTTTCTTTAATCTCAGAAGTTTATCAGACTCGTTTTGGTTTTTTGCTGAGGCACTCAAGGAGGCCGAAGCAAAAAGAGGGGGAGAGTCTAGCAATTTTTTTATGTGTTCTTCACTATATGCAAACGTGTCCTGCTCTGACATCGTACCTCCAATACTACCAACACAATCAAATCTAAACTCAATCGACTCTCTCAAATACACTTTGATACTAAATTCTCAAATATGCGGATCAACTTCCGCCATGCTTATTTCTAATACCAAGTCGAATAGTCACAGCTCATAGAAAGCTCGCAGATCACCATCTGCTAAATGAACGACAAACCAAAACTGGGTTTGGACTCTAATCAGTAAGGCTGAGCCACAATTAAACAAGAAACAGCAAGAATGCCAATAGTGATATCTAATTACTAATATTTACTTTTAGGAACTCACATTGAAATAAAACATGTTTCACAGACCTCTTTTTCCGCCTGAATAAATCCAATCTTTCTTTATTTCTATTTTTCAAATCACATTTCTTTAAATGACACCATTACTCGAAAAATCCTTAAAAAATTCTTACACATCACATCATTCCCATCATTCAATACACAAACATTTTACTACCATTCCACAACACTTATAACCCATTACACTCTATTTGTACAAAATCCATACATTCTCATTCATCCACATTTTCAATCACCACTTCATCCAGCACTCAAAGCTCCCAACAGCACTACACACGATTCCTAGAAACTTATAAACTAATTCTACATAGGCCACAGAAAAATTGTATTCAAACAATATCTGTATACAATCAAACTTTGATATGTAAACAATTCTCAATTCTCGTGGCACAACTCAGGTCTACGCGTTTCGAACCACCTTAACTCTCGGGGTTCTCTTCAGGACCTCCTAGCTGGAAAAGAAAAAGAGCACTTTTTCAATTACCCTAGACACTCAAGGACCCCTCTCTTTACACTCACTGCCTCACAGGGCACCTCTCTCTTACCTCCTTCGTAGTCTAGATCAGCCGATTTAGTGAATTCAAAGAAGACGTGTATTTCTAAAAACAAGGAAAACCATTGAAACATATCAATCCTACTTATCTATATGCCAAATCATACACTTATAGAATACAGTAGGAATTTTCTCTTACTTTGACAAGCTCAATGTTCCTCTGAATACTGTGCTACCACATCAGGCTTCATACGACGACCTAAAAAATTATTTTCATAAACGAAAATAAAACTGATGAAACTTTGCGAGAAACATAAGGCTACTCTGAGTCCTCACCACTGCAAATCCTCTATGGAAAGCTCCAGTAATACTGTGCCATCTCCTTCTCAAGTTCTACTGTGGAATGGCATTGGTGGCCAAGTCAGTACTATCTTGTGTCCTACCTTGAAAAAGTTCAGCCCATAGCATGGACCACCACTACGTCTTGTATGCACTAGACAAACCAAGGCTATACCAAGACTCCCTGAAGTCTGGCATGCAAGGGTCAAACCAGGGCTATGTCTATGGTGCAGGCGGTCTACCGTTCAAGGACTAAACCAAGGCTATCTACACATTCTCTGTGATCTGATGCTGCTGCTGTATAAGAAAGGATTATTTTTGTGCAGGAAGCGACCTCATGCTGAACTAAAGAAAATGTGAGAGCCATTTTCCTCATTCTAAGTGTGCTGCATAATGCAGCTGATGTAGAGGGAGGAAATGACGAGGAGAAATAAAGATATAAAGATATTTCTCCTTGTTACACCTCTGTTCGGGTGGCGCGCCATTTTGACACATTCCCAGGTTTATTGATCTAAGTAAATCTGGGAATGTACCAAAATCCATGGGTGGATGTGTGGGAATATCCACATTCCACCCATGGAATGCCTTCCCAACGCAGAGTAACGCTAGGCAACGACTTGTGCTGCCTTGCTTTACTCCACATTTCCTAAGCCATGCCGAACCAAGCAAGGTGGCTTTGCGTGGCTTTGTAAATATTAAGGGCCTGTGTTGCTTTGTGTGACACAACAGCGACGTAAGCCCTTAGTATATCTGGGCCTTCTGCTTTATCTAGACTCTCTGAGGTCTGCCATGAAAGAGTCAACCTAAGGCTATGTCTGCAGTGCTTTATGTTTGCTGTGCAAGGGCAAAACAAAGGCTATGTCTACACTCTTTCAGATCTCCTGGCCTCCTCATTGTTTCTCTGTAAATGTGTTGACCTCTGGCAACACTCTATCCCCATGAAGTTCTAGGCAAATAATCCATAGGGACCTCCTGAGACTACTACAGCAAGCAGGTCCTCCAGAATCTTACAAATGCCATACCCTTACAGTCCGATGGGTGTCACTGTTGCACCAGTGATTGGTCACTGGGCTCAGCAGTTTGCTTCTACAATGCCATGGGACTATAGAGCAAAGGGAAGACGGTCATCCCAGCGGAGTTGACTCTGCCATGTAGTAAAAGAGTGCAGATACACACCATCAGATGTATCTGAGAGAGGTGTGCAGGTGTATTTCTATGTGCAGCATATCTTTCTGCATGTCTGTAGGCAACAGGCTATTGCTCAAAGAGCTATCCCGAGCACTCTGACACACATCAATATTCACTCTTCTCTGAACAGTCTTCTTGTGTTCTTTATTCGTGAAACAAAATCAGCATATTTTTGTTGAGATTTTCCCCACAAACTAGCCAACACGTGTTTCATCTCTGGCTAATCATAGTCCAGGTGACTTCCTCAGGGCTAAAATATTAATTTACATAAAACATTGCAATCCAGTCTCTTCCAAGTTATACACAAAAGCCTCCACCATATTCCCTGTGACTGAAGTAATAATGCACAGAGAAGTAAAACATAGAAAAAACAGAGTAAGAACTGTAAATCCAACATAATGAAGTGAATAAGTAAGCAATCCATGTTGGAGACAAAATTATCCAAATGAATACTGTAAGTATAAAAAATGTCTGCGTATATTACATCATATATAGTATTTCCTAGTGTGGTACACCATAGCAGCGGACGCCACAAGACAAGTCTTGAAAGGATAACATAAGAGAATATAAAGAAATATAAAAACCATAAATAATTCAACCATAGTGTGGCAAAAGAGTAACGTAAATTCAGACTCATAGCTCACCTGCGTTCAAATCACCAACTCTGGTTTCAAACGTACTTAGTTGTGTAAACACTGCAAATTGACAGTAAACTAGGTTTAAAGTAAATACGTATATAATCGACATTTACTGACATGCAATGTTCACAGAACAATTAGCCAAAAGCCCCTCAACACCAAGTAAAGCCAGCACTTCGTTCACGATTCACCTTGTATTTATGTGAGAGTAAAAAGAAAATGAAGGCCAAGTAGAATACTCATGCATAGTAACTAAATAATATATCAGGCATGTGCCAAGACAAACAACTAAAGACACAACACCAAATCAAACTACCAGGATTTATCTTACATATCTGTCGTGGCAAAGCAGTCTGTAATGTAATATGCCACTCCGAAACGGTTCCATATTGGTGCAACTTAAATACTTCATTAGAAAGAGGACTATTTTGTTCAAACCTTGCAACCATCTTAAAAGCACTCTGCACCGGGCAGGTTTACCACGCTCAACAAAAAAATAATATATATTTTATCAAACACGCATAGCAAATTTCCGAAAATAAAAACAAGCATCCTATAAAATGGGATAGTGTTCAGAACTCCGTGGGTTCCATATTGTAATAGCGTTCTAAAATGGTGCCATCTTACTGCAGCCCGAGTATATCTTTTTAAACAAAATGAGCACTACTCGCAGCCATCTTAAGAGTACTAACATATGATACCTTGGCAGTTTGAAAGCATGACAAATAACTTTGTAATTAGAAAACTAAATGGATAGATTACTATCTTCTACAAATACCAAATTCGAATACTAAATAGACTTCAAATAGTTAATAGGTATCAAGCCATTGAAGTAACCTCCAGGTGTTAGGTGTCAAGGCATAGCAGAGTGAACCAGTGGCGGCTCTTCCATTGGGGTGTGGGGGCGTCACGCCACTGCTTTCTCACAGTGCGAGAAGCAGAAACATAAAATGGTAAAACTACCATTTCATGTTTCTGCTTCTCGCACGGCAAGAAAGCAGAAGTGCCTGGAGTGCCTGGTTGGGGACGCGCGGGTGGGCGTTCCTGCACGAGTGCAGGGGAGGCGTGGCTAGCCCACTGTCTTGGGTGCTCACTGTTTGTTCGGTCCCAGGGCCGACCAACGCAGTCATGCGCAGTTGCGCACTCTCTCTTTTTCTCTATGTAGGCTGCATGCAGCCTACATAGAGAAAATGGCCTCCCTAAACGCAGGCCCGGCCGGGAGAAGCAGGAGCTGAGGCGGTGGTGCGTGACCCAGAGGAAGCAGTGGGAGGAAGGTACGTTTTTAATTTTATTTTGATTACATCCCACTTCCCCCCCACAAGAACACCCCCCCCCCCCCAGGACCCAACCCCCCTGCCTGCCTGTCTTGCCGGCCGCATCTGTGTTCTATAGCTGAAGGTACACATGATTACGCTTCTGTTTTTTAAAATCTGGAATTCCAAGATTGCAAAAAGCAGCAACAAATATTAGGTGTGGTGCTATGCTGTATTCAACACGGCTCATTTCTCAAAATAGGAGCTCATTCGAGGCATGCTAAGTCTGTTGTTCCATTGTGTTCAGACAATTAAACACGGTATTAATGCTCGATCGGGACATGCTAGATTAAATTCAAGCAAGCCTGGCAAAAAAAGAATGGATTCACGCTGAGATCACCATGGTACATTTAATTAATCCTATCAGCTCTGCTCTATTGTGCTTGAACGATTTTGTAGCTGCCACAAGACTCAAAATATTTTCTTGAGCAGATGTGTCGTCCACCTGAAAACGCACCGCCCATCACAGACCTCGTTTTGCGTGGCCTCAAACTGTTTAACATCTCAGCACTGCTTGGGTTTCAGACACCCAGCCCTTTCTGAAACGCTTCCCTGTGTGATTATTCAAAAGATCAGAACGAGGCTCCGCACCTCAAAGTGCTGAATGGAAAAACATATGCTCGTCTTATTTTCTGTTGGCTTTTGGCGCGCTGCACTGAGTAGAGCGGTCTCACCCGAGTTCAATGCCCAGAGACTGGCTGATAAGTTGCATAAATGTTTTACCACTCACGATTCCCCCTTCCTGAACGGATTTTTGTATAACTCATATTCAGCAAGGCAGCAGGCGGACTTTATCATTGTATTCCTGTCTGGAAGGTGCGACAACACCTAAATACAAATTTCCTTACGTCGTGATGAGGTGCTCGATGTAAACGATCTCATTTGCACATGCAGATGGCTGAGCGCGGATGACAAACTGCGAACAATATTGGTTGTGATTTTCTGGCGTAGGGGATAGCCCAGTCTCATAGAATACATTTTATACCGAGCCAATGTATGTCCTTCGCCACCGGATAGCAAGAAATGAGGGTCTTGTTGAAGCCAACAAGCGCATTGTAGAGAGAAAGAAACTCAAATGGAATTCTTGAAAAGCACTCCATATTAATCTGATGATGCTGGGTGCGTACAAAAGGGTGTGTGATATTTCTCAGTTTACTCCCAAACAATTCTCGGGTAATAGAAAATGATATGTTGTCGCGAGTCAGCGGGTGTGTCCTGAGGGCAGGGCCACCATCACAAAAGACACTTCAAGCAAAGCACAAATAGTGGTAAGAAGATATTTTTGAGGGTTGGAGGCCTAATTTACTGCAGGTGACGAGACGAATGGATTAAGCTGCATCGCTTTACTTTCCGGTTGTTTTCTGAGGTGGAATTGTATCCGCAGCAAAATCTGAAATACAGCGCAGTCGATGAGGGTTATTCTGTAGTTTCTGAAGTGGGCAGATAATAGCTTGGGCAGTACAGGATAGGAGGCCAAAGGAGAGTGAGCCGGGCGCCATTTCTAACAAAGACCCGATTAAAAAAGAGGTGTAGTAATGGGTGCACATTTTACACCCTCTCGTTATTGCATGGCATGGCAAACAGCGGATGTATAATTTGCACCTAACCCCGGGTTTTAAAGCCCTGCTTGGAGAATTGTGTGGACTTTGTGCATGGTTGAAAGGTTTGGCAGTGCGTGCACCCGCCCATTTTGTGCTGTAAATCACTGGGGCATGTGTCAATGTGGGCATGATTATATTATTATTTCTGGCACAAACCTAACCTTACACGTAATAGTATATATATATTTTTTTTTCACGCCTAGGATGTCAGCAGAACAAGCGATAGACAGTTTTGCCAGTCACTGTCTTTATTAGAACAGATTCACAATTGCTTTATTAACCGTCCTTCTTTCTCAAATTTGCTTGAAAATGCACCATTTGCCCACTCTTTTTTCAAAATTTGGTCGGAGAACCCCCCCAAACCACCCGTAGGTGGTTCGGCCTCGCTCACTACGCTCGCTCGCTACAGTGCTGTACGACAATTGTGTTACACCTCACCACTTTCAAATGTCACCAGCCGCCACTGGCAGGGTCCACCAAAAAGACTGAATAGTAATTAGATTAATTAATATAACTTCAAATTTGCAATCACTTTATAAGTCCGAAATATAATTTAAGAGAACTGATATTAATAAATGTAACTTAAAGTTGCTGAATATCTAAGCATTTCAGTACCAATTGTTGTCACTATATGAATCGCCAAGCCATAGGATGTAATAAGTCTTATTGTGTCCTTGGTATTTAAGTTTCTTTTATTTGTATCTCTTAATGTATCATTCCTATTTAATTTTCTAGCTTTAGCACTTGCAATCATAGCTTTTTGTCTATCAGAACCCCTTGCCAAAAACCTCAATATCATAAATAGTCTGTATGAACTCACTGCCTAAGCTACAATTTCTTCTAGCTCAGACCATCTCGCCAATTGGAATAGGCATTAGTTGGTGTCTCGGGTGCGCACTAGATGCATGCAACACTGAATTTCAAGAAGCTTCTTTTCTAAATATTCAGCTTTGAAGTATCAATATTACTAACATACAACTCCACATCCAGAAAGTGAATACTCTCATAACTATAGCTTAATGTGACACTCATATTATTGGAATTAGAGTTCAAATATGCAACAAACTCAAATAAATCCTTAAGAAATCCAGTCTAAATGATCAGTATGTCATCTATAAACCGTCCCAAATGATATACATATAGTCTACCCATTTCGCACCACCTGGGCCCCAAAGCTGCCTCTCCTCAAACCAACGCATAAATAGTTTTGCGTATGAAAGGGCAAATCTAGACCCCTTTGTTGTTCCACACGTTTGTGGTGAAGAGCTCAATAAAGGTATGCTGATTTTGGTTCACGAATAAAGAACACAAGAAGACTGTTCACTGAAGATTGGAATATTGATTTGTGTCGGAGTGCTTGGCATTGACTTTTTTGTGCATGGATATTGTACTCCTTGAAGAAAAGACTGTGGCTTTTTTTCAGCCTTAAGTACCCAATTGTTTTACCTTGTATTACTTGTACCATCTATCATTGTTACATAGGACACTGGTACATTTCTTTCACTACCCCATACCATTCACAAGTACTAAATCGTTAGGTACTAGCCGACTTTGAACTTCACTTCATCCACCAAGTCAACTCCACCTCCAATCTTCCACTAATTTTGACAATCACTATAGTCCTTCTAATGCTGGTCCACAGAGTCGCTCTGGTTCTCGCGTCACAAAATAATGGCTTGCTTCTACACTTGCGTTTATACCGTATAGCAGGTAGCGACTATCAAGCTATAATGCAACCAGAACTCTGCCTGGGTTATGCTCAACTTGCATTTAAGCACATGGCACATGCTACATGTCAGGCAGTTGCCCAGATCCTGGAAGCAAACAGAGAGTAACCAGCCAGCTGAAAACACATTGTAGCCTGTAGCTTTCTCAGACCACCTATTGCAGCAAGGTGATGTTGAGAAGAGGATGTGATGGTTGTTACTTTATCTGGGAATTCTTTGACCCCAAAATAAGGGTGATCCCTTTAAATAGCCACTCTCCCAGTTAATGATCAAAAGCCATGGCAATTGAGAAGGCCCCCCAAAAAGAAATCACTTTCTGTAGGAAGAAAAAGCTAGTGGCATAACAACCTTTGGGGTTGCTAAAGAAGAAGAAGCAATGCAACCCATCACACTACAGGAATACAAGCAGGATTGTACGTGTTAAGGTAATGTGTACATTGCAGATTTGTAAACTCAGAGCTAAAGAATAAAGAAAAGAAGTGGGAATACCTCACGGACAAAAATGAGAAGCAAGAGAGCAATGATCTCGCTGGTAAAACCGAACTGGAAGCATTGCAGTGCACTGAAAAACGGCACGCATTTACATTAAAATAGCACAAAAAGTGTCTCATAGTAACTTGGAAGGAATTCCGCCATATTGAACTGGTAAAAAACCATTGTGCAAAATACAGGCTGGATGGAATGAATGACAATGTCCCACCTGCAAGATGACATAACTGGGAAGCAGGAATTCTCCAGAAGGTGTCTGACCCAACTGCCAATCTCTCAAAGCCTTCACAACATGGACTGAGAAGTCCCAGTAATGGCCGCTCTGTGCTATATTCTCCATCTGGATGTTGGTGGCAAAGACGCTGCTGCTACGCTTATTTATGACGCCAGCAACTTCCCTCAGACATGACCCACTCTGTCAGGTGAGTACTTGTCAGAGAGACCTGTGATCCGTGTGCGCCCTAGTACTAAAAACGCGGGTGCGGACCACTCTGGTGTGGACCCTCGTACTCTTAACAGGTGTGCTGTTCAAGGCCAGAGCTCCACAGGAGGTGGGTGGATCAATGATTTATTCCAAAACAGTACAACACAATTATCACCAAATTAATGGTATTTACAATGTATTTTTTAATACGTGACATAATGATATGCATGACACATATAAGAAAACTTGAAGGCGCTAGCAGTAACTCTTCTTCAGTTTTGAGACTTAAGAAGTAGGATGAACTGGAGACTATGTGTAATACGAAACAACTCTACACAGTTATCCATTGGAATTCAGCACTGTTGTGTAAGGGGATGAGCGCGGGAAGCTTTCTAGTGTTCATCAGCGCATGGCACCATGCAGTCTCAATGTTTCTGTGCCATAGCAGGATGTTTAAATGGTTCAAGGCAAACGGGCGTGTGCAGCCACAGCAAGAGTGGGACGTTGTGAAACTTTACCTATACACACTTTTCAACGTTTTTTAAAACATTGAGGATTTCATGAGCTTGGAGGTGAAACATCTTCAAGAACTAGGCTTCTAATGATGAAACAAAAAACAAGAAACCCGTACTTTTTATAGGAAGATTTTCCAACCCCAAAAAAGTCTGCCAAAAACGCTTTTGCAGGAATGTTTCACTCCTAAGCAAACCTAGGCACAATGCACAATTTTCACTATTTAGTAACCACCAAAGGCTGTGCACTTTATGCAGTTTTAATACCAAAATCAAATCTTTGCCCACCCCTAACACGAGAACACAGGTTCTCCTAAGCCAGAGAGGTGGAAGTCTTAAAAAATGTGGGGCGCCGGCGCGTTCTTCTGCAGTGGAGCCGACATTGGGCTAGCATGGGCTTGTGCAAGATACTCCTGGCAGCGATGGAGTGCTTGTGAAGGCTGGGTCACTCCTGCTAGCTGCACTCGGTTAAGACTGGCAGGATTGGGTGAGTGGTCACTTCTAACATGCATGCTCCCTAAATCTCCCTCCTCCTGTCAGGGAGTGCTGCAGCTCCAATCCTGAACAAGAACATGCTCCGCTTCACTACAGTTCGGTTCCCTTTCGCCCAGCTGAAACCATATTGCAAAAACAAGGATGCGAAAGGGGGGTGAAAACCTGTTTGGGACACTACATTACACATATTTTATGTATACACTATCTAAAAGTACTATAAATTACACTCTTTTACAATTTGCGGCAGATGTACACATAGTGACTTTCCGAGGATGACACCATGTTGGTCAAGAGCCAGCGCCGGAAGAGAACCCAAGTTTCCGCAGTGGAAGATAAGCAGCTGATCACTAATCCAATAGAAAGCCATTCCAGTCTCACCTGTGACAGCCAATAATCCGCCTGCATGTGCAAGTGATAGATGATCACGCGGTTGCAGCAGTCGCTGAATTTTAAATGAACCTCCTGGTAGGCATCACCCCCGGGCACAGCAGTCAATATCTGTACCCTATAAAGTACACAACACTCCCTCCCACCAGGTAACCTCTATACTACCAGGTAGGCCATGATTCTTCATCCCAGAAAAGAGCTTGAATATGCAGCTGGCCAGAAAGCGGCATAGGCCAGCTAGACATGGCTAGAGTTGCCATCGCGCACAGTTTCTGGGGATCAGGGCCTGCATGGCAAAAGTGTAAACTGTATGAATTTGGGGGAGGGGGGGACATGCAACTGGAGGCATCACAAGCACTTGTCCCAGACTGGACAAAGACAGCAGCGTATTCTCCATGAGGTGAGACTCTGTTCTCCGATCAGTTGACATTTTTGGGAAGTACATCTCATTCTACTTTGTGCTCCACCATGAAGCGGCGGTCTTGGAACGAAGGAACCCCGCGCCATCCCTTTGGTATGTCACTCTGCAGGCCATGAGCCGGTGTCTTTCTCACTAGTGCCTCGAACTAGTAGTTTTCCAGGTTCTTCTCGTTCAACTGGAGCAGGATAATCTCTACACTTGGAGGAGATGAGCATAGAAGGCGCGGTTCCTTTCAACCAGGGTCAGAGTTCCAGGTGTGAGTATTTTATTGCTTGAACCTGTGAGGCGCCCAAGCACCCCTCACCTGGATGGAGGTGAAAGGTTATGTTTGTGAAATCTGCGGCAAGTCTAGTCGCAGGAGAGTCCCGCTGGTGTTAGGGATAGTTGGGGGAAGCACTCCAGCTAGATATTTAGGGGCAGATTTATATCAGACTTGCGCCACTTTTACGCCGCCGTTGCGTCACTTTTGTGACGCAGCGGCGGCGTAAACCCTGCGCCATGTTGCGCCCCATTTACATTGTGACGCATCTATGGAGATGCGTCACGGTGTAAAGCCCTGCGCCATATGAAACCTGCATCAGGTTTCATGTGGGCGTTTCTACTCAAGGGGGGGCTTTCCGTCACAGGAACGCCCCTGAAAAGTGACTCAGTGAAATCTATAAGATTTCACTGAGTCACTTTCCCAACGCTGATGCGTCAAAACCCTGCGCCTGCTTGAAGCAGGCGTAAGGCTTGACGCACCATGTTAGGGATGGGTAGGTTGGAACAGTGCTGGAGTTGCGTCGTGCTTGCGACGCAACTTCAGCACTGCGCCAACCTTACGCCGGCAGATGCGTCACGTATCTGCTTGTCCTTGCGCCACGATGCACCGCATTGTAAATGCGGCGCATCTGCGGTGGCGCAAGGGCAAACTTGCGTGACGCATCTTCCCTGGCGCATCCATGCTGATTTGCAGGGATGCGCCAGGGAACATAAATCTGCCCCATACATGTTCTCCTAGGCAGGGATTAAGGGGAGGAGCCGATCCACCTTCAGTGCAGGGGAGGGGAGGGCGTCAATGCCCTTCTACTGCCTTGTTGTCAGAAAACCGGCCAGACCCACAGACTAAGTCCCATTCTTTTCTGCTGTCTTGGAAGGAGGCCACTGCCAGGGGAGGAGTTTGGGGCCTCGCTGCAGCTCATATTTATTTCATTCACATTTTGATAAGTTGTTGCGGCAGCCCTGCCTTTAGCAGTGGCCTGACCTACGAGGTGGCACAGGAACTTTGTCACTTCACCTCATTCCGGCACTAGGGCCACAGCTCACTCAGTCAGTAACGCTGTAATGCTGTGCTGTGCTGACTCACTTCAGAGGCATGCAGATGCGTTCCCCCGTGTGACCTGCAGCAAAGAGCCCCCTGTCGGATTTTGCGTTCTCCGTGAGCCTGTGCACCAACCAGACCGTCCGTGCCCGTCACCTGCCTATGAATAAAGCTCCATTCTAAGCGGCTTGCTGTACGCCTTCACATCCTGAGTAGTCATGGCAGCCATCTTGAACCGAACCCAGTCTGGGGTTGCTGGAGGGGTCAGTTGGGACTGGACTGTTCCTATTGGAGCTCCGCGGCTGGCCTCGGTCTACAGTGGCACCGGGGGCACAAAATGACAGACCAGGATTTGGGCCCGAGTAATCACCAGTAGCTAAGATACATTTAGGATTTCCTTCCATCACCATGTTTGTTGTAATTACCTTGAACTCCAGGCTGAACTTAATGCAAGGATATTTGGAATATACACCATTTTGCAAAGGAAATTAAAATTCTTTAGCTTTGCATGGTTTACAGCATTATTTGAATATATTTATTTATTTAGAAAGTTTTATATAGCGCGAACATGACCACCGAGGGTATCAGAGCACTTTACAGATTATGCATCACGAAGGGTATAAGTAAGGGTGGGCGTAGTTCGCGAAGTAGCACTTCGCGAAGCTACACAAAGTGAAGTTCGCACTACGCGAGCTACGCGTAGCACTTCGCGAACTGCGTAGTAACATGTTCGCACTGTGCAAGATGTTGTTTTCAATGATTGCACAGTGCGGACAAGCAACCGGCACTGTGCAATCATTGAAAATGGCATCTTGCACAGTGCGAGCTGTAGTTTTCTGCTGCTCGAGTAGATTTTTACTCGAGCGGCAGCTTTCTCAACGCGAACTGGTAGTTTCTCATCGCGAGCGGTCGCGAGAATACGCCACCCCTCGCAATGAGAAACCTGACCACCTCGCGTTGGGAATCTCGCCGGCAGGTTTATTTTCCATGCTCGCGATCGCCAACTTGATGTTGCTGATCGCGAACAAGGAAAAAGTCTCGCCGGGATGTCATTTTGCTTGCTCGCGGTCGCCAACTTGACCTTGAGGACCGCGAGCAAGCAAAAAATGACCGCAGCACTACGCAACACTACGCTACGCGTGTTCGCACTGTGCTACGTGCAGTTCGCGTAGTGCGAAGTAGCGCGAACTTCGCAAACTACGCGAGCGTAGCGCTTCGCCCAGGCCTAGGTATAAGCAAAGAAAACAGAATAAACAAAGCAACAAATTCAAAGTCTAAAACTGTCCAACATTCTTATGAGGGAAAAACAGACACAACAGAATCGACAGCGTGACAAGATCACAGTCTAGAATTGTCCGAGATACTCATGAACCAGGTGGCTGGGCCAGAGTCAATGGGTATGGACCCAGAACAGGATGAAGAAGCCAGGCTAAGGCAGAAATTTCTTCATCAGGAGCCCTTTGACTTCTTTTTTGAAGAAGACAGTGGAAAGGTTCACCCTGACTTTGGGGTGAAGGGAGTTCCAGATCCTCGGAGCTATCCCTTGAGAAGGCTCGGTTATGGGTCTTTTTTTTCTTACATTTTTATGGTTTTAGCAAAAGGGTGCTGATGCTTCTGGAGGCTGTAGAACCACAGGAGAGCTCCAGTTTCCACATGAGGTATAGCAGGGTCTTGAAGTGGATGGCTTTGTGAGCCATGCATGCAATTTTTAACTGTATCTGAGCTCCATATGGAAGCCAATTCAAGTCCGGCAAGTCTGGAGAGATGTGGTGGTATTTTATTGTGCCAGTTAAGAGCCTAGCAGCAGAATTGAGGGTAGACCTAAGAGGAGCCGCCCTCACTCTAGGCAGGCCGCAAAGTGTTGTGCTACCATAGTCCAGCTTTGAGGTCACTAATGCTTGTACTGCAACCTTTAGGTCAGAAGCAGGGAGAAAGGGTTTGAGTTTCCTAAGTAGGATGAGTTGGAAGTTCGCTCCTTTGGTGAGGGAACTGATATGCTTCTGCATGTTCAGCCTATTGTCAAGAATGATACCCAGAGAAGATGCCGAGTTAACGAGGTGCGGTCTACAGTTAAGAGCAGTCAGCTGATTGAACCATTGTTCCATGAAAAGGGATTGGTTGTTGGGTGAGATCAGTAGGAATTCCGTTTTAAGAGCATTTAGCTTCAGGTGATTACATGTCAACCAGCTTTGTGTTTCCAGCAGGACTGAGTTGAGGGACTGAATGTCTTCGGGGGAGGCGATCTTCAGGTATAATTGGGTATCGTCTGCATCCTCTCTAAATTCACCACACAGTGTAAAATATTAAACCTCCATCATGATTACCCCAGAATGCAAATTATTCCATCAAGCATGAGGCTTCCAGGCAGCCAGCTAGGCCCCGAGGGAGGAACCCAAGGCAACAGAAATCTAGGGCTTTTGTGGCAGACACCCAGAGCTGACGCATTGGCAAGTCTCATAGGAAATGTAAGCTTGTCGAAAGCAGCTCACAGCTCAGAACTTCCTGCCTCACTACTCAACAAATGAAGACCGGAATTTAAGGTTCTCTTCCTAGAACACAGACACTTCACAGAGGAGTGCCCACCTACCTCACATGGGTGCTTTGCCTCCATAAACCGAGCAGAGACCTAATAGTTTTCTCCCTAAACTAACAAGCTATCCATCCGCTATACACAATCTGTGCGAAGGAACTCATACAGGATTCACTCTATGGAAGCCCATCCCCTACATCTGTCAGATTCACCTATTAACCTCATCTGCCACCAATGGGGTAGGAGTGTAAATGTAGGATGTGATAGGTTGTACTATAGGGGGTATCAAGAGGTCATGGCATTGGGCCTCGAGGACATCTCGCGCTGGCGGAGTACTAATTGGGCATCTGTTGAGCCCACCTAATCTGAGGAGTTTGCCGTCAGTAGCGGGATCCGCACTAGGGCAATGTCCCACACCTATTTGAGATCTGTGTGATTATTTTTACGGGGAGCACGGTGCCCTGTATTTACATAATTGGAATTAAACAACATACTGAGAGGGGACTGCGCTTTGATGACTCATCCATCGGAGACCTCGCTGGCCGGCAACATACAGCCAGAGTGCAGTATTTCCAGATACTACAGAAATATACGTGGTCTTTAATTCTCCTTACTGCAAGACTGGCATAATGCGTTAATATACAGAGGGGCTTTGATCCCGCATTTATTCAACCACACCATACTGTGCATTAATTAAGGTGTTATTCATCATGGCTTCCTGATTAAGGCTGCAGAGCCGAAACGTGTGTAGGGTCACTATTGGTCAAATCTATAAGCCATGCTTTTTTTGCACATGTAATAACTTTATTAGTTGAGTAACACTGTATTCACTCCATTTGATTGTGACAAGGTCACTAATGGTTATATTTATAAGAAATGCTGTATTTGTATATGCTAGAACTTTATTAGCTGAACAGAATTGTATTCATTCTATCTGATTGCAAAAAGCTACATAATTGACAATGTTTGGCTAGTATAATATGACAATAAATGAGTGAGGGTCATTGTAATCTGATCCATGAAGAAGCAAACTGGCACATACCATTGTTTATATTTCTCTCTCTTTTTTTTTTTAAATGAAGAAGGTTATTTTTATTCGATAGGTTGTTTTTTCATATAAACTCACAAACCTACTGTACCTATTCCAGAAGGATGAATGTGGAAGCGCGATTGCATATCTAGGCCCGTTTTGTTATTTTTCAGATGGAGGAATATACCGCTCTTCTTTTAAAAAAAATATAATTTAAAAAAAAATTATTTTGCACTATGTAATTATCTAGGTACATTAACCATGTGTTTTGTGCACTATTTGTCTTTTTGATACTATTATATTGTTTTTCATATAGATTTGGTTCTGGGTTTTCAGTTTTTTATTTGTTTGTTCTGATTTGCTTGCCCATTTTTCCAACAGTTGCCTAATTATTTATTTATTCATTTAAAACTCTGAATACTTTAGATGTTGAATATAGGAAGTAGAAATGTTGTAGCTGTAGGATGCATGAGAGTATCAGTAGGACATGTAAGGATGTACATGGAGCAGGTGTCCTATTGTATCTGTCAGGTGCGGGGGTGTATCAACGGGAAGAATATGGGTGTATCTGTAGGATGTGTCTGGTTGTATCTGTAGGGGAGATGTAAGGGTGTAAGGTTGCATCTGTGACAAGTAGAGGAGTTTCTGTCGGAGGTGTGTGGGGGAAAAGTGTAAGGGTGTTTCACTGGGAAGTATAGTGTGTATCTGTAGGAAGTGTAAGTTTATATCTGTAGGGAGTGTAAGGTTGAATCTGATGGAGGTGTAAGGGTGAATCTGTAGGAGGAGTAAGGGTGAATCTGTAGGAGGAATAAGGGTGAATCTGTAGGAGATGGAAGGGTGTATCTGTAGGAGGTATCAGGTTGTATCTGCTGGAGATTAAGGGTGAATCTGTTGGAGATGTAAGGGTGAATCAGTAGGAGATGGTAGGTTGCATCCGTGGGAGATAGAAATGTGTATCTGTAGGAGATGGAAGGATAAACCTGGAGTAGGTGTTGTATCTACAGAATATGTAAAGGTGTACCCTTTTGAGGTGTTAGGGGGTATCTGAAAGTGGGAAGAGTTATCTGCAGGAGATGTCAGGCTGTATCTATGGCAGATGTAGGTGTGCATCTGTGGGAGGTGTATGGGTGTATCTGGACGAAGTTTAAATGTGTATCTGTGGGAGGTTTGTGAAAGTAAGTATGTTTATTTTATTTAGACAATTGTCCATAAAACATTCTAAAACACAAATGACAGTTACGATCATAAAAAACGTCCCATCCTAACTACCAAACACCCCCAACCCACTGCAGTTCATCATTAAAACTCTGTTTAACAGACTGTAAAAACTAGCAATTCCAAAACCCACATCTAAGTAACGCATTTCTGTCAACAGCTCCACAGCTTTTCTCCTATTGACACCACCAGATTTAAAAAACAGAGGTCTTAAAAACTTAATTCGATTTACAAGCTATAAGACACAGTCCATCAGTATATGCAGTAGGGAACATTTAACTTTCAGGAGGAAGGGGCAGAGACTACTGTTATGCTGGACTCTGGTCCAGTATAGGTGGGATAAAAAAACTGGATTGCAACCCACCCTGACCCTCAATATTTCATTTTGCCACCCTGGGTCTGGTAGCTGCGATAAATAAGGAAAAACAGTGTCCTGGCCCAGTGTAGGAATTGAGAAACTAATGCATGGTTTCTTGCACAGATAAGATAAGTCATTCAATTTGGACACCAAATCAACAGATTTCTTTTAACGTGTGCTTGCCTGGGAAGGGGGACCAAGATGTAATTGTACAGCTATCTAAATGGAGGTTCCTTAGAGTAATACATCTATTCTTTACAGCCTTTGCCTAAATTCTTTCGCTGCATTGAATCTCTTTCCAACATAATTTGTAGACTTTAAACACCTCATCATCCTCCAAAAATGTATTGAAATATCTTAGAGCCTGAGTAAAGGTCATCAGGCTCCAAGAGCCCAGATTGCACTCTCTCCTTATGGCCTGAATCATAGTGCCCTGTGGGAGGGATAGAAGCCTTCTAAGCACAACCCCTTCTAATCTGTCCCATTAATATGTCAAGTCAAGCGCAAAAAAAATCTCCTCCATATAGACCCAGTGGAGGTATCTTCTCCTCATAGGCCCTTAGTAGTGGAAGATGAGAGAGTCCCCCAAATCTGCTATTACAACTTGAGAAACAGCTGACCTGCAATAAGGCCTTCTGCTTGATGGAATTTGAATGTATAACCCAGTTAAAGTTCCTCTTGAAGGTTAAGCCCAAATATTGAGTGTGTGTGAAAGGGTATTTCTGTAGGAGTGTACGGTTGTGTCTGTTGGCGGTGCATGGGTGAACCATTAAGAAGTGTCTGGTTGTATCTGTAGGAGATGGAAGGATGTACCCAGAGGAGGAATTGTATCAATAGAAGGTGTAAGGGTGTATCCATTCGAGGTGCTGGGGATATCTGCACGAGGGAGGTGGGAATATTTATCTGCAGGATATGTCAGGCTGTGTCAGTGGGAGATGTAGGCGTGCTTCTGTGGGAGGTGTCTGGGAATATCTGTACACAGTGTCAGGGTTTATCTGTACCAAGTGCCATGGCATAATTCATATGTTTATGATTATAGGAGGAGCACTGACAGTACGTATCTGTGGGAGGAGTTACAGTATATCTGAGAGGTGTCATGGTGAATCCGTAGGAAGTGTAAAGCTAAGTCTGTTTGAGTTCTCACGGTGTCTCTGCAGTAGAAGTTACAGATGTATATGTTACGACACAGGATATCTCTCACTTTCACCTCATCTCCTGCAGAAGCCCGAGAAGGAGACCTGGGGTAACTCCTTAGAGGCCCTACAGGCTGCTCTCCACCTGCACAAGACAATGAACCAGGCCCTGCTGGACTTGCACAAGTTGGCAACAGAGAAGAGCGACCCCCACGTGAGTATGGAAAGAGCCGGACACCGTGCAAGTGCCTAGTGCCCTGTGGGGATCCCAGACTTCAAGAAGGAATTGCAGATTGAAGGTCCAGGCTGAACCACAGAGGAGAGCCAGGATTCATACGTGTATTTTTAGTATTGCTAATTATTAAGGGCGCTCATCCTCTTGAAACAGCAGTGCCAACAGCAAGGCGTTGCTCTGTTCACAGCGTTGGGTTGCTTTGTAGCTGGGGTCACGCTATAGTCACATTACTTATACCACAACACAAATACAGCGTGAAATATTGGGTGGCTCCTCTGTGGGTCGGACTCGTCGGGGAAGGGCTCCAACGGTAGATGGAGATGCGATCCAAAGCTATGGACATGTCCCACTTGGCGCTCCACAGCTCCAGGCGCTGTGACGGACAGCCACGGCCAACATACTCTTCGCATGTCGGTCTAGCTGCTGAACATGGGACTGGAATCAACATTAAACATACAGTGTGCCCCCCGCCCCCGCTCTGCTCAGGTGAGTCAGAATCAATTCGACTCAAGAAATCTAATCGATTAATCATACATTTGTCCTCATCATTTATAAAATTATGAATGGGAGGAAACTTACACATAAAACATTATTTATGTTGGATGTCTTCCGTGTTCTCATCCTAACTTAACATTTTAGTGATATTCAATAATTCGTCGATCTATAGGAGTTCAAAGCAAATAAAACATGTAAAGGATCGACACCAGTGAAAAAGAGACAGTGCACACGTCAAAGGGATTTTGTTAAAGAATTTATAACCAATATGACACATATCCTCGTTTAAACTCTAAAATCAGAAGGATGTTTAATGGAGCACCAGTCCTAAGAAACACTTGAAATCGGGGACGGTGTGTGAATCTCACAACTTTCTTAGCAGCTCCTTAATCACTTATGCCAAGTTTAAGGGGTGGGAACAGTGAGCGATCGGGCCACCTGCCCCGATTTCTGGAAGAATGGTGTCGGGGTATTTGAATCCTCTCTGATGCGGGGGTCACCTCAGGTGAGGGACATGGCGTTGTCAATGGGAAGGGAAAATAGAAAGGCTGTTTAGGGTTCGGTATTCTAATCTGATAATGAAATGGCAACCCCCGCCACGAAAGCATGCCTTGTTTAGCTTACAGAAAGGGGTGTGGGCCCCTCTATTGGCTTCAATAGAAATGTGGAGTCAGAAACAAACACATAGAACACTAGAGCAGGCTGCCCTATGTCCACGTACCGTGAAGTGGGGAATGTGTCCGTGTGCCGATTGCTGCAACTGAAGGACGGTCTGGAAATACATTTTTAGGGAGAACTTGTTAGAGGCAAGGAGGAATAACTCTGGGAGCGTTAAAATAATCGCACAAAAATGTGTCAAGAAAGATGTACCCGACTGGTTTGTATATTTAGTTAGAGTTTGCAAAATGTTCAACCCGCTCAAGCAAATCCTTGTCGAATACTTCGACGGGCAGACTCCCGAGGAATGGGTGCTTGAGGGGGACAGTGTTTGGGGTGCAGGGACGTCAGTTAGGATTTATTCAGAAAATCGTCTCCAGTGAGGTCTCTGAACAGAAGCTATGCAGGCTTTACTTCAAAGGGGCTCGAGCAAGATTGTACAGATGCTAGTGCACCCCCAGACTTTCAGTGCTTGGGGAGACCATTAAATCCTTCCACTCCAAAAATATTCCAACACTCGTGACTTCATTCATGCACACCCCCAAACACAACCCTTCCCTGATAACTAAGCTGCAGGGTTTCACTCCATTCACAACCCCTCACCCCACAAACCAGAGGGGCAGTTTGGGAAGTATTTGTTAGTAAGGGTGAAAAAGAAAACCTGGCTCTTATATTAGAAGACCCACCGGCAATAGCAAACAAGGCGGCAAACCATGTCTATGCAGGTCACCTAAAGAGAAAGTGGACACAAAAACAACTCTGACATAATGACAACTGAACTGGCTGCTGATAAAGGGACTTTGATGCTGTGTAATGTCTGCATCCCACGTATTTACTTCCACAACAGTCGTCTGACTTCACTCTTAAGAAAGTACCTTGTTTGCTGTTATATTTGGGCGCAAGTGCTGCACAAATCAACTACTAAATTCAACTTCTGAACCATCCCCCTCTCTCTATGGCAGCTCTGCGACTTCCTGGAGACGGTGTACCTGCAGGAACAGGTGAAGACCATCAAGAAGCTTGGCGACCACGTGACCAACCTGAAGCGCCTGGGGGTGCCGCAGACGGGCCTGGGGGAGTACCTGTTTGACAAGCACACACTTCGATAGCACCACATTCTTGGGGAGCTCATGACCACGAGGTCAACCTAAGGACTTATGCAAGCAGTTGTTGTCACCAATAAAATTCTTCGCCCAACTAAAACCCCAGGGTGTGACTTTTCTTTTTCATCCTCAGTAATGATGTTATGGAAGTAGAGATGTGGGTGCGGTGAAGGTGCCTCTTTTCCTTAACCTTTAACTACTCTGTCCTTATTCTCTGCTGCACTCAAACCATATGTAGTTCAGTTCTACAGACATACTATTTAACAGCTCCAGCACTTTTACACTGACACCGACAATTGTTCGCAGGTAAACATGATCTGGCTTGTGTTTCCAAACTCAGCACTTGCAGGCAGGTTCTCTCAGGTACCTCTATACCCACGAAGCTTCCACGTTGATGATCTAAGAGGCGTCAGGCGCCTCCTCAGCATCTCTCCTCGGGGTTGTGCTCTTCGGGAGACATTGCTGCTCTCTTTTACATTCTTCGATTGTTCCTGAAAGGAGGCTTGGCTCTCAATACTCAATTTCTTCACGGTGTCTAATTCAGGCCACTTCATGAAGCTTTACTCTAAAAGGATCAATGGAACAGCTTCAGTGCATCTCAACAGCGATTGTTCCGGGTCTACTCTTTCCTTCTCTGCGTGTGTTTTTTGGGTCCTGCGATACCTTTGATTCTTCTGTGTACCAGATACATGCATGCACCTACATCTTTTTTATTGGTGACAGTTGTTTCTCGTTGTTTGCCAGTTTTTGTTTTCTAAGGAAACGACGTCCTCTTTTTTGGCTGTGCATTTTCTGTCCTCCTGTGATCTTCAAGAAGGCTGCTTAAGTAGGCATCCTTATTAGGTGGGGCAACATAATTATTTCATACCACAATAAACAGAATCTAATCTCGGTGAGTATCCGTAAATTCTGAAGGTTTGCGTCCAGCCACTGCAGGTGGCAATCAACAGAAGGGTAGTATCTTGTAGTGCACCTCAAACCACTGCTAGGTTATCGGCCGGTCTTCATTCAGCCGGTCACTCATAGAATAATCATCAATGGAACAGGTGGCGAGTAATGTCAGGACGATTTGTGGATGCTCTGCAATGACCCAACCAAGAAGGGTCTAAGTGCAGATATTCCCGCTGGTTGGCAGGTGGGAGTCCATCAGCATTACTGAAATTGGCCATTTCTCCAATTCTGATTTTGAATGGCGGCTGTACATTACCACGTATGAGTTTAGCATGGACCTCTTTACCATGCATGTAATGCATCATGCTGACCTTTATAAGGCGTCGGTGATGACCTGAATGATGTCATAGGAATTAACATTGTTCCTAGAAGGCAACATTTCCTCTGTCTCCTCTTCAGTCACTCTTTGGGTTACCTCAAAATGTTTTTGAGGCCAGGTGATAAGGCGCATGGCCGAGAAAAAAATATATAGACAAATTGGTGACATATAAAATCCCAAGAAATGTTACTCAGAGGTCTGAAAGACCCGTCTGCCCTGACTCAACTGAAGAAATTGAAATATGAATATAATAAAATTGGGAGTACACATGCACACTTTTGGGTCCAGGCACAGAAAGGGAATACATTATTTTAGTTAAATAAAGCGTGGAAAACATTAGCTGCGTATTTAAAACTCAAGAGGAACTCCACACTGATTTCTAATATTAAAGACCCCCTAGGCCTAGAGTCCATCAAAACAGAAACAGGTGATAGATATTCATACAATCTTCCAGAAATTCGACACTGACCTATATTCCAAGCCCCCCTCAGTCTCCACTACCAAAGACACCTATCTAAAATGTCTTCAATCTTTACACTTAAAAGTCCTTTCCACTGATGCAAATAGGAGACTGAATGAGCTGATAGAACAGAGTGAGATCCGGTAGGCGAATAAACTCATTCCATCTGGGAAGGCCCATGGGCCAGATGACCTCCCCACAAGCTTTTATAAAACCCTTGGTCCCATTATTAGTGCCCCCTTGAGAATGTGCTAAACAACTTTGCGTCCACGGGGTCAGTATCCGGCACTGATGCGGAGGCTAATATTGTTGTGATCCCAAAAGAGGGGAAAGATCCCTCCGATCCCAAAAAGACTTGAAGCCAATTTCCTTAATAAACATGGAAACCAAAATGTATGCTAAGACCTTAGTGTGCCGTCTCAGTCCTTTAATAACGAAGCTAACGCACCCTTCTCAGACAGGCTTTGTCAAAGGCAGGTTACTAAGTGATAAACCAGCTTCAGGAAAAAACTTAAGGTTTGGCTGTTACCATGATGATTACTCGCAGGTTCCGTCGCCAACATCTCTCTCTTCTCAGCGCTGAGAGGCCTTTGGGCAGCAATGCACTTTATATAAACATATCCGTATGTTCTGTCATGTCATCAAAAAAGCACCCCTTTTGCAAGCTCCAGCTGCTGCAGCATTGGCTCTGGACTAGGAGAAGTCCTTTGATAAGGTTTTCTGGCCTTTTTTGAAGGCCATACGGACTAGGTGTATTCTCAGGGATGCCTACATCAAAATGGTTATGGCCTTATATGCCAAGCCTACCGCACAAATCAAAGTTAATGGAGAACTACCGTCCCCAGCTCCACTCCAACAGTGCACCTGTCAAGGCTGTCCAATGTCACCTGTGCTTTTCTTATTGGCCATCAACCTATTGATCCACAGATATTGTAGGGATGCAGTTTGGAGATATGATCTTTAAAAACGCCGCTTATGCAGACAATTTTTTAATCTTCTCTGAGAAACCGGATACAGCTTTTTCTGCCGTACTGAATATAATCAACAAGTTCTCCAGTTTTTCGGGATACTCTCTAAATAGGGACAAAACGGAGGTTATGCCTCTCAATGTTCACTTTACCTCCTCTTGCCTAGGTTCCTCTCAATCAGGTGGCAACCTAAATCCATTAAGTATCGTGGTATATGGTTCTGTAACAATTTGGCTAATTGCTAAAAATGAAGGACCTTCTCTTGGCCTTGTCTCCCAAATTTATATCATGGTGGGGCAGGTTGGAAACCTTAAAGATTATGGGGATGCCCTTGATCAACGTCCTTTCTAGTATATCCCCAATTCGTCTCTCCACTTCTCTCTTCTCTATGATTGATAAAATCTGTTCCAAGTTCCTTTGGAGTGATAAAAAGGCCAGAAAGAGTTTAAAAAGAACTCGGGCCCCCGTACGTACTGATGGCTGCAATCTTCTGGACTGGTTCAACTACCACACAGCATTTCTAGCAGCTCGGGCTATATGTTGGTTGGATCCTAACCAGATCTATTTCGCGTCCTGGCTTAAGGTTGAACAATATATTACCTATTCATTCCAGTTATCAGCGAGATTGACTATGTTCCATCGCGGTTTTGCCCATTCTCATGGAATTCTAAAAGATACGATTAAAGCGTTTCTAGTATTAGACACACTACTAGACTCTAACATTAATAACTCTTTCTCTGTTTCACTGCGATACAATAAGAAGTTCCTGTCATCCAATCCCTCGACCTCGTGGTTAGAATGGACAAAATAATAAAGAAGGCATTGCCTTTATCATCAGCTTTATATGAAGACAAGGACCTCTTATAATTTGCAACTTTACAACGAAGGTATTCACTACCCAACTTGGACTTTTTAGACTTTTTAAAGCTCAAGGTAAAAAGTTTTAAGTTGGGTCCACGGCACTCCACTTCCTTGTTCACTGCCCCCAAACACATCCAATCCAGTGGACACGAAGCCTACAAGATATATAAATTAATATGCGAGTGCTCTTCCCTATCAACATTCAGCCTTTGTATTAAACGGTTCAGATACTTTCATGACAAGGTGTCACCTCGTCAGTGGAAGACACTTGGGATAAGATCGGTTCATCCTTGCCTCAGTGGAAACGTGTCACTGCACTACTCCAAAGTTCTTTCTTATACATTCGCTATATTGGACCCCCAGTAAACTAATTAATCTGAAAGATACTGACTTTTGCTGTTCCTATGGAACATCATGTGGCAACATGGAACACATAATCTTTGCATGTCCTTATCGTGTTCCCTATTGGATTGATATAACAACCCAACTAGGTAAAATATTTAACATTACCATTGCACTGTACTTTCCAACTATCACACTTGCCCCAATATTGCCAATAATTTCTCCACTCTTACAGACAGCGACCTCACTCTCTTTGATTTGTTGACTACTGTTGCTATTAAAAGTTATTCTGCTGGATTGGAAAATCTTTAAACACATCTCTTATCATGCCTCGTGGGCATGAGTCACATATCTTAGAAGCGCACACACTGCCCAGTCATTTCGTACTAGTAATCCAGCCCCATCTTGCGTATCTTGGGAACCTTAGACCCTTTTATATATAACCTGGAGTTATAGAACCTTAGCCTTCCTGTGCACACATCTTCAGCTACAATGGTGAACTGTTGCCCTGTTTGTGACCCTAACTACCAACTACTTGGCTCTTTTTTCCATTCTCCATGCGCATTCCCCACTTCTTCCCTATGTTAGTACACTTTTTCATACATCTCATTCACTATGTTTGAGTGTATGTCTTTTTTTCCTCTTTCTCTCGAATTACAACAGTGTGTTTTGACTCATTTACCAAAATGCTTCGTACACTTGATAAATATTATTGGTACCATATAAACACCTACATCTCCACCCAAACAAATATTATAAGATGTTTTTTTCTTTTTTCAACTTGTCGTTAGATATGTTTCAATATTTCAATCTTGTGGTGTTCTTTGATGATTATGTCATTGCCATCGTTTTGGTGTTTGCTGTACAAAAATCAATATCTTGTTCTGTTATAAGCCATCACCTTGGCCTCCTTCCCTGAGGACTGGTAACACTCTGAAGTAAGGCCCCTCCTGAAGAAACCATCCGCTGACCCAGCAGAACCATAGAACTACTGGCCCATCTCCCTACTCCCCTTTCCAGTGAAGGTTCTCGAGAAGGCAAACAATCAGCAACTCACCGAACACAAAAAACTCCTGCACCCCTCGCAATCTGGATTCCGAGCCACCCAAAGTACTGAGACAGTCCTGATCGCAGCCATTGACGACATCAGATCCCTCCTGGACAACGGTGAAAAGGCAGCCTTCAACCTCCTGGGCCTGTCAGCTGCCTTCGACACTGTCTCCCATCACATCTTGATCAACAGACTCCATCACATCGGAATCCAGGGAGACGCCGTCAAATGGATCGACACATACCTCACTGGAAGAACCCAGAGAATCAGTCTCCCACCGTTCACCTCGGATCCCAGGAAGATCATCTGCGGCATCCCCCAAGGATCACCCCACACTCTTTAACACGTACATGACCCCCCTGGCCAAAACTGTCAGATCGCACTGACTCAATACCATCTCCTACACCGACACCCAGCTCATCCTCTCGCTGTCAGAAGACTGCTCCACACCCAAAGCCAGGTTCCACAGATGTATGATGAACGTTGTCGAGTGGATGAAGGACAACTGTCTTCAGCTCAACTCAGACAAGACAGAAGTCCTCATCTTTGGGAACAACACCTCACCAAGTAACTACACATGGTGGCCTACTGAACTCGGGCCATCCTCTGCCCCGTCAGACCACACCCACAACCTTTCAGCATTATCTTTGACAGCAAACTATCTATGAAGAAGCAGGTACTTGCAGTTGCCTCCTCCTGCTTCCACACCCTATGCATGCTCTACAAGAACTTCAGGGGGCTCCCAGTCAACACCAGAAGGACCGTCATGCAGGCCCTAGTCACCAAATGGCTGGACTATGGGAACACAGTCTATGTAGGAATCTCTGCACGCCTTCTGAAGAGACTCCAGACACTACAAACCTCAGCTGAAAGACTCATCCTCAACCTCCCCTAGACTGGCCCATATCACACCAAACCTCAATAAGCTACACTGGCTCCCGATCTAGAAGAGATGCCAATTCAAGATGTCGGCCTACACATACAAAGCCCTGCACAAAGAAGGGCCAGCATACATCAAGAAATGCATAACCTTCCATCAACCAACCAGACACCTACAATCCGCCTACCTCTTCCTCACAGAAGCAACAGTGGAGGATGATCCTTCTAACACCTGGCGGCCAAAGCTTGGAACGACCTTCCCCTGCACCTCATCGCTCCTGGAATTCAGCAAAGGACTCAAGACCTGGCCGTTCGAATGAACAGATCACCACAAAGTAGCTAGCTACTCCAGTGCCTTGAGACCTTCATGGGTGATTTGCAGCGCTTTATAAATTCCCATTGATTGACTGGTTGATAATTTGTGTGGAGAGATCTTTCCTTTTTATATTTACTAAATATTCAATAACATTTTTTGGAAAAAAATGTCAGAGCATGTCATGAGTGATGTCATGTTTGAGGTCATCAGCAGTGCATAGCGGGGTGCAACTTATATTTAGCTCTACTAACTACAATTGGTGAATTTCTGTCATTTTCTTTTAGTTCAAAATAGTGTGGGCACTGAAATATTCACCTAACTATAACGTAACTTTAACCTTTGTTTTTTGCAGTGAATTTCTAAGGTTTTAAAAACATTTGTAAATTAAGATATAATTTACTATAACCATTGTTTTTTTAGTGAAAAAAAGAGATACCTTTCTATATAATACACATTTTTGAAGTAATGCTACCTGAAAACTCGTAAATAAATGTATTTAAAAAAACATTTTTTTGCTTACAGAACATCACTTACCTAGCATTGCCACTTTCACTCCTATATGATGCAGCAAGTTCAGCTTCTGGTCGATTATGTCAGCCCAGCGGTGCGTCACTTGCTACTGAGTGTGGGGCATGCATCTCCACAATCTTCCCCACCTCAGCCGATGCTCTGCTAGGCTGTAGTCCTGATGGGGCCTGCTGCCAGCATGAGGAGGAAGGTGTATCTGCACATAAAATTAAAAAAAGTTCTGTCACCTCTGCCTAGTTAAACAAGCCGCCGAGCATCATCCCTCGTGCGGTCGTCTGCCACAAGGGGTGCTAGAGCCGGCAGTGTTGCTTGCCTTTTTCTATAGCTAGGGGTTGAGTGGGACAGGTACAAAAAAGACTAACTAGGAGGAATGTTTTTTAATAAACACACAGGGAGTAGGAAACGAATAAAAAAGTAAAACATTTTTAAAGAAAAAAAAAAGGATAACAGGTGGAACAGAATGGGGTGGATTGGGCCTACAGAACTAGGAAAACAAGGGGATCACTAGGTAGGAGAGGCATTAAAAAAAAGTGCTGTGCACTTCTGCAATGCAATGTGCAGTTCACGCTGTTTTTTATCTCGAACAGCATCACTGTCATCATTTTCCTGACGAGACTTGTGTGAGATGCATCTCACATAATCTCACGGAATTATTGGGTAATTACGCATGATTCGTGAGTTAAGTCCCATCCCTAGTTTGTTGCTCAGGCATCTTTAAACAGAAATCTGTGATATAATTACCCCTCATATAGAGAAGAAGACTACGACAAGACAACAGACAAATGCTTGAATCTCCACCAAACAAGGGTATTTCCTCTTAATTAAATGAAGTAAAGGCTGCTTTGTTTGGTGGAAATCTCACCATATGTATCTACATCAAAAATGTGCCAACCAAATTGGCAGGGAACTTGCAGGGAGCCCATTGGTAAATTGAGGTGTTAATCAGCCTGGAAAATGGCGGGAAGACCTTAGCATACTATTAATATGGACGGGGCTCGGCCAAACGGCAAGAGCTTGTAGGTGGTTTGGTGCCTTTGTATACTCAGCGGTAATGAAAAGGGAGAACCATGGACTCTTCTCTCAGATCAGGAGATGACAAGAAATAACCCACTGGCCTTGGACAGTCACTACAGAAGAGCTTGTGCTCCAATAAATCAATGATGCATTCACCTCTATCAAGGATTTCAGATCGTTTTTCAATGTGGAATTGTACTGTGTGGACTACTGGGCATGGCTGGAACACGTACCGATATATCAGATAAAGGTGCAACTGGAGACCATGCCCAGTGCTCATTGAGTATGGCTACAGGCCATGCCTAATAAGTACTGTTCCCCTTCTGAGCCAATAGGTCAGTGGCGTAACGATAATTGAGGAGGCCCCCCTGCAAGGTACGTGGAGGGGCCCCCGCCAGACTATCAGGAGCTTCCCAGCCGAAGTGCAGTGCTGAGGGGGCCCCCTGGAGCTTGAGGGCCCCCCCGCACTGCGGGGGATGCGGGGGCCTGTGTTACGCCCCTGCAATAGGTACCTTCGCACTGCCAAGCAGTATCACCAATTACAGGATACCAGCAGGCAGCACAGGAGCCTCATTTACCCACCATTGTATTGCCTTATGTGCCCAGATGACTATCTTGACTCTTAGACCATACTTATCTGCATCTAAATCATCCTGTGGGTCAAGAGTGATGTGAATCCAGTGCCCAGTTCCTCAGACTGCTTTCCAGTCAGTTCAATCTGTTTAAGCTGTTGATTTTTCTCCATCTGTCGCTCCTTTGGTATTCAGCTGGAGTATCCCTATACGGCAGAGTTTTAATCACATGGTGCTGATCTCCAATATGAAACTGACAAGAAAACATTTACGTTTTATTCATTCAGCAGTGTTTTGGGGTATCTCTTTTGAAGTTTATGCTGAACAGGACCGATGTCCCCTTGTATAACATTTGGAGCACTGGTGCTGCCTTCCTTAAAAGTTTCCATCTTAGCTGGAGAGAAGTAGTTTCACCAAAAGTCTGAGTTGTGATTCTCTCTTTTTGTAATCTTCCATTCTATTCTCTTTCTATTCACATGTTGAAGCCAAGATCCTCCTATAGAGTTTTAGAGAATGGGTGGGCAGGAAAATAGTTTTCTTTTCTGGCACTTCCGACATTTGTTTAGTTGGCGGTCATCTTTTCTTGACTGGCCATCTAGATTGGTTCAAGTCTCCTGTAATTCTCTTGTAGGGAGATCTCGACTTGTTGATTTTGTAACTGCCATATCCCCTGTTGCAGCTAATCCTATAGGGTTAGTTCAATGGTCTCATCTCTTATTCGCTTTTCACAGTACTACTGAGAGAGGGGCCTAAGGTTCACCCAGACGTTTGTACCCAAGGGAAGTATTTGATTGGGCCAAAGTTGAGTGCATGTATTGCAACTTTAGACTAGTGCCAACGCTTATATTCAATAGAGCAGAATTGAGTAGGTTTTGCTGGCAGTAGGCATGACTCTTATTGTGAAAAGTATGTGTTAACATCAATCCCTTAAAGTGTGGACCGTTAATACTCTGAATGCCAGTCTGCAGAGAAGGACTTTGGTACATGGGATCTCACAGATTATTGTGGCTGGCAAGGATTTTGGTGTTGGTTACCTTGTGACAAACCATTAGTATAGAAGATTTGTACTGTGAATCCGTGTTATACAATCTTAGGAGAGATAGAATGTGGCTTTGCAACCTATAATTTTGTATAGTTTTGTCATTTTGTGGTTGTATATCTGATAACTACCATGAGGGAAAGCTTACATTCAATATTGTATGCCTGGGTTGGGTAGGGTGATAAGCCCATGGTAACTATAGGCCTGATTGAATCACGTAGGTCCCAATGGACCCCAACTAAGCTCCCATGTGATAACACTGGCCAAAGGAGAGTGTTTTTGATTATTTTGTCATACTGTACCTGAGTTTCCATTCACTTCTAGCTCCTAGAGTAAGCCCTGCTATTCGCCGCTGCTACCCTTAGAGAGTCAAGTATCCAAAGGAAAAACTGAAGTGCATTAGTGGCAAACAACAGTACGCCACACATGATGCAGGCCACCAACTAACAGGTCGGAGTTTGTGGTGGTGGTAGGTGCAGCTGTCCTTGTGGACATGAAGAATCCGCTTTCAAAGAGTCCAAAACCTCTGGATTTTCTTCTGTAATTCTGTCTTTGCAGTCTTGAAGTGGGAGTAGTGAACTCCTATGCCAGCCAAGTGTCCAGGACCTGGTAGGAAACCTATTGGCAATTAGATCTCACTCCAGCAGAGGCAAGCAGCAGGGCACAGGCCGGTCCAGATGATGCTGGTCAGCTGGGTAGTTGCAGGGCAGGCCGCTGGAAGCTTGTTATGCCCATGTAGCTGAAATATGTCAGCCAGTGGACTCTTGGAATCACTTCTGGGGATCCTGGGTTCAAGACAAGCAGGTCCAGTCTTCCTTCTTCAGACAGCAGGGCAGTCCTTCAGACAGCAGTGCTGACGAGAGGTTATGAGGATGCCACTTTTAAACGCACTGCCAGCCTTTGTGTGAGGGTCCCTCTTTATCTACTTCTAAACTGGTTCTGGTGAAGTTCTGCCCCTTCCCTAGGGTTTGGCTCCGTACTGTCTAGGGAAAAAAGGAAAAAAAATAGAAAAACTCAAACATCAGCTGCCTTTGCCAGTGACAGAATAGGCAACCTGAGAATTCCGGAAGGTCAGTGGCCTGAGGCTACCATTCGAAGCTCGGGAAGGGCAGAGTACAGTCTGCACCCCCCTTCCCTAGTCCAACCTGCTCAGTAAAGGAACACCCTTTCACACATTCAAGGCTCTTTTGTTCTGTCTTGAAGGAATGCACATCACACCACAGGAGAGCCTTTATCAGTCATGTGACCCTGGACAGTAGCAGTGAGACAGGAAAATGCCAACATTCTAAAAATGAGGAATTGCATAAAGTGTTGATAGTCACAAGACGGACGCAAAGCCTCAAGATTGAAGGATGATGAACTGTGTTATTTAACTGAAGTACAATGGAGGATCAGATGATGTTTTAACATGTATACATAATGTTGTAATCAGATCTGTTACACTGTGTAATTGACGCGTGAAAACAACAGTGGTTGGGCGGGGCATCAGAGTGAGGTGTTACAGGAAGGTTCTTTGGCACGTGCACGCGATCAGCATAATTATTCACTTGCAGCGTAGGAAGAGAAAATGACAAGAAGCAGTTTGTAATAAATAGTGCACCCTGGGGGTTATAGGAATGGGTCTGTTAGGAGCTCGGGTAATTGGCTGATTGAGAGGGGTGGAGTCACGGGACTCAGGTTGAGAAGAGAGGTAGGCTGGAAAGCGAGTGCATTAACCTTTTTTTAAAAAACAGAGAGAGCCTGATGGGAAAGTCTTGTTATTGTGAATCAAGGTAGGACTTGCATAAGTTGTTAAGATTGTACCAGACGGGAGTGTTTCGCTTTCGGGGATAATGGGTGGAGATTACTTTGAGTCACTAACGGAGGATTAACAGTATACTGGGGTCTTGAATAGGATGAGGGGAAAAGTGCACGGATTATGTTGATAGAGAGATTGGGTGGGGTACAGCGCACAGTGTTTGTAGATGCAGTTAGCGGGAAAACGCGAGTTACGGTGTTGTTACACAAGGTGAAATACATACAGATTTGAATGGTAGATGTTGGGGACAGCATGGTCTAACGTTGGCTCTTTTTAAATATTTACAGTGAACCCCTGACGAAGGGCGAAAACGAAGCCCGAAATGGATTGGGTATATGATTCATTACTACGACTGAGGATGTTCATGTAAATGTTCGTGTTGCAGACTAAGGCCTGGAGTGGCATAGCTGTCACATTTAGAAATTTTCCATGCATGAAACGTCTGACTTGTGACAAAAAAAGCATAAATCACATGAAAACTTTGGAATACCGTGAATAAAAGTGAAAAAGTGTGGAAATTTGATGGAGTATTACTGTTTTTGGGTAACAGGCACGCTGTGCATCCGGTTCAGGAGTGAGACGTCATGCCTATGAAATATGAACTTAAGTCGAAGTGGTACAGGGCAGACCACGAAAAACCTTGGTTGCATGCAAGAATACTGAAATTAGAAAATACATCAGAAATCAAAAAAGAAAAAATTGGTGTGCATTCGTCACCTCCCATATTTAATGTATGACTTTACAAACTGCCCACAGACGAGTTGCACCCTTGGTTTAAAATGAGGAATTGCATAAAGTGTTGATAGTCACAAGACGGACGCAAAGCCTCAAGATTGGAGGATGATGAACTGTGTTATTTAACTGAATTACAATGGAGGATCAGATGATGTTTTAACATCTATACGTGATGTTGTAATAAGATCTGTTACACTGTGTAATTGACGCGTGAAAACAACAGTGGTTGGGCGGGGCATCAGAGTGAGGTGTTACAGGAAGGTTCTTTGGCACGTGCACGCGATCAGCATAATTATTCACTTGCAGCTTAGGAAGAGAAAATAACAAGAAGCAGTTTGTAATAAATAGTGCACCCTGGGGGTTATAGGAATGGGTCTGTTAGGAGCTCGGGTAATTGGCTGATTGAGAGGGGTGGAGTCACGGGACTCAGGTTGAGAAGAGAGGTAGGCTGGAAAGCGAGTGCATTAACCTTTTTTTAAAAAACAGAGAGAGCCTGATGGGAAAGTCTTGTTATTGTGAATCAAGGTAGGACTTGCATAAGTTGTTAAGATTGTACCAGACGGGAGTGTTTCGCTTTCGGGGATAATGGGTGGAGATTACTTTGAGTCACTAACGGAGGATTAACAGTATACTGGGGTCTTGAATAGGATGAGGGGAAAATTGCACAGATTATGTTGATAGAGAGATTGGGTGGGGTACAGCGCACAGTGTTTGTAGATGCAGTTAGCGGGAAAACGCGAGTTACGGTGTTATTACACAAGGTGAAATACATACAGATTCGAATGGTAGATGTTGGGGACAGCATGGTCTAACGTTGGCTCTTTTTAAATATTTACAGTGAACCCCTGACGAAGGGCGAAAACGAAGCCCGAAATGGATTGGGTATATGATTCATTACTACGACTGAGGATGTTCATGTAAATGTTCGTGTTGCAGACTAAGGCCTGGAGTGGCATAGCTGTCACATTTAGAAATTTTCCATGCATGAAACGTCTGACTTGTGACAGAAAAAAGCATAAATCACATGAAAACTTTGGAATACCGTGATTAAAAGTGAAAAAGTGTGGAAATTTGATGGAGTATTACTGTTTTTGGGTAACAGGCACGCTGTGCATCCGGTTCAGGAGTGAGACGTCACACCTATGAAATATGAACTTAAGTCGAAGTGGTACAGGGCAGACCACGAAAAACCTTGGTTGCATGCAAGAATACTGAAATTAGAAAATACATCAGAAATCAAAAAAGAAAAAATTGGTGTGCATTCGTCACCTCCCATATTTAATGTATGACTTTACAAACTGCCCACAGACGAGTTGCACCCTTGGTTTAAAATGAGGAATTGCATAAAGTGTTGATAGTCACAAGACGGACGCAAAGCCTCAAGATTGGAGGATGATGAACTGTGTTATTTAACTGAATTACAATGGAGGATCAGATGATGTTTTAACATCTATACGTGATGTTGTAATAAGATCTGTTACACTGTGTAATTGACACGTGAAAACAACAGTGGTTGGGCGGGGCATCAGAGTGAGGTGTTACAGGAAGGTTCTTTGGCACGTGCACGCGATCAGCATAATTATTCACTTGCAGCGTAGGAAGAGAAAATGACAAGAGCAGTTTGTAATAAATAGTGCACCCTGGGGGTTATAGGAATGGGTCTGTTAGGAGCTCGGGTAATTGGCTGATTGAGAGGGGTGGAGTCACGGGACTCAGGTTGAAAAGAGAGGTAGGCTGGAAAGCGAGTGCATTAACTTTTTTTAAAAAACAGAGAGAGCCTGATGGGAAAGTCTTGTTATTGTGAATCAAGGTAGGACTTGCATAAGTTGTTAAGATTGTACCAGACGGGAGTGTTTCGCTTTCGGGGATAATGGGTGGAGATTACTTTGAGTCACTAACGGAGGATTAACAGTATACTGGGGTCTTGAATAGGATGAGGGGAAAATTGCACGGATTATGTTGATAGAGAGATTGGGTGGGGTACAGCGCACAGTGTTTGTAGATGCAGTTAGCGGGAAAACGCGAGTTACGGTGTTATTACACAAGGTGAAATACATACAGATTTGAATGGTAGATGTTGGGGACAGCATGGTCTAACGTTGGCTCTTTTTAAATATTTACAGTGAACCCCTGACGAAGGGCGAAAACGAAGCCCAAAATGCATTGGGTATATGATTCATTACTACGACTGAGGATGTTCATGTAAATGTTCGTGTTCCAGACTAAGGCCTGGAGTGGCATAGCTGTCACATTTAGAAATTTTCCATGCATGAAACGTCTGACTTGTGACAGAAAAAAGCATAAATCACATGAAAACTTTGGAATACCGTGAATAAAAGTGAAAAAATGTGGAAATTTGATGGAGTATTACTGTTTTTGGGTAACAGGCACGCTGTGCATCCTGTTCAGGAGTGAGAAGTCACGCCTATGAAATATGAACATTCTAAAATTGGCATTTTCAGAATAGTAACTGAAAATCTGACTGCACCATTCGGGAGGATTTAAAATTACAATTTAAATGAGTGGAAGAACTATTTCCCCACCTGCCACCAAACTGAAGTTTTCATATAAAAGTGTAATAAGATAATCCAGTGTTAGTCTATCGGAAAGGTAGCCTTGCTACAGTAAAAAACGACTTCGGGAGTTTATCCCTGCCGTGACAACACTCACATACACATGACATACTTTTTAAATACCCTGGACCCTGCCCTATTGGCCTTTAGGCCCTCCTTTTGGAGTGACTTATAAGTATTAAAAAGGAATGTTTAGTCCTGGCAAAAAGGTTTATTTAGCTAGGTTGAAATGGCAGTTTAAAACTGCACTATAGGCCGCAGTGGCAAGCCCAAGACATGTTTTACAGAGCTAATTTATTGGGTGGCACAATGAAAGCTGCAGCCCACCTATAGCTTTTAATTTAAAGGCCCTGGGTACATGTTATACCATAAACTAGCGAACTTGAAGTAAATGAAATAGACCAATCCGCTGCATACCATTTTTATCATTTTTTGAAAGGGAGAGCACAAGCACTTTACCACTGGTTAGCAGGAGTAAAGTGTGCAGAGTCCTAAAAGTCAATAAAAACGGTTCAGCAAAGGACTGGATGTAACTGTGTGCTTGGGGACCTGCACAATGCCTGCTTGATTCCCATACCCAGCTACGAAAAGGCTAGGGTGACTACTGTTGTGTTGGTGCGGCTTGGCAGTGCTTATACAGAAGGGTTTGGGGCTGCTGAGAAAACAGTCATGGGTTGAAAGGTCAGAGGAATGTGCTGTGGTCTGTGGCGGCTGCTAGGTAACGGGGGTGGCGCGTGTAAAATAAAAAAATAAAAGTTTTTTTTTAAAAACACCTGCAGGTTAGCCGTTCCGCTCTGTCTTCATCGGCTCCTCCGTTACAGCAGCGTTGTGATTGGTCTGAGCACCTTGGTTCAGCGCTCAAAGAGGGACTGAGAGGCTGTGCGTGTTCTCCACCCAGGCTGTGCATGTTCTCCACCCAGGCTGTGCAATAAAGCCAGTTGAGAACATGCAAAGTGCGCATGACTGTTTGGTCAACCCAAAACAGCCGGCCAAACAGTCATGCGTACTTAGAGCATGCTTACCCCTGCTCCCCCTGGCCCCTGCTCTGGTCAGCCAAACCCGACAACTAAGCAGGAAGGGAAAAGTAAAAAGCATTGCGTTTTTATTATTTTATTTTTCCATTTTAAACTGATCGCAGAGCAGTGGAGCAACGCTTCTCCGTCTTAGCGGAGGAACCACTGCTGGCTGTGCTTTTTTTTGTTTTTAAACATTGTTATTGAGAAGCAATCATGGCTTATACATGGATACATCATCCGATATAGCGAGAAAGTCTTGAATACACTCTCTAACAAAAACTTTTTTGATAACTACAAACAATCTAACCCCTCCCCCCATCGCCCCCCCAGGCCACACACAAGTATACTGTCCAAAGTCAGTGCAAGGTTCACCTCTTCGTCTCACCAATTGTTCCAACACATTAATCTATTATTGCGGACACCACTGAAGGTAATAATTCAAGCCTACTGCTTGAAGTGTAAGGAGTCTAGTTAAACTTGGTTGCAGTTCTAGCAGGAGGTTGACTAGAAGTTGCCATATTCGTTGCGACTTATCCTGTTGATTATCCAAATCATACATCATTTTTTCCAAGGCTAGTACACTTCAGAGTTCCAACTATCACCGAGTCAACCTGGGGGCTTTGGTGTTTTTCCAGCCTGTCACCAAGTTGCTTTACTGCTGTTAGCAGGTGTTGAATAAGGGTTCTTAGTTCTTTGCTTATGCCACATTCTCTGGAACCCGAGTCCCAGCATAATCAATGCCAGATCCTCAGCGATACATAAGCCTGTTGTTAGTTTGATACAGGAAAGATTTACAGAAGTGACGTCGTTTATCACAGGAGTACCACACATGAAGGACAATCCCCCCAACCTCCCTCCCCACTGCCTCCCTCCCTCCTCCTTAGTGCATCTGCATCACACCTTCTGCACATTGGGATACATCAGTGTGAGCCTATGTGGTGTAAAATACCAGTAGTACATCAATTTATATCTTTGTTTTCTATGTGCCCCATCTGTGTGTTCTGTAGTTATATCTCCCCAAAGCTGTTCCCATTTCCTGGCCGAGATGTCTCTTTCCAACATTGTTCGCGATCGTCTTCGGAAGCCCCGCCGGCTTGGTTTTTACCCCACTTTTTTTTAATAAATGTTGGAGATCCTTTGGTTTCGGGACATGACCCTATGTAATTCTCAAAAGTGAGCTTTCTCGTTGCCCCTTCTTTTATTTGTTGGTGTGTTGTCAAATTGCATATTTGTGTACAAGTTAGTATGTCTATTTCTGCTATTTCATAGTCAGCTATAAACTGTAGGAAGGATTTTACACTCCCCTTCTCGTACATCGGCTCTGCTTTCTTTAAAATGTTTTAGGCCAGAATCAGCTTTATCACCAAAGAGGTGCAACCCATCAATAGGCTTATCCATTAGAGATGCCTACCCAGAAAAGCCAGTGGTATGCATTCATGCATGGCCAAGCACCACACTAATGCCCATCGCACGCCTCAAGTAGTCAGTAGTACCCTTGGCAGCCCCAACAACATTTTGAGGCATCCTGGCTATCTTGAATGGTTAAATGGCCATGGAGGTCCGAAACTACTCCATGACCTCTGGCAAGATCTCACTGGCTATGTTCCTAAGAGTGTACGTATATCGACCTAATAGGACACTGACTGACATCAATGTCAAGCTGGCAGAAGTAAAGTTCGACTTCACAAACTCCTCAATTATTTTCGACTTTCTGAAAGGGTCACAGGGGAACTCATTAGGGTTGATTTTGCTGGTGGAAGCTTGGACCACCAAACTCTCAGGAGTCTGGTGTTGCGTAAAAAAAACCCAGAGCCAGTCATTAGCATCTGGCCTCCTGCCTGTTCCCTGGCGGGTAAATACTCACAGCAGTGCCATTAAAGGGCTTCATTAAATGGCAGTAAGAGCTCAGATGAGGCTGGCCCAGGGTGCACAACTACCTTAAGAACTGTTAGAATTGGGAATCGCTAGTTGGCACAGGTATGCACTTGTGACAAGCAGGGACTCTCAATTCTAAGTAAGGGGATCACCCTTTCAAATAACCCCTGCTCACCCTTTAGTTAGTGTGGCGCAAGCAGTCAAGACTATTCTCAGGGCTTCATAGGTTAAGCATTTGTGAACACATACAGTAATACAATGACACACCACAAATGGACACCAGTCAAGGTTATATCAAAAATAGGTTTCTTTTTATAAGGCTTAGCACAAGACCAGAATAACGAATAAAATGACCACAGTATTATTTTAAAGTTCAATGTTCTTGTAAAAAGGCTTAAAATAAAAAATAGGCTTCTTTTAGTTAATTCTGCTTCTTTTCAGGCTCTGTACGGTTCGTACCTGGGTGTGCGACTCGTCCGCATTAAAGACAAGGAAAGTACGAGTCAAACAATCGGTGCGGACTCCTCTTCTTCCAAGCCCTTGGAGATTGTTGAAAAACAAAGTGCAAAGTCTCTTTCAGTCTTTTCCTCTCCTTTCTCAGCAAGGCACCAACTGCAGGCCAATCCCCCAGGTCAGGGAAAGTTACTCCTCCTTCAGCTTCTTCCAGGTCCTTCTAGTCAGGCAGAGTTTCTTCGTGGTTCAATCAGGATCTGATTTCTTAGGAGCAGGGCTCCTACATTTATACCACGTTTCTTTTGTCTTTACAGACCAGGGGGGCCTTTGCATAATCCCAGTCCAGTTATTTTCAGTGAGGAGCACTTTGTTGTTGGGACTCTGGCTTCTTCTTTCAGCAGGCAGGGCAGAGACATCAGACGCTCCCCAGGGGGTGGGGCCAGCATTGTGGCGGCAGAGCACTGCCCTATTCAGAGTCAAGGTGCACTCCTCCCACCCATCCTGGTGTAATCTTTCTATTCACCACCTGGCATCCCCAGCCTGTCTCCTGGAACTTCCCAGCCCTGTCACTCAAGCTACACACAAAGAAGATAGCCCTCCCCTCCAGAGGCGGACTGAAATGGTTAGGCACGCAAAGGCTAACTTTCTAAAAGTAGCATTTGCAAACTCAGGGTATTAAAATAACCTTTACTAAAAGATGTATTTTATTATTCTGAGTTCAGGCATAATAAACATGAATTTCTACCATGCTTCCCGAGCCTGCTAGGATTATAGAGTGTTATAATCTAGCAGCCCATTCTGGCCTATAGAGAGCAGGTAGCCTTACAATAGTGAAAAACGAAAATGGCTGTAATTCACTATTAGGACATGCCACACACCTCAGGGCATGTCCTATCTTATCCTCACAATGCACCCTGCCCTGGGGCCTACCATAGGGGTGACTAATATGAAGGTAAGGGAAGGTTTAGGGACTGGCAAGTGGGGACACTTGCCCAGTCTGCATGACAGTACCAGACTGCATGCAGGTTCTGCAATGGCAGACCTTAGATACATTTTACCAGGCTGCTTCTGTGGGTGGCACAACCAGTGCTGCAAGCCCACTAGCAGCATTTGGATATACAAGCCCTTGGCACCACTGGTGCACTCTACTAGGGACTGATTGTAAACCAAATAGCCAAACATGGAAGTCAATTCACATAATACATTTTACCATAGGGAGAGCATATGCACCTTAGCACTGGTCAGCAGTGGTAAGGTGCCCAGAGTCATAAAACAGCCAACACCAGGTCAGAAAAAATACAGGAGGAAGGCAAAAAGTTTAGGGATGACCCTGCAAAAAGGGCCATGTCCAACAAGAACATTTGTCTTTACTTGTACTTAAGGCAGCTCTAGGTTTAAGGCTTCAGCTGCACATCTAATCAGCACAGCAAATGATGCACTATCCTCCTTTGGGGGAGCAAGGGGCAAAAGCCAACCTTCTATCAGGGGAGTTATCCAGCCACTTGCCTCCTTCCAGTCCATATAAATATTATGATCATTGTAAGAATATGAAATAATATTTGGGGTGAGTGACTACCCACCCCAAGGAATAATCACAACCTTTGTCAGAGTGAATCCTTAAAGTCGCTAAATTAACCTAAGCTAAACCTCTAGTACCTACGGCACAGAGTAGATAGACTTAAACTGGGGAAATGTGTAAAGTATGAGTGCAGTACCAAAAGAGTAATAAAGTCAAAATGCCAAACAATAAAAATCCTAAACTGAATTAGAAAAATTGAGTAGAATACAACAACAAAATGAAACCAAAGTGACAGAAATCCAATAAGGGGAACCAGAGAATGAATTTTGAAAGATTTATGGGGAAAAAAGCCCCAAAAAGCTCAACGAGCCAATGACAGTCTATAGTCACGGTAGACTGGGACCTAGGCATAAGTTGAGGCAGACTGTGATGGAGCACAGGTTCATCTTGGTCCAAAAGTTTACATTCTGGCTTAGTCTTTTAAGTCCCAACCAACAACAGGAGGGCACTTCTAAGTCCCCCAGGACTCAGGGAAGGGACTTAGAGACTCAGAGGGTGTTAGGCAGAGGCCAACACCAGGGTCAAATCCAGGACCAGTTGCCATTGGTCAGGTGGGTACTTCCAAGAAAATCCTTCTTGCTGCTTGATTTCTCCCTATATCTACAAAGGAGTTCAGCCTCCTGAGTGCACGTCTGTCCTTGGTACAAAAGGGAGCAGGACCAGTTCTTCAGGGCTCCTTTAATGTCATCGACAGCAGTTCCAGACCTCTTCTGTGGGTGGGAGGACTCCTGGTTCCCCCATAAGCAATGGGGAAAAAAATCCTGGGGCCAATACTTCCCATTTTTTCAGTAGTTCGTTTGCCTTATGCAAGCAGACCCAAAATGTAACGTGTCAGGGCATTTTCAAGACACCGAAAGTCCTGGGCACTGAGATCTGGGGGTGAGTGGGGAGTGTAATATGGTAATCTTAGTATCCTCCCACATCTAGCATTAAAATCTAGTTTGGAGCAGTTACCTTACCCGCAACAAACCAGAGACAAACGTCTAGTAAGACAAAGAAAAAAAAGGTCATTCAGCAACCAGACAATGGATACACAAAAATTGTCTTGGCATCCTGTTATCTCCCTTTCAAGTGTGCCCCAAGTGTTATATGCGAACCCAACAAACCTACCAAGACGAATTTGACACTGCAGTGTCAAAAAGAATGCCCCCATGCATATTCTAAGCAGTTCAGAGGAGTTATCTCTGCCCATACAGGCCAACATATTATCTGCTCCTGGTAGGCATTTCTCACACCTTTTCAAGGCTAATCACTGGCTTGGAGAAACTGGAGAGCCAATGTAAATTAGCCTTCGGGAACATCAGGCGGGGAAAAGTTAACTTTCTAAATGTTACTTATCCTTAGTATTTATTACAAATCCAAATTCACAACTGAAATGAATGTTTAATAACTATTAAAATTAGTTGTTCAATTATTTTTTGACCTGGTCCCGTCCCAGAGATAATGTATTAGTATTTTAATCTGTACTTTGGTTTTCTACATCAAACATTTAGACTGCAACAGTGAATATGGATTTTTTGGGCGTTATCACAGTAGAGAGAATGGATGCTACAGTCTAATAGCGGCGTTTAGCTTCCACGCCCAGTCTACACATTGTACCATATACTAGGAACTTATGGGTAAGTTAAATAAACCAATTCGATCATGTTTAAAAAGGGATGGGTGAGGGGACTACAGCCACTTGATTACTTGTTAGCAAGGTTAAAGTTCATACAGTTCTAAAGCCAGCGAAAATATCGTGCCCAGCAAGATACAAAATATGGGCCGACCACGCAGAAGACGGCATTCCTACCATATACTAGGGACTTACAGGCAACTTAAATATACTAATTAGGAATAGGCCAGTTCAAACATGTATAAAGAAGGTAGGACAGGTACTTTACTAATGGTTAGCATCGTTTCTAAAGACAGCAAACAAAAATAGTGTTCAGTAAAAGCTCTTGGGTAACCATGCAGAAAAAGCAGGGGAGGGAGGAAAGGAGGCGGAAGAAGAGAGAGAGCGAGCGAGCGAGCGAGCGAGCGAGAGAGAGAGAGAGAGAGAGAGAGAGAGAGAGACTGTGTCTTTGGTGTGGACATTGTTCCCTTGTACACTAGAATGCAGGGGTGAAGCTCACATGCTTGTCCACTCAGTCACCAATAATGAGGTCAATACGGTGCAGCACAATGCCACCCCTAGTGGTGTGCAGGAGCACTTCTGTGAAAACTTCCAGATTCAGTCTGTCACTTGGGAAATATTCTAAAGGTGAGGAATCAGAGGTTAGAAACATCCATTAAAACTATTCAATATTTATGTGGCCCCATTGATAGGACTGATTTGCTCCTTCGCTATCCATTTTATCTTGTATGCTAATGACACCTATCTAATAGTACATCTGAATTGCTCCTCCAATCAAAAACTTGATAACCTGAAAAGCTGCCTAAAGGCAGTCATAGTCTGAAAGAGCATCAATTTTCTTTGCCTCAATACGGATAAAAGGGAGCCTTAATTATTCAGGAACTCTACATACTGGTGTAACATGTTCTGGTCAAATGAACCAGACTTGCCCCATGTCCTCTCTGAGACTTAAGAACTAAGATCATATTTAATTTCACATTCCCTTCTAAATCACAAATCATGAAGCTTTCAGTTAACTGCTTTTTCATTCCACAAAAATTGATAAAAATGCCCACCTATTAATAGAACTGTATTAAACCTATAACTCAAGCCCTAATACTCTTCTTAACTGATTCCCAGTATTTGGGACTTTTTCATTATGTCTTGATGGAACTGCAGTGTATTCATAATGCTGCTGTAAGCTGCTGATTAGGTATTGGGTTTGTCCAAACAAACGTCACATTCCTTGGCACTCACGATCTCTCCAATGGTTACCAGTTAGTAAAAGAGACCTCTTTAAACCCTTCACAATATGCAACAAGGAAATCGTCATGCACATTATCCAAATGTACTAGATGTGGTCCCATCTTTAAGTGTTGTACTCCTACCAGAGTTCTTATATCAAAATTAGCCAATCTCTTAAAAATTCCATATTTTGCCAAAGTACATCGAGGAGGCCATACTATCTGTCATGGCTGCAAAAAACTGGAATTCACTACTACAAGAATTAAGATTAATAGCAGCCCTTTTGCAGTTTAGGAAACACTTGAACTCATTTTTAAGTCTTGCCTAGGCAGCTCATGCGTTGTCTTTTCTACTCTATGGGCTTCGACCATCACCCATCTTTTTTCATTTGTTCTTTGGTGTGCCGTTTGGAAACCCTTGGTTTTCAGAGGTGCATTGGTTTTTATTTGTCCTTCCTTTTTGTGTGTGTGTTTCCCTCCCATGGAAACGGACTGTAGTATATGAAGATGTTCCCTTCTGTCTATTTCTATTACCTTCCCGCATAATTTTTTCGGGATCTCTGCTCTTTTTTTCTGAATGTTGTGTTTCTAAACACACTCAGCTGGCGGCCTTCTCTTTTTCCAATCGCATCCCAATGCATCCAAACAACCGCGCCCCAGCAAGGTTTTCTTGTGTTCACGTAATTTGTTACTTTTTTTAATAATACTTTACATAGCGCAAACTCCACTCCAATGTATCAGAGCACTTTACATGAGCACCAGTTACATTACACATATATAAAAAAAGTTGAGCCACCCGCCGAAACTCGAACCGTTGGAGCCCTAGCGGCTAGGTCCACCGTATGCCACATCCTCTACCCTCTATATCAGCATTTAAGATTGCTAGCACTCCTTTGGAACACAAAATTATTATGCGTTCCAAAGCAGTGCTGGCCATCTTGTTTTCTAATACTGCAAACGAGATTTCAGCTCTCCTGAGACACAATAACCGACTGTAATATTTGTGCTCTCGGGGTCCAGTCACAATAACAGACAGCTGGGCAACGTGCCCAGCCAACATTCGCAAAACTATTTCAGAATCTTTCTAGAAGAATGACCGATTGCTGAATGTGATCCTCCGACAGCAGTGGTCAAGGACTTAACCCACTTGGAAAGGACAGCTTCGTTCAGGAAGTGTCCACCACGGACAGTGCAAGTATCTGCGTCCAGGCACAGCTGCACGCTTGGTGGCCTCAGTAACTGTCGAGCAGCTCCTGCACAGGTAGTTAACCTACGCAGAACTTCTCGCAGGAGTTTCCTACCCCACAGCATTTCCTACAGTGATGCACTATAATGCTTTTTTCCATAAACCTTTTTAGGTCTCGCCTGAGCCAGCGCGAATGCGCTGCGAGGCATTTAGTAAGGGCTTTGGAAAGCTGAACACACGCCTGTGCGTGTGTTTTTTTTTACTAATCCGCAACTGGCCTCTGGATGAGTCTTTCTTTAAAAAGACGGCATGTAATTGGTTCAAGGCGTGTGATTGTCACGCCTTCTTTGTTCCCTGGCCTAGGGTGCTCGGGAGTGAGCAGCAGCGTGCTGCATTCCTCATGTGAATCAGGTTACTGCGGCCGCGGCTTTTACTTTCATCGGCGGGCACGATGCCAGCTGCATTTATTACAGCGCACGCTCGCACCACTCTTTTATTATGTTTATTTACACAATGCCCCACAGCGCGCTTCACATTCAAATTCTACCAACTTCAGCTTGTTGGTGCTTTCAGAGCCTCGAAGCGTCAGAGCACAAGTATCCCCCCGAGATCACAATTCTTTGTCGGCTCCCACACACCCCCCTCCCTACCTCCCAATCGCTAGTGGATTTCAATAGCGCACCACTCGTGGGCTTGTTTTCAGATTTCGGCAGAACAACTCCTCCAGCATTGCTCCTTGCTCCACTCCTCTCCCAGTGTCGCTGCTTATTTTTGCTAGCAGGGTGCACTCCTGTTACTGCATTCAAAATCTGCCGACTTCAGCTTCTTGGTGCTTTCAGAGCCTCGAAACGGCAGAGCACAAGTATCCCCGAGATCACAATTCTTTGTCAGCTCCCAGACACCCCCCACCCTCCCTCCAGATCGCTAGTGGATTTCAATTAATCTCCCCCTAAAAGCACATTTTAATGTGAGCGTGTTCATCTTTGGTGCTCGGCTGTGCCTTTCCCACCCATCACTACCTGTGTTACCGCTGCAAAGTAGTAAGTGCCTGCAGCGTGTGTTCCTAAGGATGTGGTCCTTCGGCTAGATAGCCGACTTTGGTGTTGGAAACCAGGGTTCGTGCCTCGGGGTCACGCCCACATCCTGTGATTCTGGGCAAATCACTTAATCTCCCCGTGCCTGAATGTGTCCTTGTTTAACGTAACTGGTGCTCATGTAAAGCGCTCCAATACCGCCGGGTTGAGTTCACGCTATATAAATTTGCATTAAAAAAAATGCTTATGGATTGATAGAAATATCGAGCAACGCAGGATGTCTCTGAAGCACGCTGTTTCTGTGTTGTTTGATCGATGGCCGGGGTGGGGGGGGTTCTATGGCCCGCTCTCAGACTCACCTTGCTCAGTGGTAGGGAGAAGCAATTCAGCAACTGAAACGCTGTGTTATCACATACATTGCACTTTAATTATAGGCATGTTTCACATCAGATTCACGCGCGCCTGCTTGTTTGCAGATAATGCAGTTAATCAAGGGCGCATATTGTTGTTTCTTGTGGCCATGTTGTAGCTGCACAGAGTGTTTTTTTGGGACCTCACGTGACGCCTTTGCAGCAGGCAGAGGGAAGATGCAGCTGGCGTTGCCGTGACTCTTACAGGCAGGGCATGTTACCACAGAGCGGTGAAGGGAGGGAGCATGCCTGTAGGCTGGAAACGTGCTGCCGTTGGTTTGCAGACTTCAGGGGCACACCCCACGACTGCAGACTGGCTCCAAGCAAGAAGGGGCAGTGCTGTGTAGATGGTGGTTTATAGAGCCAAGCAGAAACTCACAGCAGGTCGCCAGCCCCCCCCCCTCCCCCCGAGACACATTCGTCCTTCTTGGCCTTCTATGGGCAGCTTTGGGGCAGAGAGGAACAGAGAAACTATAGCTGACAACTTACATGACCTACACTCTACTCAATGCAATTTAAATACACTCAACATAATTTCACTCAGTACCACATAATTACACGTCACATAATTACACTGAATTCAATGCAACATAAATACACTCCACATAATTCCACTCAGTGTCATATAATTACATGCCACATACTTACACTCTACTCAATGCAACATAAATGCACTCCACATAATACCACACAGTGCCACATAATTATATGCTACATAATTACAGTGCACTCAATGCAACATACACTTCAAATACCACTCAGTGCCACATAATTACACACCACATAATTACACTGCACTCAATGCAACATACACTCCAAATAATACCACTCAGTGCCACATAATTACACACCACATAATTACACTGCACTCAATGCAACATACACTCCCCATAATACCAATCAGTGCCACATAACTACACGCCACATAATTACACTCTACTCAATGCAACACAAATACACTCCACATATTACCACTCAGTGCCACATAATTACATGCCACATAATAAAACTCTACTCAATGCAACATAAATATACTCCATATAATACCACTCAGTGCCACATAATAACATGCCACATATTTACACTCTATTCAATGCAACATAGATAGACTCAACATAATACCACTTATTACCAGATAATTACACATCACATAATTACACTATTAAATGCAACATAAATACACTCCATATAATACCACTCAGTGCCACATAATAACATGCGCACTGTTTTATAACAAACACTGCATGAGCACCATATTATCAAGAGTGGCTTTATCACCGCCGTAGAAAACATGAGCAACAGCACTTGTTTTTTTCAACTAATATCGTTATATCGCAGGTGACCTTTACAATTTGATTTTTGTTTGATAGTGATACCGTTGGAACCAATTTGATCTAGATAGTTTAGTATTACATTATGATGGGAACTGAGGTGAATTAGGAATGCATGATAATTAGACTGTTGTGACACAGTTTACTCAACAGACAGTGATGCAATTACAATAGATGTTGAAAAAAAAATTATTAATTTGTTTTATGTCAAAAAATGGCTGAGTAGCTCAAAATATTTCTTTGTCTTTTCCATTTATAGACCCCTGAGGAAGGGTCATTTTTTGACCCGAAATGCATTGGGTTGTTGTGAAAATGTAATATATTGACGTCTCAGCAAAGAAGGAATTTGTGAAAAACAAAGAACGTCAGTAAGAATGAAATAAAATACAATGGATTTTGAATCAGATTGAAACTTTGTAAGAATCTTAATTGAAAGTATTGAACTGGAAATAGACCTGATAGGTCTAAGTATATTTGTGCGCGCCTCCAACCTGGAAGTGGAAACCCCATTTTCTCCTAATTTACATAATAACATGCCACATATTTAAACTCTACTCAATGCAACATAGACTCCACAAAATACCACTCAGTGCGACATAGTTACACACCACATAGTTACTCAATGCAACATAAATACACTCTACATACAACTCAGTACCACATAATTACACGGCACACAATTACTCTCTACTCAATGCAAGATACACTCTACATAATACCACTCAGTGCCACATAATTACACGCCACATAATTGCACTCTACTCAATGCAACATAAATACACTCCACATAAATGCACTCTATACCACATATCACCAATCAACATAAATGAACTCCACACCATGACAAAATTTCACTAAGCATAATTTCACGCAACTCCACAGTTCCAGGCCACACAATCCAACTCCACACATTTCCAATACACACAGCATAATTACCCACCAAACAACATATTTCAACTCCAGAACTCCTCAATCCACAACGTACCTCCAATCCACACCATATAGTGTCACCAGCTGAGCACCAAACATCATTCACCACCACCATTTTGCATCAGCACACCACCTAAGCAACACGTCAGTCAGCCCTTGGAATCTGGCATCTGTTGATTCTCCCCTAGTGTCCGTCCGCTGCTCATGTTCTAATTAAATTACTGTTTTCCAACCTCCACTCCCCTGTTATTTATGTCCCGCTTCCTCATAACAAAAAAGATTGTTTGTGATGGCATTAATCAGGGTAAAGTGCTATCATTGGTGGGTGGGCAATGTTTCATCTATGCCAAGTTGGGGTGTGCATGGTGTGGGAGGCATTGTTTTAATGTTAACTTTGCAGTGTATAAACGGTATAGACATAAAGCTGAGGCGTAGCTGAAGTCGCATAGAGAGTGGTGGGTGATACTGACGAGATGGCATGCTATATGGCAGCTAATCAATAGCACATGACTCATGTGGGAAGATTCAGTTCCTGACCTGGAATGTTAGGGGTCTCAACGACTTTAAGAAAGTGCATAAAATTATGACATATCTTAAGCGACATGCGGTGGATGTAGCACTTATTCAAGAAACACATTTTAACCCCAATAGTAACATGTTAACGCCTAAGGGAGTCCTTACATGGGTGGACCCAAAGAGTGGTATCACTTTGGAAGGATTAGACATCGATCCTAATGGAAGATATGCGATTCCTGATGCCATGGGCGAGGCGTAAATGTGCACTTAATCAACATTTATGGCCCAAACTACGATGACCCGCACTTTTATCATTCCCTGGCTGTGAGACTGTTGACAGTATCGGACATACCACAGATATGATGGGGGGCAATTTCAACTGCACCCTGGATCCACTCTTGGATCGTTCTGGGGGTCCTTCTCGCCGCCCCTCAGCGTTTGCTGGAGCCAACGGGGACATTAATGCACCACTAGGCCTTATAGACATACGGCGTTCTAGATCCTCTGAGGTGGCTTCACCCATTACTCTGCACCACATAACATCCACACCAGAATCGATTACTGGTTGAAATCCAGATCACTTTTGCCTCGTGTGGTGTCTTGTAGTCTGCTCCCCCGCTCATTCTCGGACCACTCCCCTGTGTTGCTGGATATCAGCACCCCCAATCTACCCCCCCCCCCCCAAGAAAAATGCTCCTTTTACATGGAGGTTACCCCCATATTCTTTATTAGACTACGTATTTATAGCGGAATTGGCCACATCTGTTGAAGACTTTTTTGCTACAACCGTCGGCTCGGTTGACTACTTCTTTGTTGTGTGGGAAACATTTCAAGTATTTATCAGAGGAGTTAACATTTCTAAACATGTCGGGGTACTCCGCTAGTTGAGGAATAGATTGACATTACTCGAGGGGCGATTGGCTCAGATGGAGCTGTTTCTGCTGAAGCGAAGAGACACACAGATCTTAGAGGGAAAAAAAATACACCAGAAGAATATCATGAAATCGCAGACAGCGAGGTGAAACACATGGGCAAATACACCACAGCTAGGGTGTATGGTGAGGGTGAGCGACCTGGCTCAGTTCTCACTGCAGTGCAGAGGCGTCGCAGAGAGTCTAACTCGATAGTACAGATGTGGAACAAGGATGGGGGTCTGCTGCATGAGCCTCTGGCGATTGCAGACAGATTCCACAGATACTATGCAGAGCTTTACAGCTCCAGAATTGTCCCAGACAGAGCTGCTACGCATGACTACCTTGAGCACATACAAATGCCGTGGCTCACTAACACTCAGAGAGCACCTCATGAGTTCCCTGGATCCTGTGAAATGGTAGAGGATGGAGTAATGCCCCTCTCGATGAGAGAGACGATGATTGTGACCTCACTGAAGCTGGAGAAATTGGAGAAATCCCCCCCCAAATGAATGCTCGTCCTCGGCCGCTGGTACTTTTAAACGTTGACACCAAACTATTTGCCAAAGTTTTAGCGAACAGACTCGCCCACTGGTCCCATATTTGGTGGACCCGGAGCAAGCGGGTTTTGTTCTGGAACGCACACTAACCTAGAATTTGAGAACTTTATTTGGTACCATCCAACATACAAATCCAGAAGTTAAGGCCACCTCCATCTTCCTAAATACGGAGAAAACTTTTGATTCTGTTGAATGGGAAGTTTATGAAAGCAGTGGTACTCCGGGTCGGGGTGGGAGAGGTTTTCTTTAAATTGGTCACACTTTTATATAACTTGCCGGTCAAGGTCACAGATGTCGTCATGTCTCCTATTGCGATCTCAAGGGGAACGAGGCAGGGTTGTCCCCGGTCTCCCCTATTGTACGCCATAAGGCTAAACCGTTGGCATTCGCTCTACAGGAGTACCATGGAGATAGGGGTATACGATTCCCTAAATATAATCTCATCCTATCGGCATATGCGGATGACATGCTGCTATACATCCATGAGCCAGGCAATATTTTAACTCCTGTACTTAATGAGGTCAGTCGATTTGGTGCCATGTCAGGGCTCAAAAGTTAACTGAGCCAGATCCGTTATTTTTCCTCTAACCCCCTCTATGTCCCTGATTGCAATGGACCACAGATCCTGTCCGCTATTTGGGTATACAAGTTCACACAAACTCGGACTTAGTGAGAACTATGGTAAAACAATATCCAGGCTTAAAGAGGATCTCAGTCGTTGGATTCGACTCCCATTGTCACTAATAGGCAGCATTTCCCTCTTGAAAATGATTGTCCTTCCTAGGTTTCTGTTTTTATTTTTAAACATACCAAAAATTCTCCCTAAACATATGTTCAAGTGTGTCCGCACATTGCTAATTAAACTTGTCTGGGCAGGGAAGCAGCCTAGAGTTTAATAGAGCACCCTTATATTACCCAACACCATGGGCAGTCTCAATGCTCCCGATCTAGAATTATATTATAGAGCTGCACAGATCACCCAGGCGCATTATTGGATTCACGGCCCACAGAATCTCCTGCATTTACAGATCGAGCGAGTTGCAGCAGACCCTCTTACTCTCCCGCAAAGGCTGTTCATACCCCATATTAGGAAGACTGTTACACTGGACTCCATTAATTCCACTGTACACGCATGGCATGAGTTGTTATACAGGCAAGCTGGAGCACTTCTGTACTCTCCCCTGATACCTATGAAGTGGTGCCACTGGCTCCCAGTTTTCAAGGACAGAGAAGCCATACAAGCTATGGCGAAGCTGGGGATTCACAAGATAGGTGACTTATTTACAGATGGAGGGATGTGTGAATGGGCAGATGTAGCGACTGAGGGACTAGATACCACTCCAATACCACTTTTACAGAGTACGGCATGCTTTACACAAGGTAATTGGAGAAGACTCGCAGGAACCCCCAGAATTACTACCCCTGACCTATGTGCTGCCCTTGGCCGCCCCTTTCAAGAATATCACCATCATTTATGATTTAATGCAGGAGTCCAGGAGGACGCAGTACACTAAAGCCAGACTAGAATGGCAAGGGAACCTGGGGATAGTAATAGAAGACAACACTTGGAGGCATTGTTGTGAGGCGACGAAGCAGGTCTCTCTCAATGGCAGACAGTGCCTTATACACTTCAAATTCCTGAACAGGGTCTATTGCACTCCGGAGAGTTTATATCGTTATGGCCTCAGGGACTCGTGGCTTGCTACCGCTGTGGGATGGAGAATGCTGGGTTCCTGCACGTAGCTTGGCACTGTCCACAGATTGATGGTTTTTGGGATGTGAACTTTAGTACGCTTGATGATGTCACAGGGCTCACACAATGCTTGTTTTAAGTCTATGTGTTAGACCTGGCACCATTGGCGTGGGTCACCCTTCCATTTTTGTCTGTGCCTCAATGTATTTTTGTGCTGGTGTTAGCTGCTCAGAGCCCGGTGACACTGCCATCCAGTGCCACAGGGCAAGTTCTCCCTATGGTAAAATGTATTATGTGAATTGACATCCATGTTTGGCTTATTTGGTTTACTATCAGTCCCTAGTAGAGTGCACCAGGGGTGCCAAGGGCTTGTATATCCAAATGTTGCTAGTGGGCTTGCAGCACTGGTTGTGCCACCCACAGAAGCAGCCTGGTAAAATGTGTCTAAGGTCTGCCATTGCAGAACCTGCATGCAGTCTGGTACTGTCATGCTGACTGGGCAAGTGTCCCCACTTGCCAGTCCCTAAACCTTCCCTTACCTTCATATTAGTCACCCCTATGGTAGGCCCTAGGGCAGGGTGCATTGTAAGGATAAGGTAGGACATGCCCTGAGGTGTGTGGCATGTCCTAATAGTGAATTACAGCCATTTTCGTTTTTCCCTATTGAAGGCTACCTGCTCTCCATAGGCCAGAATGGGCTACTAGATTATAACACTCTATAATCCTAGCAGGCTCAGGAAGCATGGTAGAGATTCGTGTTTAGTATGCCTGAACTCAGAATAATAAAATACATCTTTTAGCAAAGGTTATTTTAATATCCTGAGTTTGCAAATGCTACTTTTAGAAAGTTAGCCTTTGCGTGCCTAACCATTTCAGTCCGCCTCTGGAGGGGAGGGTTATCTTCTTTGTGTGTAGCTTGAGTGACAGGGCTGGGAAGTTCCAGGAGACAGGCTGGGGCTGCCAGGTGGTGAATAGAAAGATTACACCAGGATGGGTGGGAGGAGTGCACCTTGACTCTGAATAGGGCAGTGCTCTGCCTCCACAATGCTGGCTCCACCCCCTGGGGAGCGTCTGATGTCTCTGCCCTGCCTGCTGAAAGAAGAAGCCAGAGTCCCAACAACAAAGTGCTCCTCACTGAAAAGAACTGGACTGGGATTATGCAAAGGCCCCCCTGTCCTGTAAAGACAAAAGAAACTTAGTATGACTGTAGGAGCCCTGCTCCTAAGAAATCAGATCCTGATTGAACCACGAAGGAACTCTGCCTGGCCAGAAGGACCTGGAAGAAGGTGAAGGAGGAGTAACTTTCCCTGACCTGGGGGATTGGCCTGCAGTTGGTGCCTTGCTGAGAAAGGAGAGGGAAAAGACTGAAAGAGACTTTGTACTTTGTTTTTCAACTATCTCCAAGGGCTTGGAAGAAGAGCTTGCCCCCTGAACTGAGTCCCAGGACCATTGGAATCATCTGCCTTCCAAAATTGAGTTGCCTGGACGATCTGTGCTTGTTTCCCGCTGGATTTGGCCCCAGTACGCCTCGTACTACATCCGCCGCGAAGCCGTGTCTTTGCCGCCCGGCACCGTACGTCTACGCTGATCCAAAAGCGTTAGTAGGCACCGTATCCCTCCCGGCTGCATTGCACCCAACCTTCCCCGCCGATTCGAGACGTACACCCCTGGTTGCCGTACCCTGTACGCCGGACCCAAGCTCCATCGTCCCGCAGGTACGGTCCGTACGCTGCTAACGTACTGCACCGTGCCGTGCTCAGAGCAGAGAAGCCGCAGTACGCTGATCCTCCCCGTACGCTGTACGGCGCCGAGAAGTGTTGCCGCCGATCCGCACTGAAGGTACGGCCCGAACGCCGACGCCACGGACTCTGCAAGCTGATCCGGATCATCCGCACGTATCCCTGAAGGTCCCGTACTAACGCCGCATCCCGACGCCGCGACCGGACCAGACCGAGTACGCTGCCGAACTACGACCCGGACCCATCAACTTGTCCCGCACTGTCCGTCGCGGACCCCACGAACTTAAGGTACTTTGTTCTGTTCGCACAGCAGTGTGCACGTCCCGGACCCCCGAGTCCGCACCGATTGTTTGACTCGTACTTTCTTTGTTTTTAATGCGGACGAGTCGTACACCCAGGTACGAACCGTACAAAGCCTGAAAAGAAGTAAAAGAAGCCTATTTTTGCATTTTAAGCCTTTTTGCAAGAACATTGAACTTTAAAATAATACTGTGGTCATTATAATCGTTATTCTGGTCTTGTGCTAAGCCTTATATAAAGAAACCTATTTTTGATATAACCTTGACTGGTGTCCATTTGTGGTGTGTCATTGTATTACGGTATGCGTTCACAAATGCTTAACCTATGACGCCCTGAGAATAGTCTTGACTGCTTGCGCCACACTACCTAAAGGGTGAACAGGGGTTATTTGAAAGGGTGATCCCCTTATCCTGACTTGGAATTGAGAGTCCCTGCTTGTCGCAAGTGCATACCTGTGCCAACTAGAAATTCCCATTTCTAACATTGGTGGTCAGCGGTGAGGATTTGAATTTGCATTTGTGATTCATGTACAGTGATTGAGTGAACGCCACGTAGTGAGTTCAGACCAATAACGCAGCCACACAGTATTGATTTTTGTTTTGCTGAAGAATCTCCACTTTAAGAAACCATGCCTAGCTCAGTCGGTGGAGGCGGAGCGTCCTCTATATTCTCTGGAGTTGATGACATAGATTGGGAACAGGAGGCACTGAGGAAGTGCACAAATGAAGTCTTGAAAAGATATCTCTCCAAGTACAGAATTAAACAAAGTGGATTAACAAACAAGGATCAGTACATAAAGGCGCTGAGGGCCTGGCACGAATCAAAGTTCCCAGAGAATGCACGGGAGGTGATACCCCCAGAAGGTGTTTCTGAGCCTAGCAGAGGCCTGTCGCCAGAGGAGATGGCCGACAGGAGTGCTGCACGAGCACATGAAGTGGAGATGGCAAAACTTCAAATGGAAATGGAAAGACAAAGGCTGGCCATGGAGCATGAGGTAAAAATGAGGGAGTTGGATCTCCAGGCCAAGAGTTTAGACCGCCCTCCCTCTGGTGGCAGCAATTTAACAGAGTCAAGGGTGCACATTCCTAAAGATGTGGTGAAAGAGTATTATAAGCAGGATGATATTGGGCAATGGTTCAGGGCCTATAAAGTAGCCATGTCCTCCCACCGGGTCCCTGAGAAAGATTGGGGAGCGGGGTTGTGGGGAAGGTTCCTGAGTGAGGGGCGGGGTACACTGCTGGATCTCCCCTCTGATGTCAACACATCCTATCCACACATGAAGGAATCTCTGATGACAAGGTATGGGTTAACTCCTGAATTGTACAGGCAGAGGTTTAGGGATTGCACCAAGAAACCTGGTACCACTTATGTAGAATATGTGACTTTTTTTTCCAGAGCGCTAGATGGTTGGGTGAAGGGTAGCAAAGTGAATGATTACCAAGGGCTGTTTGATTTAATTGCATGGGAGCACTTGTCTGATAATTGTTTTCCTGAGCTACGCCAGCACCTGATCGATAGCAAGCTGACTAACCCTAGGAAGCTTGCTGAGGAGGCGGACCACTGGATCAGCACTAGGGTCCACAAGGGTCCCATGGGAGGCCCCGCCAAAGGTGTTCAGGGTCCCCAGCAGAAGAGTGGGGGGGACAAGGGTAAACAGAGGGAGTTCTACAGAGGGCCCCAAAGTAATTCCCAAGGGAACCAAGGGAAAGGTTCTCAGCCACCCCCACCCCCGAAGCAGACCGGGGCCCCGACAGGTAACCCTGTTCAAAGAGGGCCCCCCAGATGTTACAAGTGTAACAACCTGGGGCACTATTCCATGGATCCCAAGTGCCCCATGTATGGTATACCAGCACCCTCTGGTGCTCCACCCCCCAAGCAGGTGGCTGGTGTAGCCTTTGGGAGGGAGGTAGATTTCCATAGGGAGGGGGTTCCCGTACAGATGACCCTAGTCTCATTAGGAGACAGTGAGATGGTCGCTGAGGCCCAACTGCCCCCCAATACTCAAAAGTATGGGTAGTGGGTGACCATAAATGGCCGAAGGGTGGGGGCTCTTAGAGATACAGGAGCCAGTGTGACTGCTGTCAAGCAACACCTGGTGTCTCAAGAGCAGGTTGTCCCACACGCATTCTGCCGTGTTGTCAACGCCGACAACACAGAGTCAGTGTCCAATGGCTCAGGTTCCCTTTGAGTGGGGTGGGTCTCTGGTACTCTGCAAGTGGCTGTGAGAGAGGCCATGCCTGTTGATTGTCTCCTAGGTAACGATTTGGAGAACTCCCCTTGGGAAAAGGTGGAGAAGACAACTCACCTGAGGATGGTGGGTTTACCTGATTGGGCGTGCGTGACCACCCGGTCAGTGGCAGCCAGTAGGGGTGTTGAAGGGACCCTGGAGCCTGAGGGAGAGGCCCAGGAACCGGCCTTAGGGAGAGGGCACAGGAGGCACGGGAATCCGGCTCCTGAAGTTCCCACGGCCCAGGAGGAAGCAGACCTTGAGGGGGATGCCCTGGAGCCTACCGGGGAACAGATAGCCGAACTGGGGGACCTGCCTGAGCTGACCCATTGGCAGCAAGAAGGAGGCCCCACCAGGGAGGAATTCTGCAGGGAGCAGAAGGAGTGCCCCTCTCTAGTGTGTATGCGGCAGCAGGCTGCAGCCCAGGCCAATGGTGATCAGTCCGGTACTCACTTGATCTACTGGGAGAACGACCTCCTGTACTCAGAGCCTAAGGTTGCTGAACCTGGGTCAGCCCGTGCGCTGGTGGTACCCCAGAAGTTCAGAGCCTTCCTACTGGGGCTGGCTCACGACGTTCCGTTAGCAGGGCATTTGGGGCAGGACAAGACCTTTGAAAGGCTTGTCACCCACTTTTATTGGCCTCAAATGCGCAGGAGTTCTGACACTCACTGCAGGACATGCCAGACTTGCCAGGCAAGTGGTAAGAGTGGAAGGCTCCACTCCAACCTTTCCCTGTGGTCAGTACCCCATTCCAGCGAGTGGGGATTGACACTGAGGCCACTGGACCCCAAGACAGCCATGGGCAACAGGTTTATCCTGGTCTTGGTGGACCATGCCACCTGGTACCCTGAAGCCATCCCTCTGAGGACAGTGACGGCCCCCGTGGTGGGGCGAGCACTGATGGGAATTTTCTCACGAGTAGGATTCCCTCTAGAGGTGGTGTCTGACAGGGGGACCAATTTCATATCGAAATATATGAAATCCCTTTGGCAAGATTGTGGTGTGACATACAAGTTCACCACCCCTTACCATCCCCAAGGAAACGGGTTGGTTGAGCGCTTCAACCGAACCCTAAAGGGCATGATTATGGGTCTTGAGGAACCCATGAGGCGTAAGTGGGACGTCCTCTTACCATGCCTTCTCTTTGCGTACCGTGAGGTGCCACAGAAGTCTCTGGGGTTCAGTCCCTTTGAGCTTTTGTATGGCCACCCAGTACGAGGACCTCTTAGTCTGGTCAAGGAAGGCTGGGAGCAATCTCCCAGGAAACCTCCCCAGAATGTATACAGTTACATGCTGGCTTTCCGGAACCAGATTAGGCGTTTCAGGCAACTTGCTGAGGCAAACCTGGAAGCCAGCCAGGAGGAGATGAAGCGGTGGTACGACCAGAATGCCACTCTGGTTGAGCTTCAACCTGGTCAAAAGGTGTGGGTCCTGGCCCCTGTGGAGCCTTGTGCACTCCAGGACAAGTGGACAGGACCCTTTGAGATTGTGGAGCGCAAGAGTTCTGTCACCTACTTGGTGGACTTGCAGTCTCCAAGGAACCCCTTGAGGGTCCTCCATGTCAATCGATTGAAGCCCCACTTGGAGAGGTCCGAAGTGGGCATGCTCTTGGCCACAGATGATGGGACAGAGGAGGAGTCTGAGCCTCTTCCTGACCTCCTGGTAGCCTCAGAGCAGGACGGGTCAGTGAATGGAGTTAACCTCTCACCCACCCTGACCCCTGAGCAACAGGATGACTGCCGCCACCTGCTGGGGCAGTTTCCTGACCTGTTCTCCCTGGTTCCTGGTATCACAGATTGGTGCGTCCATGAAGTGGATACAGGAGACAGCTTACCTGTGAAGCACAAGGCTTACAGGGTAACTGACAGGGTCAGAGCCTGCATCAAAGAGGAGGTCTCAAAGATGCTTGCTCTAGGGGTGGTTGAGTCCTCCAGCAGTCCTTGGGCCAGCCCAGTGGTCTTGGTCCCAAAGGCTGCCGCGCCGGGTGCCACACCCAAACTCCGGTTCTGTGTGGACTACAGAGGACTCAACTCAGTCACGAAGACTGACGCGCACCCCATCCCCAGAGCTGATGAGCTCATTGATCGGTTAGGGGCTGCATGGTACCTCGTGACGTTTGATTTAACATCTGGGTACTGGCAGATCGCCTTGACTGATGGGGCCAAAGAGAGGTCCGCATTCTCCACACCAGATGGGCATTTCCAGTTCCGGGTTATGCCATTTGGGATGAAGAATGGCCCTGCCACCTTCCAGAGGTTGGTCAACCAGGTGTTGGCTGGGCTGTCCGAGTTCAGCGCAGCATACCTGGATGACATCGCAGTGTTCAGTGGCACATGGTAAGAACACCTGCAACATCTCTGGGAAGTGTTGATGGCACTGCGCAAGGCAGGCCTCACGATCAAGGCAAGCAAGTGTCAGATTGGGCAGGGTTCCGTGGTGTACTTGGGACACCAAGTAGGGAGCGGCCAGGTGGCGCCCCTACAACCCAAGATTGAAACCATCCTGGCTTGGGAGCCCCCAAAGACCCAGACGGAGGTGAGGGCCTTTTTAGGACTCACCGGGTACTACAGGAGGTTTGTCAAGGGGTATGGCAGCATCGTTGCCCCCTTGACAGAGCTGACTTCGAAAAAGCAGCCCAGAAAAGTGATATGGACTGACACCTTTCAGAAGGCCTTTGACACCCTGAAAACTGCCATGTGCACGGCGCCCGTGCTCTTGGCTCCTGACTTCTCCAAAGAGTTCCTGGTGCAGACAGATGCATCAGAGCATGGTGTAGGGGCTGTTCTCTCACAGATCACTGAGGAGGGCTTTGACCAACCCGTAGCCTTTATTAGTAGAAGGTTACTTCCCAGGGAACAAAAGTGGAGTGCAATTGAGCGAGAAGCATTTGCTGTGGTCTGGGCATTGAAGACGCTAAGACCCTACTTGTTTGGGTCTCACTTCCGGGTTCAAACAGACCACAGGCCCCTCAGATGGTTGATGCAGATGAGGGGTGAGAATCCTAAGTTGTTGAGGGGGTCCATTTCCCTACAGGGGATGGATTTCACGGTGGAACATCGCCCCGGTACAGACCACGCCAACGCTGATGGTCTTTCCAGATTTTTCCGCCTTAGTGATGAGAACTCCCTGGGGTAGGGTAGTTCTCCCCACATTTCAGCTGGAGGGGACACATGTTAGACCTGGCACCATTGGTGTGGGTCACCCTTCCATTTTTGTCTGTGCCTCAATGTATTTTTGTGCTGGTGTTAGCTGCTCAGGGCCCGGTGACACTGCCATCCAGTGCCACAGGGCAAGTGCTCCCTATGGTAAAATGTATTATGTGAATTGACATCCATGTTTGGCTTATTTGGTTTACTATCAGTCCCTAGTAGAGTGCACCAGGGGTGCCAAGGGCTTGTATATCCAAATGCTGCTAGTGGGCTTGCAGCACTGGTTGTGCCACCCACAGAAGCAGCCTGGTAAAATGTGTCTAAGGTCTGTCATTGCAGAACCTGCATGCAGTCTGGTACTGTCATGCTGACTGGGCAAGTGTCCCCACTTGCCAGTCCCTAAACCTTCCCTTACCTTCATATTAGTCACCCCTATGGTAGGCCCTAGGGCAGGGTGCATTGTAAGGATAAGATAGGACATGCCCGGAGGTGTGTGGCATGTCCTGATAGTGAATTACAGCCATTTTCATTTTTCACTATTGAAGGCTACCTGCCCTCCATAGGCCAGAATGGGCTGCTAGATTAGAACACTATAATCCTAGCTGGCTCAGGAAGCATTCGTGTTTAGTATGCCTGAACTCAGAATAATAAAATACATCTTTTAGCAAAGGTTATTTTAATATCCTGAGTTTGCAAATGCTACTTTTAGAAAGTTAGCCTTTGCGTGCCTAACCATTTCAGTCCGACTCTGGAGGGGAGGGCTATCTTCTTTGTGTGTAGCTTGAGTGACAGGGCTGGGAAGTTCCAGGAGACAGGCTGGGGCTGCCAGGTGGTGAATAGAAAGATTACACCAGGATGGGTGGGAGGAGTGCACCTTGACTCTGAATAGGGCAGTGCTCTGCCTCCACAATGCTGGCTCCACCCCCTGGGGAGCGTCTGATGTCTCTGCCCTGCCTGCTGAAAGAAGAAGCCAGAGTCCCAACAACAAAGTGCTCCTCACTGAAAAGAACTGGACTGGGATTATGCAACGGCCCCCCTGGCCTGTAAAGACAAAAGAAACTTAGTATAAATGTAGGAGCTCTGCTCCTAAGAAATCAGATCCTGATTGAACCACGAAGGAACTCTGCCTGACCAGAAGGACCTGGAAGAAGCTGAAGGAGGAGTAACTTTCCCTAACCTGGGGGATTGGCCTGCAGTTGGTGCCTTGCTGAGAAAGGAGAGGAAAAGACTGAAAGAGACTTTGCACTTTGTTTTCAACAATCTCCAAGGGCTTGGAGGAAGAGCTTGCCCCCTGAACTGAGTCCCAGGACCATTGGACTCATCTGCCTTCCAGAACTGAGTTGCCTGGACAATTCTTGCTTGTTTCCCGCTGGATTTGGCCCCAGTACGACTCGTACTCCATCCGCCGCGAAGCCGTGTCTTTGCCGCCCGGCACCGTGTGTCTACACTGATCCAAAAGCGTTAGTACGCACCGTATCCCTCCCGGCCGCATCGCACCTAACCTTCTCCGCCGATTCGAGTCGTACAACCCTGTCTGCCTAATCCTGTACGCCGGAGCCAAGCTTCGCTGTCCTGCAGGTACGGTCCGTACGCTGCTAGACGCACTGCACCATGCCGTACTCAGAGCCGTGAAGCCGCATCACGCGGATCCTCCCCGTACGCTGTACGGCGCCGAGAAGTGTCGCCGCCTATCCGCACCGAAGGTACGGCTCGAACGCCATGGACTCTGCAAGCTGATCCGGGCCATCCACACGTATCCCTGAAGGTCCCGTACCAACGCCGTGTCCCGATGCCGCGACCCGACCAGCATCTGAATACGCTGCCGAGCTACGACCCGGACCCATCGACTTGTCCCGCACTGTCCGTCGCGGACCCTACAACACCAAGGTACTTTGTTCTGTTCGCAGCGTGCACGCTACGGACCCCGGAGTCCGCAACAATTGTTTGGCTCACACTTTTCTTGTTTTTAATGCCAACGAGTCGCACATCCAGGTACGAACCGTACAGAGCCTGAAAAGAAGCGGAATTTACGAAAAGAAGCCTATTTTTGTATTGTAAGCCTTTCTACAAGAACATTGAACTTTAAAATAATACTGTGGTCATTTTATTTGTTATTCTGGTCTTGTGCTAAGCCTTATATAAAGAAAACTATTTTTGATACAACCTTGACTGGTGTCCATTTGTGGTGTGTCATTGTATTACTGTATGTGTTCACAAATGCTTAACCTATGACGCCCTGAGAATAGTCTTGACTGCTTGCGCCACACTACCTAAAGGGTGAGCAGGGGTTATTTGAAAGGGTGATTGTTATAAATGGGATTTCTGGTTGGCTAGGGCTTGCGCCAAAGCCAGACAGAAACCACCACTCTAGTCAGGGCTGGGGAGTTACACGCCAAAGATAACCCCTGCTCACCCCCTTGGTAGCTTGGCACGAGCAGTCAGGCTTATCTCTGAGGCGATGTGTAAAGCGTTTGCGCGCGCACCCAGCAACAACACCCAAGGCCCACCACAAAGGAAACTCCACACAAGGTATTATAAAAAAATAACCTTTGTATTATACCACAACACATTAGATAAAAACACACACTCTACAATGTGCCAACAGGCACGGGCAGAATTTACAAGGGATATGTACAAGACAGGGCCACCTGGACCACTGTCAGGAATAAGCACTTGGTAGAAATTAGCACTTAGAACATAGGAATAATACTGTAGCACACAACCAGTAACTACTGGTATCAGGTAAGTACCACCTACGCAACCCTAACCACCTTAGGAAAATATTGCGCAGGGAATCAGGACCTCACTAGCACCACCTGTACTAGGGAGAAAACAACCACCTAAGTATCACAATACCTGTAGGGGTAAACGCACATTACACATGGTGCATCACATTCAGAGGTGTAGGAAAGGAAAACACATGATGCATAAAATACATTCAGAGGTGCAGGACAAGAATAGCGCCAAACTCACATTAGCCACCACTGTGGCAGTCCCTAGGCCAACAGGCCGTGAAGGGGCAAGGACGCCCTGTGTCCAGCAGAGTCAGGGCGCGCCTGCGCAGGCTGCGCAAACCAGGGTGCACACAGCACAACCTACACGTAGCAGTTGCCCACTAAGTGCTGGGCAACTGGAGAGATGCTGGGGCACCACTGTGCCTTCCTACACAAATATGGCAGGGGTTGGAGCCTCTCATGGACTCTAAATGCACAAAATGCCCCCTAGAGCCTTCGGGGCTCTGCACAACTCTGTGGGACAAGGTGGGAGTGGCCCGCTGCCATCTGGGGCCACTCAGTCACAAAAGAAATGCCCCCGTATGCGTGGGAGCGGCCCGCTGCCTTCCGGGGCCGCTCTGAGTGCAAAAGAAATGCCCCCTGCAATCTGAGTCCCTCTGGACTCTTGGACAAATCACTCTCCACGTTGGAGCGCCTCGCGCTCAGAAACCACCACAATGCCCCCGAGTACGTGGGAGCCTTACTGGGCTCAAAATCAATGGGGGCCTCGTGGGAGCCTCTCGAGGCTCGGGGACACGTTGGGGCGGCCCGCTGCCTTCCGGGGCCGCCCGACACTCGCGCTGTGCCGGTGCCTGCCGGCACGACAGAAATTCCCCCTAGACGTTGGAGCGCTCTGGGCGCTCTGAGCAATCACTGCTTCGTTGGAGCCTCGTGGGCTCTGGATCACACAGGCCCCCTCCTCAGCCCCACGGGGACTCTTACACCCAAGGACGCCTCACCTGGGTTCCAGGGTGCTCCCGCGGTGGCGTCGGGCTTCAGGGCAGCGGCCGGCACGGGACGGACTCGGAGCCTGCCCGGCTCCGTCGGCTCAGCTCTCGCGGTCTCCTCTCGCTCGCCGGAGCACGGGGTGGGCTCCCGTAGACATCCGGCTTCAGGCCGAGGCCCCGCCCACGTCACCTTGAACTCTGCCTGACTTCCTGTCGTCCGGAACCGGGCTGCAGCGGTGACTTTTGGATCGCGGTGATGCGGGGTGGGCACCTGCTAGGGGGAGGAGAACCCAAACGCGGCAAAGTCCCTGGCGGGGTGGGCACCCGCTAGGGATATTAATTTTCAATAAAGCGGGGCGGGCACCCGCTAACACGCTCAGCAATGTCCCTGGCAGGGTGGGCACCTGCCAGTGGACGTCGGAATCGGCAAAGACAGGGCAAACGCCGGGTGGGCACCGGCTTCCAAAAATAAAGCGCTCCTGAGCGCTAAAGGCAAATCCAAGCGCTTTGGGGGAAAGAAAAGTGCTTCCAGGCGCTTAGGGGTGCCAGTCAACACCTAAGTCCAGCAAAGTTCTTCCCTGCATGCAGCAGGGCAGGGGTGGGGGGCAAGGCTGGACCCAGAGCCAGCTCACTGGGCCTCCAGGCAGGGAGGTAGTCCAAGTGGCGGTCCTCTGGTCCAGCAGCAGCAGCAGCCCCCCCTCAGGTAAGATCCTGGCAGAGAACAGTTTCTGGGGGGACACAGCCCCATTTTTATACACTAAAACCCTTTGTTCTTGGTTCAGGGTGAGGGGGAAAACCAGTCGCAGCTGGTTGGGGAGCACCCTTGATGTGCTCAGCCCCTCACTCTATTCACTGGCAGGGCTAGGGTCGTCAGTCGCACCACAGGGGGCGGAGCCAGCATTGTGTGGGGAAAGCCCTGCCCTATTCAGGTCCAAGGTGCACTCCTCCCCAGCCATCAGCATGCTAATCTCACACTCACCACTGGGGCAGACCCAACCAGACTCCTGGAGCCAGGCTCACCAGCCAGCTCCAGCCAATCACACGCCAGACACACTGCACACAGAAGTGCCCACTTCTAGAAGTGGCACTTCCACACTAGGTACATGCACGCCGCACACATCATCGCGCAGCATTCAATCACACGAGTCCGCACATACCAAACTCGGGCCTGCACACCCCACGCATCAGGAACTACTAGGGACACATACATTCCCCATGCATTCCTATGGGAGGGCAGGCCTATCTCACCACATGCACTCAGAGTGCGCACGCACTTTACCCTGGGACACAGGGAAAGTGCGCAGAAACCAAAAATCACCACACCAAGTCACCAATAAAAAGCAAAAAGTTCAGGGGTGAACCTGCCAGAAGGGCCAAGTCCAACAGTGATACCCTTACTCTGACTTAGAAGTAAAAGTCACTGCTTGTCACAAGTGCATACATGTGCCAACCAGAGATTCCCAATTCTAACAGTGATCCCATTATCCTGACTTGGAAGTAAGAGTCCCTGCTTGTCACAAGTGCATACCTGTGCCAACCAGAGATTCCCAATTCTAACATTGGTGGTCAGTGGTGAGGATTTGAATTTGCATTTGTGATTTATGTACAGTAATTGAGTGAACACCACATAGTGAGTTCAGACCGATAACGCAGCCACACAGTATTGATTTTTGTTTTTGCTGAAGAATCTCCACTTTGAGAAACCATGCCTAGCTCAGTCAATGGAGGCAGGGCGTCCTCTATATTCTCTGGGGTTGATGACATAGATTGAGAGGAGAGGGCACTGCTGAGGTGCACAAGTGAAGTCTTGAAAGGATACCTCTCCAAGTACAGAATTAACCAAACTGGATTGAAAAACAAGGAGCAGTATACCAGGGCGCTGAGGGCCTGGTGCGAATCCAAGTTCCCAGAGAATGTGCTGGAGGTGATACCCCAAGAAGGTGCTTCTGAGCCTGGCAGAGGCCTGTCGACAGAGGAGATGGCGACAGGATTGCTGCAAGAGCACATTAAGTGGAGCTGGCAAAACTTCAAATGGAAATGGAAAGACAAAGGCTGGCCACGGAGCATGAGGTAAAAATGAGGGAGTTGGATCTCAAGGCCAAGAGTTTAGACCGCTCTCCCTCTGGTAGCAGCAATTTAACAGAGTCAAGGGTGCACATTCCTAAAGATGTAGTGAAAGAGTATTACAAGCAGGATGATATTGGGCAGTGGTTCAGGGCCTATGAAGTAGCCATATCCTCCCACCGGGTCCCTGAGAGAGATTGGGGAGCGGGGTTGTGGGGAAGGTTCCTGAGTGAGGGGCGGGACACACTGCTGGATTTTCCCTCTGATGTCACCACATCCTATCCACACATGAAGGAAGCTATGATGACAAGGTATGGGTTAACTCCTGAATTGTACAGGCAGAGATTTAGGGATTGCACCAAGAAGCCTGGTACCACTTATGTAGAATATGTGACTTTTTTTTCCAGAGCGCTAGATGGTTGGGTAAAGGGTAGCAAAGTAAATGATTACCAAGGGCTGTTTAATCTAAATGCATGGGAGCACTTGTCTGATAATTGTTTTCCTGAGCTATGCCAGCACCTGATCGATAGCAAGCTGACTAACCCTAGGAAGCTTGCTGAGGAGGCGGACCGCTGGATCAGCACCAGGGTCCACAAGGGTCCCGTGGGAGGCCCCGCCAAAGGTGGTCAGGGTCCCCAGCAGAAGAGTGGGGGGGACAAGGGTAAACAGAGGGAGTTCTACAGAGGGCCCCAAAGTAATTCCCAGGGGAACCAAGGGAAAGGTTCTCAGCCACCCCCACCCCCGAAGCAGACTGGGGCCCGACAGGTAACCCTGTTCAAAGAGGGCCCCCCAGATGTTACAAGTGTAACAACCTGGGGCACTATTCCATGGTTCCCAAGTGCCCCATGTTTGGTAAACCAGCACCACCTGGTGCTCCACCCCCCAAGCAGGTGGCTAGTGTAGCCTTTGGGAGGGAGGTAGATGTCCAAGGCGAGGGGGATCCCGTACAGATGATCCTAGTCTCATTAGAAGACGGTGAGATGGTCGCTGAGGCCCAACTGCCCCCAAATACTCAAAAGTATGGGCAGTGGGTGACCATAAAGGGCAAAAGGGTGGGGGCTCTTAGAGATACAGGAGCCAGTGTGACTGCTGTCAAGCAACACCTGGTGTCTCAAGAGCAGGTGGTCCCACATGCATTCTGCCGTGTTGTCAACGCTGACAACACAGAGAGTCATTGTCCAATGGCTCAGGTTACCTTTGAGTGGGGGGGGGGGGTCTCTGGTACTCTGCAAGTCGCTGTGAGAACTGCCATGCCTGTAGACTGTCTCCTAGGGAATGATTTGGAGAGCTCCCCTTGGGAAAAGGTGGAATTGACAACTCACCTGCGGATGGTGGGTTTACCTGATTGGGCGTGTGTGACCACCCGGTCAATGGCAGCCAGTAGGGGTGTTGAAGGGACCCTGGAGCCCGAAGGAGAGGCCCAGGAACCGGCCTTAGGGAGAGGGCGCAGGAGGCACGGGAAACAGGCTCCTAACGTTCCCACGGCCCAGGAGGAAGCAGACCTTGAGGGGGATGTCCTGGAGCCTACCGGGTAACAGATAGCCGAACTGGGGGACCAACTTGAGCTGACCCATTGAAAATAAATACCCAGATGAGTATCTGGGGATGCCCAGTGCACTACAAAAATACACAATCCACTGTGAATAATAACGTATATGGATGTACAGTTTTACTCCACTTCTAATGAAAAACACATTTAAACAATGGTCAATCCAACAAGTGTTCAATGAATCAAAAAAAGAGTCCAATCGTTGTCTTTTGATGATCCCAAATGATTCTTCTTTATTGCTGAAGAATATCGATGAGAGGATTGATTATAAAAATCAGCAACATGTACAATTTATGATTAGAACAACCGTCTTAATTTCGAATCTCCCAATGCATTTCGGGCTGTGTAGCAAAAGCCCTTCGTCAGGGGAATCTGTGGAAAATAAACAATAATGGTCTATATACACTCGATGTCATAACATGGACATTCTGGCTCATAAGAGGACAAGGAAAAACGGAATAATCAGAGTTCTCAACCTTAAGGAAGAAGCAGAAAAAGAAAGAATCTCTGAACCCCGAGTGCGGTGCTAGACAGTAAAAGGACAGCCGTACCGAAGTTTGAGAACACCAGAAAACATAGTGCCAAAAAAGGAGTGAAATGAACAAAAATCAATAGGATACCTTAAGTGGTTCAAGTACAGGTATCGAGGCAGAAATAACAGTAAACCAACGTCTACCGGGTTGCGTATCCTGGGAGAATTAACAAAAACACTAGTAAACCAAATGGGTAGTGATTTACTCGAGAGAGTGAGTGACCAAACAGAACAAATCTTACCGCGATATAATTTGCAAAACGCAAACGTAGCCAAAATGGAAAGATGTCGATAGACTTCTGTGAGAACAGGAAAAATGCGAGCCAACACGAGTGAACAATAAATCCAGGATACTGAGCATTATTTACAACAAATTACTTGACAAAATTCGCTGGCCTCTTACCCGTGTGACTAAAGCAGTCGCTGTGAAAACAAACGCTGGCTCACGCATGCGTGCAGGGTGAGCCAGTGTGTTTATGGGCATGAATAAGAAATAAAAAGAGGACTGTGTGAACGAAAAAGAAAAAGAAACACAAAAGGCAAAAGTGACGGCCATGATAGAAAGAAGTGTGCCCTGGTAAAAACTGTAAAAGAACTGAACACCACCAGATGGAACATATAAAGAGGTACCAAATGAAAAATGATTGAGAACAGCTGATAAAAACTAAACGGTCTACGGTACAATGCAAAGAATACAATGAGGGGAAATATTGCAAAATAGAGCACCAGACAGAGAGATTCAAGAATAACATACATGACACAAAAACGAGATACAAGTCATAATGTCTATAAAAAACAAGCTAATTCAAATTTGTCATTCAACCCCATGGGGGACAGAGATTGCATAAACCAAATCCAGTGAGATTCGCGTTGTGATAAGATTTTTGACATATTTCGCCCCGGAATAACCTCAACAATTTCAAGAACCCCAAATTTGAGCTGAGCAATGGTGTGTTTAGCAGCTAGCCAATGCTGGGCGAGCGGGGAACTGATGGTTTTGGTACGAATCCGACTTTTGTGTTCAGTAATCCGAGTTCGAAGAATGCGTTCAGTTTTACCAACATAACATGAATCACAGGGACATTTGATGACGTAAATAACATGGTGGCTATTACAATTAGCATTGAAATTCAAGTTGATCTTTTTCCCAGTTCGGGGGTGTGGCAAACTGTTGCCTACCATCACATTATTACAGTGAGAACAGTTGTTACATTTAGACATGCCCTTGTAAACCATGTGGGGTTTGTTACAGGATTTATTCAACATTTCTTTAAAGTTCAACGACCTTTTGTAAGCAAAAAGTGGAACATCAGAAAACAATCCTTTAAAATCAGGCTCACATTTAAGCAAATCCCATCTCTGTAATGTACTCTTTTTTAGCAAGTGAGAATCAGTGGAGAATGTGGAGACAAACACCTCTCTCGTTTTGTCAGTCGCTGGTGCTTTTTTTTTAAGTAAATCATCACGGTTAAGGGATATGGCCCTTATAGCTGCCTGATCTACAATGTGTGCAGGATAACCTCTAGTTAAGAACTTGTTTTTAGAGGCTTCAATCGTCTGCAGGCCTACCACTGCATCAGAAGTGATGCGCTTAATCCTGAGAAACTGTGAATAGGGAAGGTGGCGTTTAAGAGGCCAAGGATGAAAACTTTGAAACAAAAGTGAATTGTTGCGATCAGTAGGTTTGGTGAAAACAGTAGTCTGAATAAGAGAACCAGACAGAGTCAATAGTACATCCAAAAATGCAATGCTAGAGGATTCAATCTGATGTGTGAATTGGATTCGACGATTAATGTCATTAAGTGACAGAATCTGAGTTTCCAGATCACAACGTGACCCATGCCAAATGATAAGGATATCATCAATGTAGCGACGATATAGCGCGAGATTTGAAGTCCATGCACTGTCAGCAAAAATATTTTCTGTTTCAAATTTTAACATAAAAATGTTCGCATAGCTGGGGGCTCCAGTAAAGCCCATCGAAGTACCATTGGCTTGGAGGAAAAACTGACCCTTCCATTGAAAATAGCTGTGGAACAAACAAAAATTCAAAATTTCAATCAGAAAAACTTTATTAGCTCTGACTTCATTTTGACGTAATAACGCCCATTCAATGGCTTCAATGCCGTCCATGTGAGGGATAGACGTGTATAGAGAAACAATGTCGATAGTACATAACCACAGTTGTTCAGTGTCAGGAATGTGTGTGTTTTAAAGTATGGTTAATGAATGAGTTTTGTCTTGAACATATGACAAACTGTTTTGGACAATCGGTTGAAAAAAAGTGTCAAGATAACAACCAAGCGGATCATGGATGGAACCACATCCGGAGACAATGGGTCTCAACGGAGGGTCATTCAAAGTCTTGTGAATTTTAGGAAGCATATATAAACCCGGTCTCCGGGGAAACCGAGTGAATAGATACTCCCTAGTTTTCGTTGTTATCCATTGCATCTCAATGGCATGTGACAAGATAGAATCTAAAGTCATTGAAAATTCATCGGTGGGGTCTTTGTCTAATGGCAAATAAGTAGAACGATCTTGTAGCATCTGATCAATCTTTTGCTCATATTTAATGTGGTCCATGACCACTAATGCACCACCTTTATCCGCTTTTGTGAAATGTAAAGTGTCATTCAGTTGCTAAGATTTCAAAGCAAATCTTTCACTTTTGGATAAATTGGGGATGCCTGAAGGACCAGATGGAAATTTGGCAATATCTTGTTTGACCAGAGCTTCAAATAGATCAATAGCCTTGTGTGTGATGGGGGATAAGAAGGTACTGCATGGTTTGAACTCAAGGAATTCAGTGTCAATACTTGATTGAGACTCAGTATCCACAGTTGAAAAGAAATATCTTAGACGTAGTTTCCTGGTAAACTTATACAAAGCAACGAAAGAGTCTAACCCTCTCGACTGATGAGTAGGTACAAACGAACACCCTTTGTTGAGAACCGCGATCTGTTTATTCGTCAATTTCTTAGAAGAAATGTTAACAACTAGTGTTTCTTCGTCCGACGACCTGTCCCTGTTTTTGCTGAATCGATGGCCTCTGCGGGTTTGGCTAATTCTGTTATTGGCTGCATCGGTGGTTGATTTGCAGCCGGGCTGATGGCCAAAAAAGAAGCCTTAGAAGTGCTGGGGGCTGTCACAGTGGGTTCACTCACAGATAGTTGAACAATCGAGGATACAGGTGGACGAGATAACTGTGTATCGCTTGCCAAGGCTACACTTTCTTCAGAAGAAGTTGTAGCTGGCTTATGCCAATTGCGTCTCTGGGCATAAACTTCAGCCCACGAATAAACTTCATCAAGCTTATAGTCTATTGTGTCACGGCGGAATTTTCTCACTTTACGCTCGTGAATTTCTTTGGCATATGAATCTAGTTTTAGATTGATGTCAATAAGAGTACTAGACCATGCTTCAGTTTCCATTCGTGACATAAGACTTGCCTGCAAGTCTTGAATCTCGGACTCTAAACCTGTAAGTACTTGTGACAGTTCTTCAACTATAAGTAAGATCAAGTCCAAGGAGCATTTGTTTAAGATTGCGTACCACTTATCCATGAACTTTTTGTTCATCTTAAACAACATTGGCTTAATAGCAAGACGTAATCCCCTAGGTATCCGGCTTGCTTTGTGGTATTGGATGAGTGTGGTGGCGTGCAGACGTTGGTTGATCTCTCTGCGCATGAGGTACTCAAGCTGACAAATTTGTTGTGGTATAGGACCGGATGAAATATCAAAAGTCCTGGCCTCTTTGATGAGTCCATAAATGTCAGCCGCTTCAGCGGCGGAGTATACTTTAGTCTGAGCTCTATTTTCAGTAAGATGTAAAATGTTATCAAAAGACATGACTGCATAAGGTAAAACAGATCTATAGAATGGTGCAACTAACACTGCGAGGCAGAAAAATTGAACAACAGTATGAAAAAAGCAGCTGCGATGCACTCAAAGAATCTAGTTTCAACACAATATGTAAAACTTTCAATATAAACAGACTTATAACAATGATGTGTGCACCAGGTTAAGGGGCTCTGCAGGCCTCTGAATTCAAAAAGTGAAAATAAATACCCAGATGAGTATCTGGGGATGCCCAGTGCACTACAAAAATACACAATCCAGTGTGAATAATAACGTATATGGATGTACAGTTTTACTCCACTTCTAATGAAAAACACATTTAACCCCTTCAGCGCTGCGCGGATTTCCGCGCGGTGCTGAAGGTTCTGAGCGCGGGCGGGGCCATGACGGAACGGTTCCGTCATAAGCACAGCCCAACCGACGTGCATGACGGAACCGTTCCATCATAAGCGTCGAAGGGGTTAAACAATGGTCAATCCAACAAGTGTTCAATGAATCATTGGCAGCAAGAAGGAGGTCCCACCAGGGAGGAATTCTGCAGGGAGCCGAAAGAGTGCCCCTCTCTAGTGGGTATGCGGCAGCAGGCTGCAGCCCAGGCCAATGGTGATCAGTCCGGTACTCACTTAATCTACTGGGAGAACGACCTCCTGTACTCAGAGCCTAAGGTTTCTGAACCTGGGTCAGCCCGTGCGCTGGTGGTACCCCAGAAGTTCAGAGCCTTCCTACTGGGGCTGGCTCACGACGTTCCGTTAGCAGTGCATTTGGGGCAGGACAAGACCTTCGAAAGGCTTGTTACCCACTTTTATTGGTCTCAAATGCACAGGAGTTCTGACACTCACTGCAGGACATGCCAGACTTGCCAGGCAAGTGGCAATAGTGGAAGGAAGCTGAGGGCTCCACTCCAACCTTTCCCTGTGGTCAGTACCCCATTCCAGCGAGTGGGGATTGACATTGTGGGGCCACTGGACCCCAAGACAGCCATGGGCAACAGGTTTATCCTGGTCTTGGTGGACCATGCCACCCGGTACCCTGAAGCCATCCCTCTAAGGAAAGTGATGGCCCCCGTGGTGGGACGGGCACTGATGGGAATTTTCTCACGAGTCGGATTCCCTCTAGAGGTGGTGTCTGACAAGGGGACCAATTTCATATCGAAATATATGAAGTCCCTTTGGCAAGAGTGTGGTGTGACCTACAAGTTTACCACCCCTTACCATCCCCAAGGAAACGGGCTGGTTGAAAGATTCAGCCGAACCCTAAAGGGCATGATTATGGGCCTTGAGGAGCCCATGAGGCGTAAGTGGGACGTCCTCTTACCATGCCTTCTCTTCGCATACCGTGAGGTGCCACAGAAGTCTCTGGGGTTCAGTCCCTTTGAGCTTCTGTATGGCCACCCAGTACGAGGACCTCTTAGTCTGGTCAAGGAAGGCTGGGAGCAATCTCCCAGGAAACCTCCCCAGAATATATATAGTCACATGCTGGCCTTTCGGAACCAGACTAGGCGTTTCAGGCAACCTGCTGAGGCAAATCTGGAAGCCAGCCAGGAGGAAATGAAGCGGTGGTACGACCAGAATGCCACTCTGGTTGAGCTTCAACCTGGTCAAAAGGTATGGGTCCCGGCCCCTGTGGAGCCCTGTGCACTCCAGAACAAGTGGACAGGACCCTTTGAGATTGTGGCGCGCAAGAGTTCTCTCACCTACTTGGTGGACTTGCAGTCTCCTAGGAACCCCTTAAGGGTCCAACATGTCAATCGACTGAAGCCCCACTTGGAGAGGTCCGAAGTGGGCATGCTCTTGGTCACAGATGATGGGACGGAGGAGGAGTCTGAGCCTCTTCCTGACCTCCTGGTAGCCTCAGAGCGAGACGGGTCAGTGGATGGAGTTAACCTCTCACCCACCCTGACCCCTGAGCAACAGGATGACTGCCGCCAGCTGCTGGGGCAGTTTCCTGACCTGTTCTCCCTGGTTCCTGGTATCACAGATTGGTGCGTCCATGATGTGGATACAGGAGACAGCTTACCTGTGAAGCACAAAGCTTACAGGGTAACTGACAGGGTCAGAGCCTGCATCAAAGAGGAGGTCTCAAAGATGCTTGCTCTAGGGGTGGTTGAGTCCTCCAGCAGTCCTTGGGCCAGCCCAGTGGTCTTGGTCCCAAAGGCTGCCGCGCCGGGTGCCACACCCAAACTCCGGTTCTGTGTGGACTACAGAGGACTCAACTCAGTCACGAAGACTGACGCGCACCCCATCCCCAGAGCTGATGAGCTCATTGATCGGTTAGGGGCTGCACGGTACCTCGTGACGTTTGATTTAACATCTGGGTACTGGCAGATCGCCTTGACTGATGGGGCCAAAGAGAGGTCCGCATTCTCCACACCAGATGGGCATTTCCAGTTCCGGGTTATGCCATTTGGGATGAAGAATGGCCCTGCCACCTTCCAGAGGTTGGTCAACCAGGTGTTGGCTGGGCTGTCCGAGTTCAGCGCAGCATACCTGGATGACATCGCAGTGTTCAGTGGCACATGGAAAGAACACCTGCAACATCTCTGGGAAGTGTTGATGGCACTGCGCAAGGCAGGCCTCACGATCAAGGCAAGCAAGTGTCAGATTGGGCAGGGATCAGTGGTGTACGTGGGACACCAAGTGGGGAGCGGCCAGGTGGCGCCCCTCCAACCCAAGATTGAAACCATCCTGGCTTGGGAGCCCCCAAAGACCCAGACAGAGGTGAGGGCCTTTTTAGGACTCACAGGGTACTACAGGAGGTTTGTCAAGGGGTATGGCAGCATTGTTGCCCCCTTGACAGAGCTGACTTCGAAGAAGCAGCCCAGAAAAGTGATATGGACTGACACCTGTCAGAAGGCTTTTGACACCCTGAAGACTGCCATGTGCACGGCACCCGTGCTCTTGGCTCCTGACTTCTCCAAAGGATTCCTTGTGCAGACAGATGCATCAGAGCATGGTGTAGGGGCTATTCTCTCACAGATGACTGAGGAGGGCTGGGACCAATCTGTAGCCTTCATAAGTAGGAGGTTACTTCCCCGGGAACAAAAGTGGAGTGCGATTGAGCGAGAAGCATTTGCTGTGGTCTGGGGATTGAAGAAGCTAAGACCCTACTTGTTTGGGTCTCACTTCCGGGTTCAAACAGACCACAGGCCCCTCAGATGGTTGATGCAGATGAGGAGTGAGAATCCTAAGTTGTTGAGGTGGTCCATTTCCCTACAGGGGATTGTTAGAAATGGGATTTCTGGTTGGCTAGGGCTTGCGCCAAAGCCAGGCAGAAACCACCACTCTAGTCAGGGCTGGGAAGTTACACGCCAAAGATAACCCCTGCTCACCCCCTTGGTAGCTTGGCACGAGCAGTCAGGCTTATCCCGGAGGCAATGTGTAAAGCGTTTGCGCGCGCACCCAGCAACAACACCCAAGGCCCACCACAAAAGAAACTCCACACAAGGTATTATATAAAAATAGCCTTTGTATTATACCAAACACATTAGATAAAAACACACACTTTACAATGTGCCAACAGGCACAGGCAGAATTTACAGGGGACTATTTACATGGGACACGGCCTCATGGACCACTGTCAGGAATAAGCACTTTGTAGAAATATCACTTTAGAACATAGCACATATAATCACTGTAGCACCAATTAGAAAATGTAGCGCACAACCAGTAACCACTGGTAACAGGTAAGTACCACCTACGCAACCCTAACCATCTTAGGAAAATGTCACGCAGGGAAGCAGGACCTCACTAGCACCACCTGTACTAGGGAGAATAACCACCTAAGTATCACAATACCTGTAGGGGTAGAAGCACATTACACAGGATGCATCACAACACATTCAGATGTGTAGGTTAGGAACAATAGCGCAAAACTCACATTAGCCACCACCTGTGGCAGTCCCTAGGCCAACTGGCCTCGTAGGGGGCTAGGACGCCCTGTGTCCCAATGTCAGGGGGGGGGGCCTAAACGTGGCAGCTGCCCACTAAGTGCTGGGCAGCTGGGAAGATGCTGGGGCCAACGTTGGAGCCTTCCAGGGCTCTGAATACACAACACTCGTGCCCCCCTGAGCCCCACTGGGCTCTGAGCAGAAGGTGGGGCAATTACCACGGGTGAGCCTCTCTGGGCTCTCAATCAACAAATGCCCTGAGCCTCTCTGGCTCTAAACAAGGTGATGCCTCTTCGTTGGAGTCCCCGCTCCTCTGGGGACTCGAGATCATAGAAATGGCCCCCTGAGCCTCGCAGGCTCTGAAACAACTGTGGGGGCCCTGGAGCCTCTCCGGGAGAGTGCACCGGTGCGCAGGGTAGGCTCCTGCCTGCTCGGGGGCTTAAACCAGCCGCGAGTCTTCGGTGGGAGGCGGGGTAGGCTCCTGGCCTCCTACTTCCGGTTGTCCCGGAGGCCCGCCCCCGGCCTGCCTGACTTCCTGATCGGGCGCCGGAGGGGGCGATTTTGCGAGATTTGCAGGCAAATGCCGGGTGGGCACCGGCTCTTATAAAATGCAATAAATCGAGGTGGGCACTCGATATGGGCGGCAATGTCCCCGGCAGGGTGGGCACCTGCCAGGGGACTTCAGGATCGGCCAAGAACGGGGCAAATGCCCGGTGGGCACCGGCTTTCAGAAATAAAGCGCTCCTAGCGGGGTAGTCCAAGTGGCGGTCCTCTGGCCCAGCAACAGCCGTAGCCCCCTCAGGCAGGATCCTGGAAGAGAACATTTTGTAAGGGGACACAGCCCCTTTTTTTACACATAATACCTTTGTCTCAAGGAGCAGGGGAGGGGCGAACCAGATGCAACTGGTTCTTGAGCACTTTGTTTGCTCAGCCCCTCTCCCTAGTCACAGGACAGGCCAGGGTCATCAGTCGCACCACAGGGGGCGGAGCCAGCATTGTGTGGGGAAAGCCCAGCCCTATTCAGGTCCTAGGTGTACTCCTCCCACCCATCTGGCTGCTTATCTCCCCATTCACGACTGGGTGACTCCTCCTGACTGGGGATTCCCTAGCCCATCACATGACCTCAGTCAGCCAATCACGCAACAGGCAGTCTCTGCACATTTATGCCAGCGTCTAGAAGTGGCACTTCCATACTAGCTACATGGACACCGCACACATCATCGTGCAGCATTTAATCACACGAGTCCGTACATACCAAACTCGCACCTGCACTCCCCACGCATCAGGAACTACCAGGGACACATACATTCCCCCATGCATTCCTATGGGAGGGAAGGCCAATTTCAATACACGCACGCAGTTTACCCTGGGACACAGCGGTAAAGTGAGCAGAAACCAAAAATCACTACCACCAGGTCACCAGTAAAAGCAAAAAGTTTAGGGGTGAACCTGCCAGAAGGGCCAAGTACAACAGGGATGGATTTTACGGTGGAACATCGCCCCGGTACAGACCACGCCAACGCTGATGGTCTTTCCAGATTTTTCCGCCTTAGTGATGAGAACTCCCTGGGGTAGGGTAATTCTCCCCACATTTCAGCTGGAGGGGACACGTGTTAGACCTGGCACCATTGGCGTGGGTCACCCTTCCATTTTTGTCTGTGCCTCAATGTATTTTTGTGCTGGTGTTAGCTGCTCAGGGCCCTGTGCCACTGCCATCCAGTGCCACAGGGCAAGTGCTCCCTATGGGAAAATGTATTATGTGAATTGACTTCCATGTTTGGCTATTTGGTTTACTATCAGTCCCTAGTAGAGTGCACCAGGGGTGCCAAGGGCTTGTAAATACAAATGCTGCTGGTGGGTTTGCAGCACTGGTTGTGCCTCCCATAGAAGCAGCCTGGTAAAATGTGTCTAAGGTCTGCCATTGCAGAACCTGCATGCAGTCTGGTACTGTCATGCACACTGGGCAAGTGTCCCCACTTGCCAGTCCCTAAACCTTCCCTTACCTTCATGTTAGTCACCCCTATGGTAGGCCCAAGGGCAGGGTGCATTGTAAGGATAAGGTAGGACATGCCCTGAAGTGTGTGGCATGTCCGAATAGTGAATTACAGCCATTTTCGTTTTTCACTATTGTAAGGCTACCTGCTCTCCATAGGCCAGAATGGGCTGCTAGATTAGAACACTCTATAATCCTAGCAGGCTCAGGAAGCATGGTAGAAATACATGTTTAGTATGCCTGAACTCAGAATAATAAAATACATCTTTTAGTAAAGTTTATTTTAATATCCTGGGTTTGCAAATGATACTTTTAGAAAGATAGCCTTTGCGTGCCTAACCATTTCAGTCCGCCTCTGCTGGGAGGGGTTATCTTATTTGTATGTAGCTTGAGTGACAGGGCTGGGAAGTTCAGGGAGACAGGCTGGGGCTGCCAGGTGGTGAATAGGGAGATTACACCAGGATGGGTGGGAGGAGTGCACCTTGACTCTGAATAGGGCAGTGCTCTGCCACCACAATGCTGGCCCCACCCCCTGGGGAGCGTCTGATGTCTCTGCCCTGCCTGCTGAAAGAAGAAGCCAAAGTCCCAACAACAAAGTGCTCCTCACTGAAAAGAACTGGACTGGGATTATGCAAAGGCCCCCCTGGCCTGTAAAGACAAAAGAAACTTGGTATAAATGTAGGAGCCCTGCTCCTAAGAAATCAGATCCTGATTGAACCACGAAGGAACTCTGCCTGACCAGAAGGACCTGGAAGAAGCGGAAGGAGGAGTAACTTTCCCTGACCTGGGGGATTGGCCTGCAGTTGGTGCCTTGCAGAGAAAGGAGAAGAAAAGACAGAGAGACTTTGCACTTTGTTTTTCAACTATCTCCAAGGGCTTGGAAGAAGAGCTTGCCCCCTGAACTGAGTCCCAGGACCATTGGACTCATCTGCCTTCAAAAATTGAGTTGCCTGGACGATCTGTGCTTGTTTCCCGCTGGATTTGGCCCCAGTACGCCTCGTACACCATCCGCCGCGAAGCAGTGTCTTGCTGCCCGGCACCGTGCGTCTACGCTGATCCAAAAGCATTAGTACGCGCCGTATCCCTCCCAGCCGCATTGCACCTAACCTTCCCCGCCGATTCGAGACGTACATCACTGGCTGCCGAACCCTGTACGCCGGACCCAAGTTCCATCATCCCGCAGGTACGGTCCGTGCGCTGCTAACGAACTGCACCGTGCCGTACTCAGAGCCGAGAAGCCGCAGTACGCTGATCCTCCCCGTACGCTGTACGGCGCCGAGAAGTGTCGCCGCCTATCCGCACCGAAGGTACGGCTCGAACGCCGAACGCCACGGACTCTGCAAGCTGATCCAGGCCATCCGCACGTATCCCTGAAGGTCCCGTACCAACGCCGCGTCCCGACACCGCGACCCGACCAGCATCTGAATACGCTGCCGACCTACGACCCGGACCCATCAACTTGTCCCGCACTGTCCGTCGCGGACCCCACGAACTTAAGGTACTTTGTTCTGTTCGCACCGCAGCATGCGCATCACGGACCCCGGAGTCCGCACCGATTGTTTGACTCGTACTTTCCTTGTTTTTAATGCGGACGAGTCGCACACCCAGGTACGAACCGTACAAAGCCTGAAAAGAAGCAGAATTGACTAAAAAGAAGCCTATTTTTGTATTTGAAGCCTTTTTACAAGAACATTGAACTTTAAAATAATACTGTGGTCATTTTATTCGTTATTCTGGTCTTGTGCTAAGCCTTATATAAAGAGAACTATTTTTGATACAATCTTGACTGGTGTCCATTTGTGGTGTGTCATTGCATTACTGTATGTGTTCACAAATGCTTAACCTATGACGCCCTGAGAATAGTCTTGACTGCTTGCGCCACACTACCTAAAGGGTGAGCAGGGGTTATTTGAAAGGGTGATCCCCTTACTCTGACTTGGAATTGAGAGTCCCTGCTTGTCGCAAGTGCATACCTGTGCCAACTAGAGATTCCCAATTTTAACATTGGTGGTCAGCGGTGAGGATTTGAATTTGCATTTGTGATTCATGTACAGTGATTGAGTGAACACCACGTAGTGAGTTCAGACCAATAACGCAGCCACACAGTATTGATTTTTGTTTTTGCTGAAGAATCTCCACTTTAAGAAACCATGCCTAGCTCAGTCAACGGAGGCAGGGCGTCCTCTATATTCTCTGGAGTTGATGACATAGATTGGGAGGAGAGGGCACTGCTGAAGTGCACAAGTGAAGTCTTGAAAGGATACCTCTCCAATGTTAGAAATGGGATTTCTGGTTGGCTAGGGCAGAAACCACCACTCTAGTCAGGGCTGGAGAGTTACACGCCAAAGATAACCCCTGCTCACCCCCTTGGTAGCTTGGCATGAGCAGTCAGGCTTATCCTGGTGGCAATGTGTAAAGCGTTTGCGCGCGCACCCAGCAACAACACCCAAGGCCCACCACAAAAGAAACTCCACACAAGGTTATATAAAAATAGCCTTTGTACCAAAACACATTAGATAATATTCACACAATTTACACTGTGCCAACTGGCACTGGGCAGAATTTTACAAGGGACTATTTACACGGGACAGGGCCACATGGACCACTGTCAGAATTAGCACAAATCACCAATAGTAAATGTAGAACATATACCAATGGAAACACAAAGTATACTGTAGAGCACAACCAGTAACTACTGGCGCGATAATGACCTCAGCGTCATCATACTATCAGGTATAAAACCTATCCTGCATCCATCACAGGGGCATAAACACATTATCCAATTTCTCAGTAGCCTAACGCATTAGACCTAACCACCTAAGTATAACTATACTAGGGGCGTATTTTGCACAGGGAAGTACAATCTCCCTAACATCAACCTAAACAGGTGGAACAACCTCCTAATCATAAGACCCCATTTGGAGGTATAACACAGGGTGCGCAAAACATACTATACCCAGTACAATTCCTAACACCATAAGCATTAACACAGGGTGCGCAAAACATACTACACACAGTACATTTCCTAGCACCAAAATCACATTAGAGTCCAGGTTGCGCCAGAACCTAAACGTAGCAGCTGCCCACTACTTGCTGGGCACAAGAACAGGGCCTAAACGCTGCAGCTGGCACTAAGTGCTGCGCAGCTGGGGGAGGCAAATAGGCGCAGGGGGGCTCTCATTAGCCCTTCAGAACAAACGGCGACAATCCTTGGAGCCCTCTAGGCTCTTGGAATACTGTCCAAACGTTGGAGCATCTAGGCTCTGAAAACAACATGCCCCCATAGCGTTGGAGCCACAGAGGCTCTAAAGAAACGACCATGCCCCATCGTGGGGGCGACCCGCTGCCCGACGGGGCCGCCCAGGAAACCGGGACACTGTGCCTTCACTGGCACTCTCGGGGCTTCGGCGGCCTGGGGGGGGACGCGGTCTCACCCCTCCCCAGACACCCAACACAGCCCCACTCACCGGGCTGTTGCAGGCAGACTCCGTCTCTTCTCCTCGACGGGGGAAACTTTCTTCTTTGCTACCGGGGCTCCCACCAGCTCACGGGTGCCCCGCTCGGACCGGCAGGCCTCCTCTTCACCCGGGCCCCCTCCTGGGACCCGGGGATTCAGGGACATGCGCGGGGCTCTCTCCACTCATGGGAGCCCCGCGAGGCCTCACAGTCTTCCGGGCCGTCCTCTCTTCAGCGGGCGGGGCTTCCGGACTCCAGGGAGGCTCCGCCCATGTCCCAGGCAATCTCTGCCTGACTTCTGGAGCGGCCGCGGCGGTGATTTACGATCTCAGCCGCAATTGCGGGGTGGGCACCCGCGTCTTTCAAAAACACTACCAGCAAGCGGCCATGCGGGGTGGGCACCCGCAGTATCAGAGAAACGCGGGGGGGGGCACCCGCAGTAAATATTAAGCCTGGGCAAAGCACTACGCTACGCTCGCGTAGTTTGCGAAGATCGTGCTACTTCGCACTACGCGAACTGCACGTAGAACAGTTCGAACACGCGTAGCGTAGTGTTGCGTAGTACTGCGGTCATTTTTTGCTTGCTCGCGGTTCTCAACGTCAAGTTGGCGACCGCGAGCAAGCAAAATGACATCCCGGCGAGACTTTTTCCTTGTTCGCGATCAGCAACATCAAGTTGGCGATCGCGAGCATGGAAAATAAACCTCCCGGCGAGATTCCCAACGCGAGGAGGTCAGGTTTCTCATTGCGAGTGGTCGCGTATGTTCGCGACCGCTCGCGATGAGAAACTACCAGTTCGCGTTGAGAAAGCTGCCGCTCGAGTAAAAATCTACTCGAGCAGCAGAAAACTACAGCTCGCACTGTGCAAGATGCCATTTTCAATGATTGCACAGTGCCGGTTGCTTGTCCGCACTGTGCAATCATTGAAAACGACATCTGGCACAGTGCGAACAAGGTACTACGCAGTTCGCGAAGTGCTACGCGTAGCTCGCGTAGTGCGAACTGCACTTTGCGTAGCTTCGCGAAGTGCTACTTCGCGAACTACGCCCAGGGTTAGTAAATATACACAAGCGGGGTGGGCACCCGCGAGGCCGACATCATGGGGGAATCCCTATGCTGGGGATTCCCTCTCTCTCGCCTTCAGCAGCGCGACGCTGCACAGCCCCAGCTCCTCTCTCTGGGGGAAATTTAGAATAAAGCGCTCTCCAGGCGCTAGGTGGAGGACCAGCACAAAGTAATTGATAAAGCCAGGAACAGAAACAAAAGGTCCCACAAAGTCCATCAGGCATCCAGGGGCTGGGCAGGGCCCAGGGAGGCAAGCCTTTTCCTGGGCCCCAGCAGCAGCACGTCCCTGGTAGATTCGAGTCCGAGCAAGAACATTTTGTAAGGGGTCACAGCCCCTTTTTATACACATTTTACCTTTGTCTCAAGGTGCAGGGGAGGGGCGAATCAGATGCAACTGGTTCTTGAGCACTTTGTTTTGCTCAGCCCCTCTCCCTATTCACAGAACAGGCCAGGGTCATCAGTCTCACCACAGGGGGCGGAACCAGCATTGTGTGGGGAAAGCCCAGCCCTATTCAGGTCCCAGGTATACTCCTCCCACTCATCAACATGCAGCTCTCTCCACCCACCACTGGGGCAGACCCACCCTGACTCCTGGAGCCAGGCTCACCAGCCAATCACACGCCAGGCAGTCACTGCACATTTATGCCAGCGTCTAGAAGTGGCACTTCTACACTAGCTACATTGATGCCACACACATCATCGCGCAGCATTTCATCACACGAGTCCGCACATACCAAACTCGCACCTGCACTCCCCACGCATCAGGAACTACCAGGGACACATACATTCCCCCATGCATTCCTATGGGAGGGCAGTTCAGTCTCACCACACCATACCCAGAGCACACGCGCTTCCCACTGGGACACAGTGTGAAAGCGCCTAGAGGCCTAAAACCACTAGTACAACACAGGAAAGGCTAGGATACTGCAAAAAGTTCTAGGGCTGAACTTGCCAGAAGGGCCAAGTCCAACATCCAAGTACAGAATTAAACAAACTAGATTGAAAAACAAGGAGCAGTACACAAAGGCGCTGAGGGCCTGGTACGAATCCAAGTTTCCAGAGAATGCGCTGGAGGTGATACCCCCAGAAGGTGCTTCTGAGCCTGGCAGAGGCCTGTCGCTAGAGGAGATGGCCGACAGGATTGCTGCAAGAGCACATGAAGTGGAGATGGCAAAACTTCGAATGGAAAGGGAAAGACAAAGGCTGGCCATGGAGCATGAGGTAAAAATGAGGGAGTTGGATCTCAAGGCCAAGAGTTTAGACCGCTCTCCCTCTGGTGGCAGCAATATTGAGTTTTATAGTGCTGAGAGAGTAGTACGCACACCCAGAGATGTGGCGCCTGACTTGAAGGAGGGGGTTAACATGCACCAGGAGGTTCAAGGGCATGATGTAGCTCCAGTAGTGCGCAGTATCCCTGAAGGGAATAGGGTAACTGGCGCAGGGGTTCATAGTCCTAGTGGAGGGAGGGACACTCTACTGACTCTAGCTGAGAGGTGCAGGGAGAGGGGTTCCCCCAAAATTGAAGTCCTGGTGGGTGAGTGTGAAGACCGGCCAGAAGAGTGTGGGTTGTGTGACAGAGACAGTCAGATGCGGCCTTGCCAGTCTCAGGAGAGTGGTGTGGAGTACGTGTGTGAGGCACTGGATGGTAAGGTGAAGGATAGTTTGGTTAACCCTGCTAGGGGGCTGTGTGATCCAATTGTGGGAGAGCATATTGTAAGTCCCTGTTTTCCAGAGCTATGCCAACACCTGTGTAAGGGTAAGTTCTCTGACCGCAGAGAGCCCACATTGGAGGCAGACCTTTTGGTGGATTCCAGAGGGTCTGGAAAGGCATTGGGGAGTGACCCCGTGGGGAGTGGCTCAGGTATCTTCCAACCCAGAGTGGTGGAAGTGGCGCAGAGTAGCCCCGCTAGGTCCCCTGGTAGTGGGAGGGGTGTAGGGGCTCACATCCTGTCTCAGTGGAGAAGGAGTGAGTGTGGGGCTGCGTGCCCCCAGGTGCCCGAAACCCAGTCTCAGAGCCTGGATGGTTCTTTAAGGGAACACCAGGCGGGGAGCCTAGGCTGTCCTAATGGTCCGCCCGTTGAGGGGGATCCCCTAGTGTCTAGTGGACGGGGAGTGTCTGTGTTAGAAATGGGGGTCTCTAGTTGGCACAGGTATGCACTTGCGACAAGCAGGGACTCTCAATTCTAAGTCAGAGTAAGGGGATCACCCTTTCAAATAACCCCTGCTCACCCTTTAGGTAGTGTGGCGCAAGCAGTCAAGACTATTCTCAGGGCGTCATAGGTTAAGCATTTGTGAACACATACAGTAATGCAATGACACACCACAAATGGACACCAGTCAAGGTTATATCAAAAATAGGTTTCTTTATATAAGGCTTAGCACAAGACCAGAATAACGATTAGAAATGACCACAGTATCATTTCAAAGTTCAATGTTCTTGTAAAAAGGCTTAAAATGCAAAAATAGGCTTCTTTTAGTCAATTCTGCTTCTTTTCAGGCTTTGTACGGTTCGTACCTGGGTGTGCGACTCGTCCGCATTAAAAACAAGGCTAGTACGAGTCAAACAATCGGTGCGGACTCCGGGGTCCGTGACGCGCACGCTGCGGTGCGAACAGAACAAAGTACCTTAAGTTCGTGGGGTCCGCGACGGACAGTGCGGGACAAGTTGATGGGTCCGGGTCGTAGGTCGGCAGCGTATTCAGATGCTGGTCGGGTCGCGGTGTCGGGACGCGGCGTTGGTACGGGACCTTCAGGGATACGTGCGGATGGCCTGGATCAGCTTGCAGAGTCCGTGGCATTCGGCGTTCGAGCCGTACCTTCGGTGCGGATAGGCGGCGACACTTCTCGGCGCCGTACAGCGTACGGGGAGGATCAGCGTACTGCGGCTTCTCGGCTCTGAGTACGGCACGGTGCAGTACGTTAGCAGCGTACGGACCGTACCTGCGGGATGATGGAACTTGGGTCCGGCGTACAGGGTTCGGCAGCCAGTGATGTACGTCTCGAATCGGCGGGGAAGGTTAGGTGCAATGCGGCTGGGAGGGATACGGCGCGTATTAATGCTTTTGGATCAGCGTAGACGCACGGTGCCGGGCGGCAAGACACTGCTTCGCGGCGGATGGTGTACGAGGCGTACTGGGACCAAATCCAGCGGGAAACAAGCACAGATCGTCCAGGCAACTCAATTTTTGAAGGCAGATTAGTCCAATGGTCCTGGGACTCAGTTCAGGGGGCAAGCTCTTCTTCCAAGCCCTTGGAGATAGTTGAAGAACAAAGTGCAAAGTCCCTTTCAGTCCTTTCCTCTCCTTTCTCAGCAAGGCACCAACTGCAGGCCAATCCCCCCAGGTCAGGGAAAGTTACTCCTCCTTCAGCTTCTTCCAGGTCCTTCTAGTCAGGCAGAGTTCCTTCGTGGTTCAATCAGGATCTGATTTCTTAGGAGCAGGGCTCCTACCTTTATACCAAGTTTCTTTTGTCTTTACAGGCCAGGGGGGCCTTTGAATAATCCCAGTCCAGTTCTTTTCAGTGAGGAGCACTTTGTTGTTGGGACTCTGGCTTCTTCTTTCAGCAGGCAGGGCAGAGACATCAGACGCTCCCCAGGGGGTGGAGCCAGCATTGTGGTGGCAGAGCACTGCCCTATTCAGAGTCAAGGTGCACTCCTCCCACCCATCCTGGTGTAAGCTTTCTATTCACCACCTGGTAGCCCCAGCCTGTCTCCTGGAACTTCCCAGCCCTGTCACTCAAGCTACACACAAAGAAGATAACCCCTCCCAGCAGAGGCAGACTGAAATGGTTAGGCAAGCAAATGCTAACTTTCTAAAAGTAGCATTTGCAAACACAGGATATTAAAATAAACTTTACTAAAATATGTATTTTATTATTCTGAGCTCAGGCATACTAAACACAAATTTCTACCATGCTTCCTGAGCCTGCTAGGATTATAGAGTGTTATAATCTAGCAGCCCATTCTGGCCTATGGAGAGCAGGTAGCCTTACAATAGTGAAAAACGAAAATGGCTGTAATTCACTATTAGGACATGCCACACACCTCAGGGCATGTCCTACCTTATCCTTACAATGCACCTTGCCCTAGGGCCTACCATAGGGGTGACTAATATGAAGATAAGGGAAGGTTTTAGGGACTGGCAAGTGGGGACACTTGCCCAGTCAGCATGACAGTACCAGACTGCATGCAGGTTCTGCAATGGCAGACCTTAGACACATTTTACCAGGCTGCTTCTATGGGTGGCACAACCAGTGCTGCAAGCCCACTAGCAGCATTTGGATATACAAGCCCTTGGCACCCCAGGTGCACTCTACTAGGGACTGATAGTAAACAAAATAGGCCAAACATGGAAGTCAATTCACATAATAAATTTTACCATAGGGAGAGCATATGCACCTTAGCACTGATCAGCAGTGGTAAGGTGCCCAGAGTCATAAAACAGCCAACACCAGGTCAGAAAAAATACAGGAGGAAGGCAAAATGTTTAGGGATGACCCTGCAAAAAGGGCTAAGTCCAACAGTCTGTAAGCAGGCCTCCATCGGTTCTGGTGTCTGGCAGTACCTCTCCAGTTGGGAGGGTGCAGAAGTCCAGAGTGAGGGGTGAGAGGGGGAAAGAGTCCCCAGTGGAAGAACCAGTGGGTCAGGGGCCAGCCAGAAGGGCTGCGTCACCAGTGAATGACCATGGTGATGCCACTTCTGTCCTGGGGGATCTTCAGGCACTGTCAGATGGACAGGGGTAGGGAGATCAGCGCCAGGCAGACTGTCACACGACACATGAGTTATGTGTCACCCTCAGGGGGGGCATGCGTGCTCCCCGGGAAGTCCTGGTGCGCCAGGCAAGCGTCCAACCGCATGGGTTGGTCCCAGGGTTGGGAAGCCAGGTTCAGGTGTTGTCTGACCTGGAGGGTGGGACAACTGTAATCAGTGTCCTGACCCATGTTGCTTCTAGGGGTACCACGCCAGTTGGGAGTGGGCACTACTCTGGAAGGGGGTGCAGAGGGAGGGAGTCCTCGCCTCTGACCCCGGCTCAACTGAAGGGCTTAGACCCTAGGTTGGAGGGCCAGGTTCAGGGTGTTCCCCCTGACCTGGACGCCCAGTTGAAGGATAGAACCCCTTAACTGGTGAGCGAATTGCGCAGGACACCTGCCACAGGTGCCCTGGCAATTCTGGAAGGGGGTACCACTTCAAGTGGGAGGGTACAGAGCCCCAAGGAGGAGGACCAGGTATGGGAGAGGCCACCCCAGTCTTTGGTCCAGCCGCCGGGTACAGACCTGGGGCTGGTGGGTCAGTGCCAGGATGTCATACCTGACCTGACAGGAGGGAGAATGGACAAAGGGTGCCAAGCACCTGGGGCTACTGCCCCCCGCTCCCTGGTGCCACATAGGTTTGAGAGCCCTGAGAGGCATACGGCCTGGGTCTCATCCCTGACTACTGTCAGTCGCCACTGTAGCATTTTGCCATCTGTCTGTTGGGTCACACCTGTGGGCCGATTAAGGTTAGGTGTTGCACAGGTGGTGTCCACAGGTGAGAAGGGTTCCCCATGGATTGGCTTGGTGGGCCCTGAAAGTATGGACAGAGGGAGTCCAATAGGTTCAGATTGGCATAGAACTGGAGTCTGCCCCTGCAGTTGCGGGCCAGGTCCTTGTTCTATCGCCCCAAACAGGGAAGACCATCACAGTGGTGATTAGTCTACCCTGCGTGTTGGCTGGAAGGGGGTTGTGTTGGACTTGGCCCTTTTTGCAGGGTCATCCCTAAACTTTTTGCCTTCCTCCTGTATTTTTTCTGACCTGTTGTTGGCTGTTTTATGACTCTGGGCACCTTACCACTGCTGATCAGTGCTAAGGTGCATATGCTCTCCATATGGTAAACTGTTGATGTTCATTGGATTCCATGATTGGCTTATTTGGTTTACTATCAGCCCCTAGTAAAGTGCACCAGGAGTGCCAGGGCTTGTAAATACAAATGCTGCTGGTGGGCTTGCAGCACTGGTTGTGCCACCCACAGAAGCAGCCTGGTAAAATGTGTCTAAGGTCTGCCATTACAGAACCTGCATGCAGTCTGGTACTGTCATGCTGACTGGGCAAGTGTCCCCACTTGCCAGTCCCTAAACCTTCCCTTACCTTCATGTTAGTCATCCCTATGGTAGGCCCTAGGGCAGGGTGCATTGTAAGGATAAGGTAGGACATGCCGTGAAGTGTGTGGCATGTCCTAATAGTGAATTACAGCCATTTTCGTTTTTCACTATTGTAAGGCTACCTGCTCTCCATAGGCCAGAATGGGCTGCTAGATTATAACACTATAATCCTAGCAGGCTCAGGAAGCATGGTAGAAATTCGTGTTTAGTATGCCTGAACTCAGAATAATAAAATACATCTTTTAGTAAAGTTTATTTTAATATCCTGTGTTTGCAAATGCTACTTTTAGAAAGATAGCCTTTGCGTGTGTTGGACAGGCCACATGAAGGGCTCGCTCCCTCCCCGCATGACACGGCCCAAGCCCCGGACTCCTAGGTGTTACCCACAAGAGCAACCCGCACCCCGTCTCCCGACGGAACTCCTGCCCCCGGACATCCATGTATCATGGGGCCGAACCCCTACCGGCTCCCCCGGCCAGATCAGCCGCCATCTTGGACACTGCGCCACGAGGCCGCGTGGCCTCAGCTCGACCCTAACCCTGGGCCTGGCCCGGCCCCGACAGCCCGGCACCACCATCCACCCAGGAGGTGAACGGACCACTTGGCAGGTCAATGGGAGAAAGAAGTGTCGATGGCTCTCCCCCGCCAGGTGCCGATCGCCCTCCAGCTCCCCCGGGCGCTGGCTCCACCCCCTGCTGGGTGTCTGGACTCCCTCATCCCGGACCCCCCGACCTCCAAGTGCGAGGGTTCGGACATCAAAGGGTGCCAGACCTATAACTAGGGCAGCTCCAGAGCAGGAAGGCAGTTGTATCCTGGAGTCGAGAGACACCGAGAAGAACTCAGCCTTGACGGACTACTGGCGCTGCCGTAGCCCTGCCTTGTGAATTATCGTCCTGCCTGCTGGCGCTGCCGCGGCCTTCTGCATCATCCATCCTCGTCGGGACCTGCTGGCGCTGCCGCGGACCATTGTAACGACCACCTTCATCGGGACCTGCTAGCGCTGCCGCGGACCGTTGTAACGACCACCTTCATCGGGACCTGCTGGCGCTGCCGCGGACCGTGTAACGACCACCTTCACCGGGACCTGCTGGTGCTGCCGCGGCCCGTCCAAGCTAGAACACCGAGCTCGAGGATTGTGAGCTACCCACCATACCATCTCAGCTACCAGATTGGTAACCAGACTGTCCCGCTACCCCCTTTTCCCAAACCGAGAGACTAGAATCGAGGGGACCCCTGAGTCCAGACCTCCTTGTACCATTTCATCGTACCTCAAGAAATCGCCTATAAAGAACATTAAATCCTATCCTTGTGTGGTGTGTATCTGTGGGGGGGAAGTTACTCATCTGTACGATCGCTGGAGACGGCTCTCCCCGGAGACCTCTCCCCTTGTCCTCGGCCGACCCTCCCGGTCCGTCTAACATTGGTGGCCAGCGGCGCGATCCGAATCAACGCGTAATCGTACAGAGAGTAGCTCACCCCACGACAAAACCACGATGTCAACCAAAGAGCGGATCCACCGAGAAATTCCAGATGAATAAATTGGAAGAGTATAGCCATCGTGAACTGAAACAATTCTGAATGGAACTAGGCATTGCTACCACCGGCCTGAGTACCAAAGACGATTTTAAGCACGCCATTGAGTCGTGGGCAGAAACCGGGGTCGCCGGATCCCCAGACCAAAGCGGTGCAGCATCGGAGAGGAACGCCACGGCTCCCGAGGAGCGAGGAACGGGCCTCTCGCAGGAAGAGATCCAAGAAAGAGAAAAAAAACAGATTACATGAGTTGGAAATGGCACGACTCAAAATGGACGGTGAACTAAAATTAGCCGAGCAAAAACTGAACCTAGAACATCTGCGGCTCCGAGAAGAACGGGAAGAAAAACAGAGGCAGAGAGAGCTCGAAGAAAAAAGACTAACATTCGAACACGAGCGCAAACTGGCAGAAATAGAACTACGGAAGCAGAACAAAGAACCGGAGGTGCCCGAGCGACCGCGCACCCCGGGAGCGACAGAAAGGAAAGTCCACATCCCCAAGGATGTTGTCCGAGAGTATGTCCGAGAGGACGACATACAACAGTGGTTCAAGGCCTACGAGATCGCCATGACCTCCCACCGGATCGATCGGAGTGACTGGGGAGCCGGCCTATGGGGAAGGTTAGTCAACGAAGGCCGCGATGCCCTACTGCAGCTCCCAGACCATCAGATGTCATCCTATGACCACATGAAGGCTGCCCTCCTCACCCGATATGGGCTCACACCCGAAATGTACCGCCAGAGGTTTCGGGACTGCACCCGGATCCCGGGTACAACGTGGGTGGAATATGTCAACTATTTCAGCCGAGCCTTCGAGGGTTGGATCAAGGGAAGCCACGTAACGACCTACGAGCAACTTTTTAACCTCATGGTGTGGGAGCACCTGTCTAACAACTGCTTCGTCGAGCTCAGGCAGCACCTCCTCGACAGTAAATTGACTGACCCACGGCAACTCGCCGGCGAAGCTGACCGGTGGGAAAGCACCCGAGTGGGCCGGAGAGGGCCACACGAGCAAAACCGGAACAACCAAGGTCAGCACCGTCCCCGAGGAGGAGGAGGCCAGGGGCGAGGGAGAGACACCGTCCCGGCCACTCCCGCTGCCAGCACCCCGCCCCCGGCCGGCCGGGGCAACCCCCCGATGCGCCCGTGGTTCCGAGCCAACGTCACGTGTCACCGATGCCAGCGAGTCAGCCACTACGCCAATGACCCGAACTGCCCGCAGAACCAAACGCCAAAACCCCACCAGGTAGCTGCCGCCGCCCTGGGGGGAGAACAAATCTCCGAGGAACAAGAAGAATATGAGCAGGCACAACAAGAGTGGGAACCGGCCGCCATGGTTCTAGCGTGCCTAGGGGGAAAAGACATGGTCCCGCGGGCTCCCCTACCCGCCAACACCAGAAAATATAGCCAGTGGGTGAACATTAATGGGCGCCGGGCTGAAGCCCTACGTGACACAGGGGCCAGTGTGATGGCCGTCCGCTGTCACCTGGTAAAACCAGAGCAGATCCTGCCGAACATTCTCTGCCCCGTCCGCTCAGCCGACAATTCCGAGAGTCTATGTCGGATGGCCTGCGTCCCCTTCGAATGGGGAGGGGTCTCCGGCATGTTGAAGGTGACGGTCCGGGATGATGCCCCCGTGGACTGTCTCCTGGGGAATGATCTTGAGAGTTCCCCGTGGGCCGCCGTCGAAAGAAGAGAGCACCTGGGGATGCTGGGCCTCCCGGACTGGGCGTGCGTAACCACCCGGTCCATGGCCGCCCGTGCCATCCCCCGACCAGAAGAACCAGAATGGCCTGCACCTCCTCCCCCGATCGCTCCAGTAGAGGACACCGACTATACCGACCCCCCAGAGCCAACCCCCGAAGGGGTGGCCCAGCCCCAGGACCTTCCCGGCCTGGCTCAGTGGCGTCAAGAAGGGGGGCCCACCCAGGAACAGTTCCGCCAGGAGCAGAAGACCTGTCCCTCCCTCGAGGGACTCCGCCAGCAAGCCAGCGCCCAGAGCGCAGGGGACTCCACCGGAGCCCATTGGGTCTATTGGGATAACGACCTGTTATACAGTGAACAGAGAATCGCGGAGTTAGGGGCCAGTCGAGTGCTGGTGGTGCCCCTCCGTTTCAGAGACTTCCTGCTAAATTTGGCCCACGATGTCCCTCTGGCGGGACACCTGGGCCAGGACAAAACCTACAGTCGCCTGGTGACCCACTTTTTCTGGCCGAGGATGCGAAACGACGTCCTCAACCACTGCCGGTCCTGCCCCACGTGCCAGGCCAGCGGGAAGAGCGGCCGCAAGCTCAAAGCACCTCTGCAACCCTTCCCAGTTGTCACCACCCCGTTCGAGAGGGTGGGAATAGACATTGTGGGGCACAGCACAAGGACATCGGTTCATCCTGGTACTGGTGGACCACGCCACCCGCTACCCCGAGGCTGTGCCCCTGCGAACTGTAACAGCTCCGGTGGTCGGCCGGGCCTTAATGGGGATCTTCTCCCGGGTGGGCTTCCCCCGAGAAGTCGTCAGCGACCGAGGCACAAACTTTATCTCGAAATATATGAAGTCCCTCTGGCAACAGTGCGGGGTCACCTACCGATTCACGACCCCCTATCATCCTCAAGGAAACGGACTAGTTGAGCGATTCAACCGCACGCTCAAGGGAATGATTGGGGGATTGGAAGAGCCCCTCCGTCGCCAGTGGGATGTACTACTTCCGTGCCTCCTCTTCGCCTATCGAGAAGTTCCCCAGAAGTCCCTCGGTTTTAGCCCCTTCGAACTGTTGTACGGGCACCCTGTGCGAGGGCCCCTCAGCCTAGTCAAAGAAGGTTGGGAGATGGCCCCCCTAAAGACCCCTCCAGACGTCTTCAAGTACCTCCTGGCACTACGCAATCAGACCCGGCGATTCAGGGAAATGGCAAAAGCGAATCTTGAGGCCAGTCAGGAGGACATGAAAAAATGGTACGACCAAAATGCCTCCTCCGTCGAATTCGAACCTGGTCAACAAGTGTGGGTGATGTCCCCCACCGAACCATGTGCCTTGCAGGACAAGTGGACGGGGCCCTTCAAAGTGGTCGAACGCAAGAGCCCCGTCACCTATCTCATCGATATGGAGTCTCCCCGGAACCCCCTCCGGGTCCTCCACACCAACAGACTCAAACCCCACTTTGTGCGCTCGGAACTCAGCCTCCTGATGGCTACAGACAGTGGGGCGGAAGAAGACTCCGAGCCTCTCCCTGATCTCCTGAAGACTCAGGAGAAAGACAGTTCCGTGGACGGGGTCCGGCTCTCCGAGGCCCTCACCCCAGAGCAACGCCAAGGCTGCCGGGACCTCCTGCTGCAGTTTGCTACTCTGTTTTCCCTCACCCCAGGGGTCACCCCCTGGTGCTTGCACGACGTGGACACGGGGGACAGTCCCCCTATCAGACACCGGGCATACCGCGTACCAGATCGGGTGCGGGCCTGCATCCAAGAGGAAGTGTTCAAGATGCTCACGCTCGGGGTCATCGAGCCCTCGGACAGCCCCTGGGCCAGCCCGGTCGTGCTGGTCCCCAAAGCCGCTGCCCCCGGCACCACTCCTGAACTCCGATTCTGCGTCGACTATCGGGGCTTGAATGCTGTCACCAGGACCGACGCTCATCCCATCCCCCGAGCGGATGAATTGATCGACCGCATGGGGGCTGCCCGCTACCTCAGCATCTTCGACCTGACAGCGGGCTACTGGCAGATCGGTCTCACACCCCGAGCCCAAGAACGGTCCGCCTTTTCTACCCCGATGGCCACTACCACTTCAAGGTCATGCCCTTCGGCATGAAGAATGCCCCAGCTACTTTTCAGCGACTAGTGAACCAGGTCTTGGCGGGGCTCGAAGAGTTCAGCGCCGCCTACCTGGACGATATTGCTGTGTACAGCCACCACTGGTCCGACCACCTCCACCACCTCCGAGAGGTCCTGCAAGCCCTCCAGCGGGCCGGCCTCACAATCAAGGCCGGCAAGTGCCAAATTGGTCAGGGGTCCGTGACCTACCTCGGACACCAGGTGGGAAGCGGCCTGGTGGCCCCTCTGCAACTCAAAATCGCTGCCATCCAGTCCTGGCAACCCCCAGTCACGCAGACCGAGGTCCGAGCCTTCTTGGGACTCACCGGCTACTACCGGCGGTTCGTGAGGGACTATGGCAGCATTGTGGGGCCCCTCACGGGTCTCACGTCCAAAAACCAACCGAAGAAGATTAACTGGACCCCCGACTGTCAAGCGGCCTTCGAGAAGCTGAAAGCCGCCCTGTGCACCGCCCCTGTGCTCCAGGCCCCCGATTACAGTCGGGAATTCATTGTGCAAACGGACGCCTCCGACCACGGCATCAGGGCGGTTCTCTCCCAGCTGAACCCCGAGGGTCTTGACCAGCCGGTGGCCTTCATCAGCAGACGCCTCCTGGCCCGAGAACAGCGCTGGAGCACAATCGAGAGGGAGGCCTTCGCAGTGGTGTGGGCCCTCAAAAAGCTCCGGCCCTATCTCTTCGGTACCCACTTCCGGGTGCAAACCGATCATCGACCCCTGCAGTGGCTAATGCAGATGCGGGGGGAAAACCCAAAACTATTGCGCTGGTCCATCTCCCTGCAGGGGATGGACTTCACTGTGGAACATCGACCGGGCCAAGACCACGCCAACGCAGATGGCCTGTCACGCTTTTTCCGCCTCGACGAGGAGAGTCCCCAAGAGGATGGGTGACTCTCCCCGCCTTCAGCTGGGGGGGGACGCATGTTGGACAGGCCACATGAAGGGCTCGCTCCCTCCCCGCATGACACGGCCCAAGCCCCGGACTCCTAGGTGTTACCCACAAGAGCAACCCGCACCCCGTCTCCCGACGGAACTCCTGCCCCCGGACATCCATGTATCATGGGGCCGAACCCCTACCGGCTCCCCCGGCCGGATCAGCCGCCATCTTGGACACTGCGCCACGAGGCCGCGTGGCCTCAGCTCGACCCTAACCCTGGGCCTGGCCCGGCCCCGACAGCCCGGCACCACCATCAACCCAGGAGGTGAACGGACCACTTAGCAGGTCAATGGGAGAAAGAAGTGTCGATGGCTCTCCCCCGCCAGGTGCCGATCGCCCTCCAGCTCCCCCGGGTGCTGGCTCCACCCCCTGCTGGGTGTCTAGACTCCCTCATCCCGGACCCCCCGACCTCCAAGTGCGAGGGTTCGGACATCAAAGGGAGCCAGACCTATAACTAGGGCAGCTCCAGAGCAGGAAGGCAGTTGTATCCTGGAGTCGAGAGACACCGAGAAGAACTCAGCCTTGATGGACTACTGGCGCTGCCGTAGCCCTGCCTTGTGAATTATCGTCCTGCCTGCTGGCGCTGCCGCGGCCTTCTGCATCATCCATCCTCGTCGGGACCTGCTGGCGCTGCCGCGGACCGTTGTAACGACCACCTTCATCGGGACCTGCTGGCGCTGCCGCGGACCGTTGTAACGACCACCTTCATCGGGACCTGCTGGCGCTGCCGCGGACCGTGTAACGACCACCTTCACCGGGACCTGCTGGCGCTGCCGCGGCCCGTCCAAGCTAGAACACCGAGCTCGAGGATTGTGAGCTACCCACCATACCATCTCAGCTACCAGATTGGTAACCAGACTGTCCCGCTACCCCCTTTTCCCAAACCGAGAGACTAGAATCGAGGGGACCCCTGAGTCCAGACCTCCTTGTACCATTTCATCGTACCTCAAGAAATCGCCTATAAAGAACATTAAATCCTATCCTTGTGTGGTGTGTATCTGTGGGGGGGAAGTTACTCATCTGTACGATCGCTGGAGACGGCTCTCCCCGGAGACCTCTCCCCTTGTCCTCGGCCGACCCTCCCGGTCCGTCTAACAGCGTGCCTAACCATTTCAGTCCGCCTCTGCTGGGAGGGGTTATCTCCTTTGTATGTAGCTTGAGTGACAGGGCTGGGAAGTTCCAGGAGACAGGCTGGGGCTGCCAGGTGGTGAATAGGGAGATTACACCAGGATGGGTGGGAGGAGTGCACCTTGACTCTGAATAGGGCAGTGCTCTGCCACCACAATGCTGGCCCCACCCCCTGGGGAGCGTCTGATGTCTCTGCCCTGCCTGCTGAAAGAAGAAGCCAAAGTCCCAACAACAAAGTGCTCCTCACTGAAAAGAACTGGACTGGGATTATGCAAAGTCCCCCCTGGCCTGTAAAGACAAAAGAAACTTGGTATAAATGTAGGAGCCCTGCTCCTAAGAAATCAGATCCTGATTGAACCACGAAGAAACTCTGCCTGACCAGAAGGACCTGGAAGAAGCTGAAGGAGGAGTAACTTTCCCTAACCTGGGTGATTGGCCTGCCCTTGGTGCCTTGCTGAGAAAGGAGAGGAAAAAGACTTAGAGAGACTTTGCCACTTTGGTTTCAACAATCTCCAAGGGCTTGGAAGAAGAGCTGGCCCCCTGAACTGAGTCCCAGGACCATTGGACTCATATGCCTTCCAAAATTGAGTTGCCTAGACAATTCTTGCTTGTTTCCCGCTGGATTTGGCCCCGGTACGACCCGTACCCCATCCGACGCGAAGCTGTGTCTTTGCCGCCCGGCACCGTGTGTCTACGCTGATTTAAAAGCGTTAGTACGCACTGTATCCCTCCCGGTCGCATCGCACCTAACCTTGCCCGCCAATGTGAGTCGTACAACCCTGGCCGCCTATTCCTGTACGCCGGACACAAGCTTTGTTGTCCCGCAGGTACGGTCCGTACGCTGCTAGACGTACTGCACCGTGACGTACTCGGAGCCGAGACGCCGCATCACACCGATCCTCCCCGTACGCTGTACGGCTCGCTGAGAAGTGTCGCCGCCTATGCGCACCGAAGGTACGGCTCGAACGCCGAACGCCACGGACTCTGCAAGCCGATCCGGGCCATCCGCACGTATCCCTGAAGGTCCCGTACCAACGCCGCGTCCCGACGCCGCGACCCGACCAGCATTCGAATACGCTGCCGAGCTACGACCCGGACCCATCGACTTGTCCCGCACTGTCCGTCCCGGACCCTACAAAACCAAGGTACTTTGTTCTATTCGCATCGCAGCGTGCATGCCACGGACCCCGGAGTCCGCAACGATTGTTAGACTCGTACTTCCCTTGTTTTGAATGCCAACGAGTCGCACATCCAGGTACGAACCGTACTGAGCCTTGAACGAAGCGTAATTAACTAAAAGAAGCCTATTTTGTATTTTAAGTCTTTCTACAAGAACATTGAACTTTAAAATAATACTGTGGTCATTTTTACTCGTTACTCTGGTCTTGTGCTAAGCCTTATATAAAGAAAACTATTTTTATACAACCTTGACTTGTGTCCATTTGTGGTGTGTCATTGTAGTACTGTATGTGTTCACAAATGCTTAACCTATGACGCCCTGAGAATAGTCTTGACTGCTTGCGCCACACTACCTGAAGGGTGAGCAGGGGTTATTTGAAAGGGTGATCCCCTTATCCTGACTTAGAAGTAAGAGTCCCTGCTTGTCACAAGTGCATACCTGTGCCAACCAGAGATTCCCAATTCTAACAACCACCAACACCATGTCCACCACAACGACCACGACCACCTCCACCACCACGTCCACCTCCAGCACCACCACATCCACCACCATGTCCACCATCACCACCACGTCCACCACAACTTCCACCACCACCACAACGTTCACCACCACAACGTCCACCACCACCACAACGTCCACCACCACCACAACGTCCACCACCACCACAACGTCCACCACCACCACAACGTCCACCACCACCACAACGTCCACCACCACATTGTCCACCACCACCAGCACGTTGTCCACCACCACCACATCCACCACATCCACCACCACGTCCACATGCACCACCACCACATCCACCACCATGTCCACCACATCCACCTCCACCACGTCCACCACATCCACCTCCACCACGTCCACCACATCCACCTCCACCACGTCAACCACATCCACCTCCACCACGTCAACCACATCCACCACGTCAACCACATCCACCTCCACCACGTCAACCACATCCACCTCATCCACCGCCACCACATCCACCGCCACCGCCACCACATCCACCGCCACCGCCACCACATCCACCGCCACCACATCCACCACCGCCACCACATACACCACCACCTCCACCTCCACCACGTCCACCTCCACAACATCCACCTCCACAACATCCACCACCACTACATCCACCACCACCTCCACCACCACCTCCACCTCCACCTCCACCACCACGTGTACCTCCATCACCACGTGTACCTCCATTACCACGTCCACCTCCATCACCACGTCCACCCCCACCACCACGTCCACCTCCACCACCACGTCCACCACCACGTCCACCTCCACCACCACGTCCACCTCCACCACCACGTCCACCTCCACCACCACGTCCACCTCCACGTCCACCTCCACCACCACGTCCACCTCCACCACCACGTCCACCTCCACCACCACGTCCACCTCCACCACCACGTCCACCTCCACCACCACCACGTCCACCTCCACCTCCACCACCACCACCACGTCCACCACCACGTCCACCTCCACCACCACCTCCATGTCCACCTCCACGTCCACCTCCACCTCCACCTCCATGTCCACCTCCACCACCACATCCACCACCACCACCACGTCCACCACCACCACGTCCACCACCACCACCACGTCCACCACCACCATGTCCACCACCCCCATGTCCACCACCACCATGTCCACCACCACATCCACCATCACATCCACCATCACATCCACCATCACATCCACCACCACCACGTCCTCCACCATGTCCTCCACCACCACATCCTCCACCACCACCACATCCTCCACCACATCCTCCACCACCACCACATCCTCCACCACCACCACATCCTCCACCACCACCACATCCTTTACCACCACCATATCCTCCACCACCACATCCTCCACCACCACCACCACCACGTCCACCATCACCACCAAGTCCACCACTACTACGACCACCAGCACGTCCACCACCACCAGCACGTCCACCATCACCACCACATCCACCACCACCACCACATCCACCACCACCACGACCACCACCATGACCACCACCACCACCACATCCACCACCACCACGACCACCACCATGACCACCACCACCACGTCCTCACCCACAACCACCACGTCCTCACCCACAACATCCTCACCTACAACATCCTCACCCACAACCACCACGTCCTCCTCTTCCACCACATCCTCCTCCACCACCACCACCACCACGTCCTCCACCACCATGTCCACCACCACCACCACGTCCTCCAACACCACCACCATGTCCTCCACCACCACCACCACGTCCTCCACCACCACCACCACGTCCTCCACCACCAACACCACGTCCTCCACCAACACCACGTCCTCCACCAACACCACGTCCTCCACCAACACCACGTCCTCCACCAACACCACGTCCTCCACCAACACCACGTCCTCCACCAACACCACGTCCAACTCCACCACCACGTCCAACTCCACCACCACGTCCAACTCCACCACCACATCCACCTCCACCTCCACGTCCACCTCCACCACCACGTCCACCTCCACCACCACGTCCACCACCACGTCGTCCACCACCACCACGTCCACCACCACCACCACCACGTCCACCACCACCACGTCCACCACCACCATGTCCACCACCACATCCACCACCACGTCCTCCACCATGTCCTCCACCATGTCCTCCACCATCACCACGTCCTCCACCACCACCACATCCTCCACCACCACCACATCCTCCACCACCACCACATCCTCCACCACCACCACATCCTCCACCACCACATCCTCCACCACCACATCCTCCACCACCACCACCACGTCCACCATCACCACCAAGTCCACCACTACTACGACCACCAGCACGTCCACCACCACCAGCACGTCCACCATCACCACCACCACCACATCCACCACCACCACCACCACATCCACCACCACCACGACCACCACCACCACCACGTCCTCACCCACAACCACCACGTCCACACCCACAACATCCTCACCTACAACATCCTCACCCACAACCACCACGTCCTCACCCACAACATCCTCACCTACAACATCCTCACCCACAACCACCACGTCCTCCTCCTCCACCACATCCTCCTCCACCACCACCACGTCCTCCTCCACCACATCCTCCTCCACCACCACCACCACGTCCTCCACCACCACCACTACGTCCTCCACCACCACCACCACCACGTCCTCCACCACGTCCTCCACCACCACCACCACCACGTCCTCCACCACGTCCTCCACCACCACCACCACGTCCTCCACCACCACCACCACGTCCTCCACCACCACCACCACGTCCTCCACCACCACCACCACGTCCTCCACCAACACCACGTCCTACACCACCACCACGTCCACCTCCACCACCACCACGTCCACCTCCTCCACCACCACGTCCACCTCCACTACCACATCCACCTCCACCACCACATCCACCACGTCGTCCACCTCCACCACGTCATCCACCTCCCTCCACCACGTCGTCCACCTCCACCATGTCGTCCACCTCCACCATGTCGTCCACCTCCACCACGTTGTCCACCACCACCACCACGTTGTCCACCACCACCACCACCACCACCACATCCACCACCACCACCACATCCACCACCACCACCACGTCCACCTCCACATCGTCCTCTACCACGTCCACCACCAGATCATCCACCACCATGTCCACCTCTACCACCACAGTCCACCATGTCATCCACCTCCACCACGTCGTACACCTCCACCACATCGTCCACCTCCCTCCACCATGTTGTCCACCTCCACCACATAGTCCACCTCCACCACGTCATCCACCTCCACTACCATGTCCACCTCCACCACCATGTCCACCTCCACCACCATGTCCACCTCCACCACATCCACCCCCACCACCACGTCATCCACCTCCACCACATCATCCACCTCCACCACATCATCCACCTCCACCACATCGTCAGCCTCCACCACATCGTCAGCCTCCACCACATCGTCAGCCTCCACCACATCGTCAGCCTCCACCACATCGTCCGCCTCCACAACGTCCACCACATCGTCCACCACATCGTCCACCACCTCCACCACCACATCCACCTCCACCACCACGTCCACCTCCACCACCACGTCCACCATGTTGTCCACCTCCACCACGTCGTCCACCTCCCTCCACCACGTCGTCCACCTCCACCACGTCGTCCACCTCCACCACGTCGTCCACCTCCACCACGTCGTCCACCTCCACCACGTCGTCCACCTCCACCACGTCGTCCACCTCCACCACGTCATCCACCACCACCACATCCATGTCCACCACCACCACCACGTCCATTACCACCACAATGTCCACCACCACGTCCACCACCACCACCACCACCACGACGATGTCCACCACCATGACGATGTCCACCACCACGATGTCCACCACCACCACCATGTCGTCATCCACCTCCACCACGTTGTCCACCACCACCACCTCCTCGTTCACTGCCACCATCACGTCCACCGCCACCACCACGTCCACTGCCACCACCACGTCCACCACCACCACCACGTCCACCACCACCACCACATCCACCACCACGTCCACCTCCACATCCATCACCACCACCACCACGTCCACCACCACCACCACATCCACCACGTCCACCACGTCCACCACCACCACCATGTCCACCACCACCATCACCACGTCCACCACCACCAACACGTCCACATCTACCACCACCACGTCCACCACCACCACGTCCACCACCACCACCACCACCACCACGTCCACCACCACCACAACATCCACCACCACGTCCACCACCACGTCCACCACAAAGTCCACCACCAGCACCACGTCCACTACCACCAGCACCACCACGTCCACCACAACCACCACCATGTCCACCACCACCACCACTTCCACGTCTACCACCACGTCCACCACCATGACCACATCCCCCTCCACCACCACATCCACCACCACCACCACCACCACCTCCACCACATCCACCACCACCACAACCACATCCACCACCACCACCTCCACATCCACCACCACCACCACCTCCACTACTACCACCACATCCACCACCACCACGTCCACCACCACCATGTCCACCACCACCATGTCCACCACCACCACCACGTCCACCACACCACCACCACCACGTCCGCTACCACCACCACCACGTCCGCCACCACCACCACCACGTCCGCCACCATGTCCACCACCACCACATCCTCCACAATGTCCACCACAACGTCCACCACAACGTCCACCACAACGTCCACCACAACGTCCACATCCACCTCTACCACCACATCCACCTCCACCACCACATCCACCTCCACCACCACATCCACCTCTACCACCACATCCACCTCTACCACCACATCCACCTCTACCACCACATCCACCTCTACCACCACATCCACCACCACCACCACATCCACCACCACCACCACCACCACCACCACATCCACCTCCACCACCACATCCACCTCCACCACCACATCCACCTCCACCACCACATCCACCTCCACCACCACATCCACCTCCACCACCACCACCACATCCACCACTGTTAGAAATGGGATTACTGGTTGGCTAGGGTTTGCGCCAAAACCAGGCAGAAACCACCACTCTAGTCAGGGCTGGGGAGTTACACGCCAAAGATAACCCCTGCTCACCCCCTTGGTAGCTTGGCACGAGCTGTCAGGCTTATCCCGGAGACAATGTGTAAAGCGTTTGCGTGCGCACCCAGCAACAACACCCAAGGCCCACCACAAAAGAAACTCCACACAAGGTATTATATAAAAATAGCCTTTGTATTATACCAAAACACATTAGATAAAAACACACACTTTACAATGTGCCAACAGGCACGGGCAGAATTTACAGGGGATTATATGTACAGGGGACAGGGCCACATGGACCACTGTCAGGAATTAGCACTTTGTAGAAATTAGCACTTAGAACATAGGAATAAAATTACTGTAGCACAAAATAACACATATAGCACACAACCAGTAACTACTGGTAACAGGTAAGTACCACCTACGCAACCCTAACCACCTTAGGAAAATATCGCGCAGGGAACCAGGACCTCACTAGCACCACCTGTACTAGGAGAAAACAACCACCTAAGTATCACAATACCTGTAGGGGTAAATGCACATTACACATGATGCATCACATTCAGAGGTGTAGGGAAGGAAAACACATGATGCATAAAATACATTCAGCGGTGTAAAACAAGGGACATGACGCATAAAAACACATTCAGAGGTGCAGGGAAACACAATTGCGCAAGAACTCACATAAACCACCACCTGTGGCAGTCCCTGGGCCAACTGGCCTTGTCGGGGCTAGGACGCCCTGTCCAGCAAGGCTGCGCCAGCTGCGCAAGCCAAAAGCGTAAAGGCCACAACCTAAACATTGCAGCTGCCCACTAAGTGCTGGCCAGCTGGAGAAATGAGCCGGGGCACCACTGTGCCTTTTAAATCAAATGACCCAGTCACGTGGAGCCTCCCTGGGCTTTAACCACAAGAAATGCCCCCTAGAGCCTTTCAGGGCTCTAATAAAATATTGCCCCTGACGTTGGAGCCACGGGGCTCTGAACACAAGGATGCCCAGAGTATGTGGGAGCCTCACTGGGCTCGTGCAATAAACAATGCCCCCTAGAACGTTGTAGAGCTGAGCGCGGCTCTGAAACAACCAAGGCGCCCCGTCGTTGGAGCGCCCTTTTGACACTCACCGGCTGGGGGAGAGGTGGCGAAGTCCGGACTCGGTCTGCGGGGCTCGTTCCTCGCGGACTTCACCCGGGCACTTCTTCTCGTCCATCTCTCCTCTTCGTGGAAGCACGGGGTAGGCTCCCGTCCGCTTCCCTGGATCACAATGCGGCTTCCTTCACTCTCGCGGTCAGGATCCCAGGAGCGCGGGGTAGGCTCCCGTCCGCTTCCTGGTTGGGCCACGCCCCTGTCCCAGTCAGCGCTGACTGACTTCCTGGGCTTCCCCGGCCGCGGCGGTGATACTCTGCTCGTGAGAGGGGTAGGCTCCCTTGCAATCACCACAAATAGGCGGGGTGGGCACCCGCCAACTAAATAATCAAATAAGCGGGGTGGGCACCCGCCAACAAGCACACAATGCGGGGTGGGCACCCGCTGCAATTCTTGGCACCACGAGGGGGGATCCCTACGCTGGGGATTCCCTCGTTTTAGGCAAACAGTTCGGTGCGGCAGAGGCGACACCGAAGCGCTCTCTCAGTGCTGGGGTCCAAAGTAAAGCGCTCCTTGCGCTATAAAGCAGATAAAAGCGCTTCCAGGCGATTAGGGATAAAAGCTAGGTCCAGAAACAAAGTCTTCAGATGCAGGGGGCTAGGACTGGGCCCAGGGGCCACCTCACAGGGCCCTCCAGCAGGGAGGCAGTCCCCAGTGGTGGTCTCTCCTGGCACCCAGCAGCAGCAGCCCCCCCCCCCAAGTTGGATCAGCAAGAGAACAAATTGTAAGGGGACACAGCCCCTTTTTATACAGTAAAACCCTTTGTCTCAAGGTGCAGGGAAGGGACGAACCAGTTACAACTGGTTCCTGAGCACTTTGTTTTGCTCAGCCCCTCTCCCTATTCAGAGAACAGGCCAGGGTCATCAGTCGCACCACAGGGGGCGGAGCCAGCATTGTGTAGGGAAAGCCCTGCCCTATTCAGGACCAAGGTGCACTCCTCCCACCCATCTAGCTGCTGATCTCCCCATTCACCACTGGGTGACTCATCCTGACTCGGAGGATTCCCTAGCCCGTCACATGACCTCAACCAGCCAATCGCCAGACAAGGCACACATTTCATACTGCACACAGAAGTGCCCACTTCTAGAAGTGGCACTTCCACACTAGGTACATGCACGCCGCACACATCATTGCACAGCATTTCATCACACGAGTCCGTACATACCAAACTCGCACCTGCACTCCCCAGGCATCAGGAACTACCAGGGACACATACATTCCCCCATGCATTCCTATGGGAGGGCAGGCCAACCTCACTACACGCACACAGTTTACCCTGGGTCACAGTGGTAAAGTGCGCAGAAACCAAAAATCACTAACACAAGTCACCAGTAAAAGCAAAAAGTTTCAGGGGTGAACCTGCCAGAAGGGCCAAGTCCAACAACCACCACCACCACCACCACCACGTCCACCACCACCACGTCCACCACCACCACGTCCACCACCACCACCACCACCACGTCCACCACCACCACCACGTCCACCACCACCACCACGTCCACCACCACCACCACGTCCACCACCACCACCACGTCCACCACCACCACCACGTCCACCACCACCACCACGTCCACCACCACCACCACGTCCACCACCACCACGTCCACCACCACCACGTCCACCACCACCACGTCCACCACCACCACGTCCACCACCACCACGTCCACCACCACCACGTCCACCACCACCACGTCCACCTCCACCTCCACCACGTCCACCTCCACCTCCACCACCTCCACCTCCACCTCCACCTCCACCTCCACCACCTCCACCTCCACCTCCACCTCCTCCACCACATCCACCTCCACCACATCCACCTCCACCACATCCACCTCCACCACATCCACCTCCACCACATCCACCTCCACCACATCCTCCACCACCACATCCACCTCCACCACCACCACGTCCACCACCACCAGGTCCACCACCACCACAACAACGTTCACCACAGCAGCACCACCACGTTCACCACCAGTAGCACGTACACCCCCACGGCCATCACCCCCACGGCCATCACCCCCACGGCCATCACCCCCACGGCCATCACCCCCACGGCCATCACCCCCACATCCACCACGTCCACCAGCAGCACCACCACCAGCAGGACCACCACGTTCACCACCACGTCCACCACCACCACGTCATCTACCACGTCCACCACCACCACGTCCTCCAGCATGTCCACCTCCACCACCACCATTGTCCACCACCACCACGATGTCCACCTCCACCACCACAATTGTCCACCACCACCACGATGTCCACCACCACCTCCACGTCGTCATCCACCTCCACCACCACATCCATCACCACCACATCCACCACCACCACATCCACCACCACCACCACCACATCCACCACCACCACCACCACATCCACCACCACATCCACATCCACCACCACATCCACATCCACCACCACATCCACATCCACATCCACCATCACCCCCACAACATCCACCACCCACACAACATCCACCACCACCACCACAACATCCACCACCACAACATCCACCACCACAACGTCCACCACCACCACCACAACGTCCACCACCACAACGTCCACCACCACCACCACAATGTCCACCACCACCACCACATCCAGCTCCATATCCACCACCACCACCACCACGTCGACCACCACCACCACCACAACATCCACCACCACCACAACGTCCACCACCAGCACCACGTCCAGCCCCAGCACCACGTCCAGCACCAGCACCACGTCCAACACCAGCACCACGTCCAACACCAGCACCACGTCCAACACCAGCACCACGTCCAACACCAGCACCACGTCCAACACCAGCACCACGTCCAACACCAGCACCACGTCCAACACCAGCACCAAGTCCACCACCAGCACCACGTCCACCACCACGTCTACCACCACCGCCACCACGTCCACCACCACCACCACAACCATCACCACAACCACCAGGCCCACCACGTCCACCACGTCCACCACTGTTAGACCTGGCACCATTGGCGTGAGTCTCCCTTCCATTTTTCGCTGTGTCTCCTCTGTTTTTGCTGGTTATAGATGCTCTGGGTGCTGTGCCACCGCCATTCAGTGCCACAGCGCGAATGCTCCCTTTGTAAAGAGGACATGCGAATTAGTACATCCATGATTGGCTTATTTGGTTTACCTGTTAGTCCCTAGTAGCGTGGCCCGTGTGTGCCCAGGGCTGGTAAACCGAATGCTGCTGGTGGGCCTGCAGCACTGGTGTGTGCCACCCACAGAAGCAGCTTGTAAAGTGTGTCTCAGACCTGCCACTGCAGTGTCTGCGTGCAGTCCAGAACTGCCATCTTGGCTGTGAAGTGCACCCACTTCCCAGCCCCTAAACCTTCCCGTGGCATCCTGTAAGCCCCCCTTATGATAGGGCGCATTGTATGTGTAAGGTAGGACATGCCCTGATGTGTGTAGCATGTCCTAGTGGTGAATTACACCCAATTTTGTTTTTCACTACTGTAAGCCTACCTGTTCTCCATAGCCCAGAATGGGAGGTGTGGGCTATTACATTCTATAGTCCTAACTGACCCACAGAACATGGTAGAAAAACAAATTTAGTATGCCTGAGCTCAGAATATTAAAATACATCTTTTAGTGAAGGTTATTTTTATATTCTGTGTTTGAAACTACCACTTTTAGAGTATAGGTACTTTCTTGCCTAAGCCTTCCAGTTTGCTCTGCTATTATGTGTATTGGCTGTCTGGTTTTGGAGGGACAGGGCAGGCTGAGTCAGACCTGGGTTCAATAGAGAGATCTGCCTTGGAGTGAGGGGAGGGGTAGCTCCTGCACTTGAATAGGGCTGTGCCTGGCAAGGTGAGTGCTGGCTCCACCTCCCACTATGCGTCTGAAGGCAGACCCCCTCTTTCTGAAAGGAAGGATGCAGCCTGGTAAAAAAAAGTGCTCCAGGGCTGGGCAGAACTGGTTCTGGCTGGGTTCAGAGACTTGTGACCCCTAAGAACAAAGACTTTGGGGGTTTAAATATTTGTGCCCAAACCCCTAAAATTTGTATTGCACCTGGACAACAAGAAGAACCTCTGTCTGTGTGACTACAGGAATCTGCAGGAGAAGGACTGTCCTTGTGCTTGTGTGCTGTTTCTGGGACTGGCCTGCAGTGGTTACTACTGGACTTGAAAGAAGAGGAAAAGGACTTTGAAGGAACTTTTATTTTGTGGCTACAGCAATCACCCAAGGGCTAGAAGAGAGCTAGCCTCCTGCAGGAGTCTCAGGCACATCAGACTCCACCACCAGCCTTCTGTTTCCTCCCAGCGAGGATTTCTATCTGCAGGTGAGGCTCCTGTGAGTTCCAGGGCCTCTAGTTCTACTGCTGAGAAGAGAGTGCTGAAAATCGTCGCTAACCCCCGTTAGCGAGCCGCTGCAGCCGGTGAGTGTGAGAAAAATCGCTCAGCTGTCGCCGAGCGCTCGCTAACCCCGAAGATTATCGCATCATCCATCAGCGGGCCTGGAAAAGCCCGCTATCCCGAAGATAGTCGCATCACAAGTCAGTGGGCATGAAAACGCCCGCTATCCCAAAGTTCGTCGCAGCACCTGACTGCGGGGCTGAAAACGCCCGCTATCACGAAGATTGTCGCATTGCTTGTTAGCGGGCCCCAAAGCGCTCGCTAACCCCAAATCACCGCATCAAGCTCATTGCAGCGCAGACGCCGAGCGTTCGCCATTTTCCCCGCATCGCATCAGGATCGTCGCTCCCTCGCGGAGCGCCATTTTCTTTCATCGCAGCAAGATCGCACATGCAACAGGCTCGGTGCATCATCCTCCCTTAGCGGCAAGGATTTTATCGCATCACCGGCTTAGCGTGAAGAAGTTTGTCGCTTTCTCCTGCCAGCAACCCAGCGCATCATCCTCCCTTGCGTTAAGGATTCAACGCATCACTGGTTAGCGTGAGGAAATTTATCGCTACAACTCCTTAGCGACATTTTTGTTGCTTTGCTACGGAATCCAGATACTTTGTGAGTAAAAGGGTCGCAGAGACCACTGCATTGAACTGAACATCATTTTGTGCACCTTGAACTATTTTTGCAGCATTTCTAAAGTAATGATATTTTTCTAGTATTGTGTATTTTTACTGTTATTGGTCTTTGTTGGACTTGGCCCTTCTGGCAAGTTCACCCCTAGAACTTTTTGCAGTATCCTAGCCTTTTTCCTGTGTTGTACTAGTGGTTTTAGGCCTCTAGGAGCTTTCACACTGTGTCCCAGTGGAAAGCGCGTGCACTCTGTGTGGTTGAATGAGACTGACCTGCCCTCCCATAGGAATGCATGGTGGATCTGAGTGACCGTGCTAGTTCCTGATGGGTGGGGAGTGCAGGGTTGAGTATAGCTAGTATAGAAGCGCCACTTCTAGACACTGGCATAAATGTGCAGTGACTGTCTGGCGTGTGATTGGCTGGTGTGCCTGGCTCCAGGAGTCAGGGTGGGTCTGCCCCAGTGGTGGGTGGAGAGCTCTGCAGGTTGATGAGTGGGAGGAGTACACCTAGGACCTGAATAGGGCTGGGCTTTCCCCACACAATGCTGGCTCCGCCCCCTGTGGTGCAACTGATGACCCTGGCCTGTTCTGTGAATAGGGAGAGGGGCTGAGCAAAACAAAGTGCTCCAGAACCAGTTGTATCTGCTTCGCCCCTTCCCTGCACCTTGAGACAAAGGATTTGGTGTATAAAAGAGGGGCTGTGACCCCATGAAAATGTTCTTGTGCTTGACTTGAAACAACCAGGGGCGTGCTGCTGCTGGGGCCCAGGGGGAAGGCTTGCCTCCCTGGGCCCTGCCCAGCCCCCAGATCCTGATCGAACCACGAAGGAACTCTGCCTGACTAGAAGGACCTGGAAGAAGCTGAAGGAGGAGTAACTTTCCCTGACCTGGGGGATTGGCCTGCAGTGTGTTCCTTGCTGAGAAAGGAGAAGAAAAGACTGAAAGAGACTTTGCACTTTGTTTCAACAATCTCCAAGGGCTTGGAAGAAGAGCTTGCCCCCTGAACTGAGTCCCAGGACCATTGGACTCATCTGCCTTCCAAAATTTAGTTGCCTGGACAATTTTTGCTTGTTTCCCGCTGGATTTGGCCCCAGTACGACTCGTACTCCATCCGCCGCAAAGCCGTGTCTTTGCCGCCCGGCACCGTGTGTCTACGCTGATCCAAAAGCTCCGTCCCGGCCGCATCGCACCTAACCTTCCCCGCCGATTCGAGTCGTACAGCCCTGGCTGCCGAACCCTGTACACCGGACCCAAGCTTCGCTGTCCCGCAGGTACGGTCCATACGCTGCTAAGATACTGCACCGTGCCGTGCTCAGAGCCCAGACGCCGCATCACGCTGATCCTCCCCTTACGCTGTACGGCACCGAGAAGTGTTGCCGCCTATCCGCACCGAAGGTAGGGCTCGAACGCCACGGACTCTGCAAGCTGATCCGGGCCATCCGCACGTATCCCTGAAGGTCCCGTACCAACGCCGCGACCAGACGCCGCGACCCGACCAGCATCTGAATACGCTGCCGAACTACGACCCGGACCCATCAACTTGTCCCGCACTGCCCGTCGCGGACCCCACGAACTTAAGGTACTTTGTTCTGTTCGCACCGCAGCGTGCACGTCACGGACCCCGGAGTCCGCAACAATTGTTTGACTCGTACTTTCCTTGTTTTTAATGCCTACGAGTCGCACATCCAGGTATGAACCGTACAGAGCCTGAAAACAAGCAGAATTCTCTAAAAGAAGCCTATTTTTGTATTTTAAGCCTTTTTACAAGATTATTGAGCTCTAAAATAATACTGTGGTCATTGTATTCGTTATTCTGGTCTTGTGCTAAGCCTTATATAAAGAGAACTATTTTTGATACAACCTTGACTGGTGTCCATTTGTGGTGTGTCATTGCATTACTGTATGTGTTCACAAATGCTTAACCTATGACGCCCTGAGAATAGTCTTGACTGCTTGCGCCACACTACCTAAAGGGTGAGCAGGGGTTATTTGAAAGGGTGATCCCCTCACTCTGACTTAGAATTGAGAGTCCCTGCTTGTCGCAAGTGCATACCTGTGCCAACCAGAGATTCCCAATTCTAACATTGGTGGTCAGCGGTGAGGATTCGAATTTGCATTTGTGATTCATGTGCAGTGATTGAGTGAGCACCACGTAGTGAGTTCAGACCGATAACGCAGCCACACAGTATTGATTTTTGTTTTTGCTGAAGAATCTCCACTTTAAGAAACCATGCCTAGCTCAGTCAATGGAGGCAGGGCGTCCTCTATATTCTCTGGGGTTGATGACATAGATTGGGAGGAGAGGGCACTGCTGAGGTGCACAAGTGAAGTCTTGAAAGGATACCTCTCCAAGTACAGAATTAACCAAACTGGATTGAAAAATAAGGAGCTTGCTGGTTGATTGGGTGTGAGTTCTCTGGGATAGGGAGCTTGCATTGGGGAGGGATTCCAAAAGGAGTGGCTGAGGTGTCTTCCAGCCCAGCGTGGTGGAAGAGGTTCAGAGTAGCCCAGCTAGGTCTCGGTGTAGTGGCTCACGTCCTGTCTCTGCGGAGAAGGAGTGGGTGGGACTGCGTGTCTCCAGGTGCCCGAAACCCAGTCTCAGGGCCTGGATGGTTTCTTTAGGGAACATCAGGTCGGGGGCCTAGGCTGTACCAATAGGTCATTTGAGGAGGATCTCCAAGTGTCTAGAGGACGTGGAGTGTCTGTAATCAGAGCTCCAGCAGTCCTGGTGTCTGGCGGTACCGCTCCAGTTGGGAGGGTGCGGAAGTCCAGAGGGAGGGGTGAGAGGGGGAGGGATTCCCCAGTGGGAACCAGTAGATCAGGGACCAGCCGGGAGGGCTGAGTCGCCATTGAGTGACCGTTGTGTCGCCACTTCTGTCCTGGGGGGTCTGCACGCACTGTCAGATGGACAGGAGGTCGTGAGATCAGCGCCAGGCAGACTGTCACATGACCCATTCGTTATGTATCACCCTCGTTAAGTCCTGGCTCGCCAGGCATCTGACCAAAGGGTACGTCCCTCGGTTGGGGAGCCAGTAGTCGGTGTTTCCGGATCTGGACGTAAGGGCAGCTGAAGTCCTGAGGGCAGGGGAGGCTCATCTTGGGTGAAGAGACCCTGCTCTACAGTGGAAGGGGGTGCAGAGGGAGGGAGTCCTCGCCTCTGACCCCGTGGATCCCAGGTGGTAGACCAGTTGGTGGAGAGCGGTCCTGAACTGGTGGGAGAGTTGTGTTCTGGTGGGTGCTTCCCTGGGTGGGTGCGGAACCCCAGAAGTAGAGGTAGGGTGGGGCATTCTTGCCCGTGACCTCTGGTCAGCCTGAGGGTGCGGACCCTAGGTTGAAGGATCAGTGGTAGTTGGGAACTACACTGAGAGGGAGAGTGGAGAATGGCTTGTATGCCAGGGGTTACTACCCCCCACTCTGGGTTTGGCAAGGACAAGTGGTATCTGGGTGGCCTAGGGTCTGGTCCTGGCCGTGGACAACTAGGTAGTACCAGTGGGGTAGCCTAGTTGGGCCTGAGTATTTTTCGGTTGTTTTTTTTTCAGATGGAACCACGTTGATTGAGAATGGCGTAGAACCGGAGAGTGTCCCTGCAGTGCGGGCCTGCGTCCATGTTCTATCGCCCCAAGCAGGGAAGACCATCACGGTGGTAATTGGTCTGCCCTGCGTTTTGGCTGGAAGGGGGGTGTGTTGGACTTGGCCCTTCTGGCAAGTTCACCCCTAGAACTTTTTGCAGTATCCTAGCCTTTTTCCAGTGTTGTACTCGTGGTTTTAGGCCTCTAGGCGCTTTCACACTGTGTCCCAGTGGAAAGCGCGTGCGCTCTGTGTGGTTGAATGAGACTGACCTGCCCTCCCATAGGAATGCATGGGGGATCTGAGTGACCGTGCTAGTTCCTGATGCGTGGGGAGTGCAGGGTCGAGTTTGATATGTGCAAACTCGTGAGAGTGAATGCTGCGCAATGATGTGTGCGGCATTACTGTAGCTAGTATAGAAGCGCCACTTCTAGACACTGGCATAAATGTGCAGTGACTGTCTGGCGTGTGATTGGCTGGTGTGCCTGGCTCCAGGGGTCAGGGTGGGTCTGCCCCAGTGGTGGGTGGAGAGCTCTGCAGGTTGATAAGTGGGAGGAGTACACCTAGGACCTGAATAGGGCTGGGCTTTCCCCTACACAATGCTGGCTCCGCCCCCTGTGGTGCGACTGATGACCCTGGCCTGTTCTGTGAATAGGGAGAGGGGCTAAGCAAAACAAAGTGCTCAAGAACCAGTTGTATCTGCTTCGCTCCTTCCCTGCACCTTGAGACAAAGGATTTGGTGTATAAAAGAGGGGCTGTGACCCCATGAAAATGTTCTTGTTCTTGTGCTTGACTTGAAACAACCAGGGGTGTCTTGCTGCTGGGGCCCAGGGGAAGGCTTGCCGCCCTGGGCCCTGCCCAGCCCCCAGATCCTGATTGAACCACGAAGGAACTCTGCCTGACTAGAAGGACCTGGAAGGAGGAGTAACTTTCCCTGACCTGGGGGATTGGCCTGCAGTGGGTGCCTTGCTGAGAAAGGAGAGGAAAAGACTGAACGAGACTTTGCACTTTGTTTCAACAATCGCCAAGGGCTTGGAAAAAGAGCTTGCCCCCTGAACTGAGTCCCAGGACCATTGGACTCATCTGCCTTCTAAAATTGAGTTGCCTGGACAATTTTTGCTTGTTTCCCGCTGGATTTGGCCCCAGTAAGACTCGTACTCCATCCGCCGCAAAGCCGCGTCTTTGCCGCCCGGCACCGTGTGTCTACGCTGATCCAAAAGCGTTAGTACGCACCGTATCCCTCCCGGCCGCATCGCACCTAACCTTTCCTGCTGATTTGAGTCGTACAGCCCTGGCTGCCGAACCCTGTACGCCGGACCCAAGCTTCGCTGTCCCGCTGGTATGGTCCGTACGCTGCTAAGGTACTGCACCGTGCCGTGCTAAGAGCCGAGACGCCGCATCACGCTGATCCTCCCCGTACGCTGTACGGCGCCGAGAAGTGTCGCCGCCTATCCGCACCGAAGGTACGGCTCGAACGCTGAACGCCACGGACTCTGCAAGCTGATCCGAGCCATCCGCACGTATCCCTGAAGGTCCCGTACCAACGCCGCATCCCAATGCCGCGACCCGACCAGCATCTGAATACGCTGCCGAACTACAACCCGGACCCATCAACTTGTCCCGCACTGTCCGTCGCGGACCCCACAAACTTAAGGTACTTTGTTCTGTTCGCACTGCAGCGTGCACGTCACGGACCCCGGAGTCCGCAACAATTGTTTGACTCGTACTTTCCTTGTTTTTAATGCCTACGAGTCGCACATCCAGGTACGAACCTTACAGAGCCTGAAAAGAAGCAGAATTGACTAAAAGAAGCCTATTTTTGTATTTTAAGCCTTTTTACAAGAACATTGAACTCTAAAATAATACTGTGGTCATTTTATTTGTTATTCTGGTCTTGTGCTAAGCCTTATATAAAGAGAACTATTTTTGATACAACCTTGACTGGTGTCCATTTGTGATGTGTCATTGCATTACTGTATGTGTTCACAAATGCTTGACCTATGACGTCCTGAGAATAGTCTTGACTGCTTGCGCCATACTACCTAAAGGGTGAGCAGGGGTTATTTGAAAGGGTGATCCCCTTACTCTGACTTAGAATTGAGAGTCCCTGCTTGTCGCAAGTGAATACCTGTGCCAACCAGAGATTCCAAATTCTAACAGTCTTGTGATTAAGTCTATATAAATATACCCATTTTTTATAACTACTTGAGTGGTGTCCATTTGTAGTGTTCCTCATTATATTACTGTGTATGGTCAAAAATGCTTCACACACTGCCTCTGAGATAAGCCTAGCTGCTCGTGCTACGTTACCACAGGGTTGAGCAGGGGTTGTCAAAGGGTGTAGGCTGCTTACTCTGACTTAGGAAGAAGGGTCCCTACTTGGACAGTGGCCAGCCATTGCCAACTAGAGACCCCATTTCTAACATTGGTGGTCAGCGGTGAGGATCTGGACTTGCATTTATGATTGCATACAGTAATTATAGTGTACACTACTAGTGAGTGCAGACCATAACATAACCACGTACGTTTGAGGTTTTGTTATTCTATTTTTGATCGTTATTGCCAGTTATTGCTTCAATGGGCAAGCCCCATCCAATGCCTCTGAGGATCTCTCCTGGGAAGAAGAGAAATTAGAAACCTACAATGCCAAGCAGCTCAGATATTTTTGCAAACGCTTCACAGTCCCTATCACAGGCCTCACTGGAAGGGAAGAGTATTACAAGGCACTGAAGGCCTGGTTAGAAGCCAGGGATGCCCCTAGGGATATGGGAGGGTCTGTGGAGGGGGGAGAGAATGCAGGAGAGCAGCAGGAAGAGATTGTAGATTTGGGAGGGGATAAAGCAGTTTCCAGCCCGGGCACTAGTGTGTCCTCAAGGGGCCTGACTCCAGAAGAGATGGAGGACAGGGAGAGAGATAGGCGGCATGAAATGGAGATGGCTAAGCTTAAATTGGATGGTCAGAGAGACCTAGAGAATAAGAAGTTAGAATTTGAGATAATGAAGGTGAAATTTGAACATGAGAGAATTTTGAGGGAGTTGGAGATTAAAGCAAAGAGTATAGAGATCTCCCCCTCTGGTGGCAGCATACCAGTAGTGCATACTGAGAGTAGAGTGTATATACCTAAAGAGTTTATTAAGGATTTTCATAAAAGTGAAGACATTGGGCAATGGTTTGCCGCTTATGAATTAGCTATGGTGTCCCACCGGGTCCCTGAGAGGGATTGGGGAGCGGGGTTGTGGGGACACTTTGTGAGTGAGGGGAGGGATACCTTGTTGGACCTGCCCCCAGAAAGTAGGATGGTTTATGCCCACATGAAGGAAGCTTTGATTACCCGCTATGGTTTGACCCCTGAAATGTACAGGCAGAGATTTAGAATAGGGGTGGGCGGAATTTGCAAAATTAACTTTCGTAAATTATCGCGAAAATGTTTAAAATTATCGCAAACAAGCGGAAATATCGCGAAGATGCGGAAGTTTTTTTCCGGCATGTTCGCGAGATTTTCTGCATGGTTGCGGGTCGCCAACTTACCCATGTGGTGGTTTGCGGGCGCGGCCATCTTGTTTTGAGTTCTCGCGGTGCATGATCGCGAGAAGAAAGACGTGATCGCGCGACGCATGATGTCACTGCGGGCGCGAATTGTCGCGAGACAGCGCAAATGGCTAAAAACAATACAACATCTCATGGAGAACGCGACCGGATCAAGAAAACTTGTCGGCGAACGCAGGGATTCAGGTAAGGCGATCGCGCGCGCATGTATTATTTTATAGCGCGAGCAAGAAACAAATTATCGCCAAGCTGCGGAAACCGGAATTTTTGAAATTTTCGCGCTCTCCGCGGAACGCAAAAATGTCAAATTATCGCAATTTCCTCGAACTGAACGAAATTTTCGCCCAGGCCTAATTTAGAACCTGCAAGAAGTTAGAGGGTACCACGTGGGTTGAATATGTCTTTTTGGCAGAGCAATGGAGCACTGGGTAAAAGACAGCAAAGTAGAAAGTTTTGAGCAACTGTATGACTTGATTGCATGGGAGCATTTCTCTAGTAATTGTTTTCCTGAGCTACAGCAGCATCTGATAGATTGCAAGCTAACTAACCCTAGGAAGCTTGCTGAGGAGGCGGACCGCTGGGTGAGCACCCGGGTTCGCAAGGGTCCAGTGGGAGACTTCGCCAAAGGTGGGCATGGTCCCCAGCAGAGAGGTGGGGGGGACAGGGGTAAACCAAGGGAGTTCCACCGAGGGCCCCAAGATAATTCCCAAGGGAACCAGGCAGTGGTGTCCCAGCCTCCCTAGCACAAGAAGCCAATGCCCCCAACAGGTAGGCCTGTTCCAAGGGGGCCCCCTACTTGTTTTAAGTGTGGCCAGGTGGGCCACAGATACTTTGATCCCCAGTGTCCCCAAAGGGATACTCCTGCACCACCCCGTGCACCGCCCCGCCAGCTTGTTAGTGGAGGGGTAGCTCCTGCACTTGAATAGGGCTGTGCCTGGCAAGGTGAATGCTGGCTCCACCTCCCACTGCGCGTCTGAAGGCAGACCCCCTCTTTCTGAAAGGAAGGATGCAGCCTGGTAAACAAAGTGCTCCAGGGCTGGGCAGAACTGGTTCTGGCTGGGTTCAGAGACTTGTGACCCCTAAGAACAAAGACTTTGGGGGTATAAATATTTGTGCCCAAACCCCTACAATTTGTATTGCTCCTGGACAACAAGAAGAACCTTTGTCCGTGTGACAACAGGAATCTGCAGGAGAAGGACTGTCCTTGTGTGCTGTTTCTGGGACTGGCCTGCAGTGGTTACTACTGGACTTGAAAGAAGAGGAAAAGGACTTTGAAGGAACTTTTATTTTGTGGCTACAGCAATCACCCAAGGGCTAGAAGAGAGCTAGCCTCCTGCAGGAGTCTCAGGCACATCAGACTCCACCACCAGCCTCCTGTTTCCTCCCAGCAAGGATTTCTATCTGCAGGTGAGGCTCCTGTGAGTTCCAGGGCCTCTAGTTCTACTGCTGAGAAGAGAGTGCTGAAAATCGTCGCTAACCCCCGTTAGCGAGCCGCTGCAGCTGGTGAGCTTGAGAAAAATCGTCGCTCAGCTGTCGCCGAGCGCTCGCTAACCCCGAAGATTATCGCATCATCCGTCAGCGGGCCTGAAAACGCCCGCTATCCCGAAGATAGTCGCATCACCCGTCAGCGGGCTTGAAAACGCCCGCTATGCCGAAGTTCGTTGCAGCACCTGACTGCGGGGCTGAAAACGCCCGCTATAACGAAGATTGTCGCATTGCTTGTTAGCGGGCCCCAAAGCGCTCGCTAACCCCAAATCATTGCATCAAGCTCATCGCAGCGCAGACGCCGAGCGTTCGCCATTTTCCCCGCATCGCATCAGGATCGTCGCTCCCTCGCGGAGCACCATTTTCTTTCATCGCAGCAAGATCGCACACGCAACAGGCTCGGTGCATCATCCTCCCTTAGCGGCAAGGATTTTATCGCATCACCGGCTTAGCGAGAAGAAGTTTGTCGCTTTCTCCTGCCCGCAACCCAGCGCATCATCCTCCCTTGCGGTAAGGATTCAACGCATCGCTGGTTAGCGTGAGGAAATTTATCGCTACAACTCCTTAGCAACATTTTTGTTGCTTTGATACGGAATCCAGATACTTTGTGAGTAAAAGGGTCGCAGAGACCACTGCATTGAACTGAACATCATTTTGTGCACTATTAGACCTGGCACCTTGGCGTGAGTTTCCCTTCCACTTTTTTGATGGTGTGCCTCAAATGTTTTGCTGGTGTTGTCTGCTCAGGGCACTGCGCCACGGCTAATCCGTGCCGCAGTGCAAGTGCTCCCTAGGTAAAGTGTACCTGTAATTGATATTCATGATTGGTTTATTGGATTTACTGTCAGTCCCCAGTAAAGTGCACCAGGGGTGCCAGGGCTTGTGAATGCCAATGCTGCTGGTGGGCTTGCAGCGCTGGTTGCGCCACCCACAGAAAGCGGCCGTGTAAAATGTGTCTAGGGTCTGCCACTGCAGACCCTGCGTGCAGTCTGGGACTGTCGCGCTGACTGCGCAAGTGCCCCCACTTGCCAGTCCCTAAACCTTCCCTTAACTACATACTAGCCACCCCTCTGGTAGGCCCAAGGGCAGGGTGCATTGTAGGCATAAGGTAGGACATGCCCTGATGTGTGTGGCATGTCTTAGTAGTGAATTACAGCCATTTTCGTTTTTCACTATTGAAGGCTACCTGCTCTCCATAGGCCAGAATGGGCTGCTGGAGTCACTACACGCTGTGACCCCAGTGGACTCAGAGAGCATGGTAGAAAGTCAAGTTTAGTATGCCTGAACTCAGAATAATAAAATACTTCTTGTAGTCAAGTTTATTTTAATATCCTGGGTTTGTAAATACTACTTTTAGAAAGTTAGTATTTACTGACCTGGCCATTTCAGTCCGCCTCTGCTGTGTGTGTTCTGCCTAGCAACAGTAAGGAGCAGGGTTGGGGAATCCCCAGAGACAGGCTGGCTGCCAGGTGGTGGGTAGAGAGATTACACCAGGATGGGTGGGAGGAGTACACCTTGACTCTTGAATAGACCTGTGCTCTGCCACCACAAAGCCGGCTCCGTCCCCTGTGGAGCGGCTGATGTCTCTGCTCTTTCCTTTCAGCAGCAGGGCAGAGTCACCATAACAAAGTGCTCCAGAACTGGACTGAGCCAGGCCCAGGCCCCCTGGCGCTAAAGAACAAAAGAATCTCTGTATAAAAGTAGGAGCCTAGCTCCTAAGAAATCAGAATCCTGTTTTACCACAAAGAACCTCTGCCCGACTAGAAGGAGAAGAAGACGCTGGAAGGACTGGCCTGCTGCTTGCCTTGCTGAGAAAGGAGAGGAAAAGACTTGCTGAATAGACTTTGCTGCTTTGTGCTTGAACATTCTCCAAGGGCTTGATCTGAGCTTGCCCCTTGAACTGAACCCCAGGACCAGTGGGTTCTCTGTGCCTTTGCTCGTCCTGAAACTCGAGCTGTGTTTGCATCCCGCTGGAGAAAGACTGCGCCCCTCATCGCCCCTCCTAGGGCCGTGACACTCGGGAGCCCGCCTGCCTTTGACCCCGTGAGAGCCTCGCTCCGACCGGAGTCGCTCTCTGCCCCCGGGCTAGGCTACCTGCTCCTCTGCCACCGTCTGCGACTGGAGCGCGTTGAAGCGCTGTCACCCCTCCCGCCGGAATCCTTCCGACGATCGTGATCCTCGCCGGGTCATCAGCTGCACGGACCGTGCCCTGTGACCCCCCTTCACTATCCCCCGAATACCCCAGGCCGCGCCGCCCCCGCTGTGGAAAACCCCCCCCGCACCGCCGTGCTAAGGGTCGTTGGCCGCGCCTGCCTGCCTGCATACACCCGCTGACTAAGGACCCAAAAGTACTCCGCAAGGTTGCCCTTGTGTCAAGCAGGAACCCTCTCCTCTACGTCAGGGCGCAGGATAACCCCTTTTGAATGACCCTTGCTCACCCTCTAGGTGCGTGGCGTGAGCAGCCAAGGCGATTCCTCAGGCGTTGTTGGTTAAGCACTTACAATCATACACACAGTAAATTCATCAATCCCCCCAGAAACGGACACCAGACTTGGATATGTAGAAAAATATGCTTCTTTATGTAAAAATAGGTATATATATCTCCGCAGACTTATCCCAAGACCAATAACGTTTTCGCTATGCCACCAGGTTGTAAAGCAGGCAAATGTTCTTTGTTTGCAGGTTCAAATTAGATACTTTGTAGTCTCTCGCAAATGTTACTTGTGGTTCCAGTACTTACAGAGATCGGCTCCTGCGAACGGGGAAATAAGGCGTTGCGGGCCCCGAGCCCGATACTGGAATTCTTAAGAACGTGTAGTTGCTTTTGGGAGTCGGCATGGGAGGGTGCGACTCAGCAGTGATGGGGCACCTTTGGATCCTCTTGAGCAGGTGCCTGTAGTCAGGCAGGCGCGGCCCACGACCCTCAGCACGGCAGTGCGGGGGTCTCCTCAGCGGGGCCTGATCTCAGGGCGAGATCGCGAAGCGGGGTCACAGGGCACGGTTCGTGCAGCTGGGGACCCGGCGGGGATCACGATCGTCGGACAAGAATTCCGGCGGGAGGGGTGATAGCGCTTCAGCGCGCTCCAATAGCAGGCGGTGGCAGAGGTGCCGGCGGCCTAGCCTGGGGTAGAGGGCGACTCCGGTCAGAGCGAGGCTCTCAAGGGGGGCAAAGGCAGGCAGGCTCCCGAGTGTCACAGCCCTAGGAGGGGCGATGAGGGGCGCAGTCTTCCTCAAGCGGGATACACACGGCTCGAGCTTCAGGACGAGCAAAGGCACAAAGAACCCACTGGTCCTGGGGTTCTGTTCAGGGGGGCAAGCTCAGATCACGCCCTTGGAGAATGTTTAAAGCACAAAGCAGCAAAGTCTTTTCAGCAAGTCTCTTCCTCTCCTTTCTCAGCAAGGCAAGCAGCAGGCCAGTCCTTCCAGCGTCTTCTTCTCCTTCTAGTCGGGCAGAGGTTCTTTGTGGTAAAACAGGATTCTGATTTCTTAGGAGCCAGGCTCCTACTTTTATACCGTGATTCTTTTGTTCCTTAGTGCCAGGGGGCCTGGGCCTGGCCCAGTCCAGTTCTGGAGCACTTTGTTATGGTGACTCTGCTCTTTCCTTTCAGCAGCAGGGCAGAGACATCAGCCGCTCCACAGGGGGCGGCGCCGGCTTTGTGGTGGCAGAGCATAGGTCTATTCAAGAGTCAAGGTGTACTCCCACCCATCCTGGTGTCATCCCTCTACCCACCACCTGGCAGCCAACCTGTCTCTGGGGATTCCCCAACCCTGCTCCTTACTGTTGCTAGGCAGAACACACACACACAGCAGAGGCGGACTGAAATGGTCAGGTCAGTAAATACTAACTTTCTAAAAGTAGTATTTACAAACCCAGGATATTAAAATAAACTTGACTACAAGAAGTATTTTATTATTCTGAGTTCAGGCATACTAAACATGATATCCTACCATGCTCTATGAGTCCACTGGGGTCACAGCGTGTAGTGACTCCAGCAGCCCATTCTGGCCTATGGAGAGCAGGTAGCCTTCAATAGTGAAAAACGAAAATGGCTGTAATTCACTACTAAGACATGCCACACACATCAGGGCATATCCTACCTTATGCCTACAATGCACCCTGCCCTTGGGCCTACCAGAGGGGTGGCTAATATGTAAGTAAGGGAAGGTTGAGGGACTGGCAAGTGGGGGCACTTGCGCAGTCAGCGCGACAGTCCGGGACTGCACGCAGGGTCTGCGGTGGCAGACCCTAGACACATTTTACAAGGCTGCTTTCTGTGGGTGGCGCAACCAGCGCTGCAAGCCCACCAGCAGCATTGGCATTCACAAGCCCTGGCACCCCTGGTGCACTTTACTGGGGACTGACAGTAAATCCAATAAACCAATCATGAACATCAATTACAGGTACACTTAATCTAGGGAGCCCTTGCACTGCGGCACGGATTAGCCGTGGCGCAGTGCCCTGAGCGGACAATACCAGCAAAACATTTGAGGCACACCATCAAAAAAGTGGAAGGGAAACTCACGCCAAGGTGACAGGTCTAACACCAACTAGAGACCCCCATTTCTAACCACCACCACATCCTCCACCACCACCACCACCACCACCACCACCACATCCTCCTCCACCACCACCACCACATCCTCCTCCACCACCACCACCACATCCTCCACCACCACCACATCCTGCACCACCACCACCACATCCTCCACCACCACCACATCCTGCACCACCACCACATCCTCCACCACCACCACATCCTGCACCACCACCACCACATCCTCCACCACCACCACCACGTCGTCCACCACATCCTCCACCACCACCACCACCACATCCTCCACCACCACCACCACCACATCCTCCACCACCACCACATCCTCCACCACCACCACCACATCATCCTCCACCACCACCACCACATCCTCCACCTCCTCCACCACGTCCACCTCCTCCACCACGTCCACCTCCTCCACCACGTCCACCTCCTCCACCTCCACCACCACGTCCACCTCCTCCACCACCACGTCCACCTCCTCCACCACCACGTCCACCACATCCACCACCACGTCCACCACATCCACCACGTCCACCACCACCACCACGTCCACCTCCTCCACCACCACGTCCACCTCCTCCACCACCACGTCCACCTCCTCCACCACCACGTCCACCACCACCACCACATCCACCTCCTCCACCACGTCCACCTCCTCCACCACGTCCACCTCCTCATCCATGTCCACCTCCACCACATCCACCACCTCCACTACCACCACATCGTCCACCACCACCACATCCACCACCACATCGTCCACCACCACCACCACCACCATATCCACTACCACCACCACCACATCGTCCACCACCACCACATCCACCACCACCATATCCACCACCACCACATCCATCACCACCACCACCACCACATCCACCACCACCACCACCACCACATCCTCCACCACCACATCCATCACCACCACCACATCCTCCACCACCACCTCCTCCACCATGTCCACCTCCTCCACCACGTCCACCTCCTCCACCACGTCCACCTCCTCCACCACGTCCACCTCCTCCACCACGTCCACCTCCTCCACCACGTCCACCTCCTCCACCACGTCCACCATGTCCACCTCCACCACCTCCACATCCACCTCCACGTCCACCACCACCACCAGCACGTCCACCACCACCACGTCCACCTCCTCCACAACCACGTCCACCACATCCATCACCACGTCCACCACGTCCACCACCACCACCACGTCCACCTCCTCCACCACCACGTCCACCTCCTCCACCACCACATCCACCACCACGTCCACCACCACCACCACGTCCACCTCCTCCACCACGTCCACCTCCTCATCCATGTCCACCTCCACCACATCCACCACCTCCACTACCACCACATCATCCACCACCACCACATCCACCACCACATCGTCCACCACCACCACATCGTCCACCACCACCACATCGTCCACCACCACCACATCGTCCACCACCACCACATCGTCCACCACCACCACATCGTCCACCACCACCACATCGTCCACCACCACCACATCGTCCACCACCACCACATCGTCCACCACCACCACATCGTCCACCACCACCACATCGTCCACCACCACCACATCGTCCACCACCACCACATCGACCACCACCACCACATCGTCCACCACCACCACATCGTCCACCACCACCACATCGTCCACCACCACCACCACATCCTCCACCACCACCACCACATCCTCCACCACCACCACATCCTCCACCACCACCACATCCTCCACCACCACATCCTCCACCACCACATCCATCACCACCACCACATCCTCCACCACCACCACATCCATCACCACCACCACATCCTCCACCACCACCTCCTCCACCACCACCTCCTCCACCACGTCCACCTCCTCCACCACCACGTCCACCTCCTCCACCACGTCCACCTCCTCCACCACGTCCACCTCCTCCACCACATCCACCTCCTCCACCACATCCACCTCCTCCACCACATCCACCTCCTCCACCACATCCACCTCCTCCACCACATCCACCTCCTCCACCACATCCACCTCCTCCACCACATCCACCTCCTCCACCACATCCACCTCCTCCACCACATCCACCTCCTCCACCACCACCACCACGTCCACCACCACCACATCCACCATGTCCACCTCCTCGTCCACCACATCCACCATGTCCACCTCCTCGTCCACCACGTCCACCATGTCCACCTCCTCGTCCACCACGTCAACCACCTCCACCTCCTCGGCCGCCACCTCCACCTCCTCGTCCACCACCTCCACCTCCTCGTCCACCACCTCCACCTCCTCGTCCACCACCACGTCCACCTCCACCTCCACCTCCACCACCTCCACCTCCTCGTCCACCACCTCCACCACCTCCACCTCCACCTCCACCTCCTCCACCACCACATCCTCCACCACCACCACCACATCCTCCACCACCACCACCACATCCTCCACCACCACCACCACATCCTCCAACACCACCACATCCTCCACCACCACCACATCCTCCACCACCACCACATCCTCCACCACCACCACATCCTCCACCACCACCACATCCTCCACCACCACCACATCCTCCACCACCACCACATCCTCCACCACCACCACATCCTCCACCACCACCACATCCACCACCACCACCACCTCCACCACAACACCCACCACCTCCACCACAACGTCCACCATCACCACAATGTCCACCACCACCACCACGTCCACCACCAAACCACGTCCACCACCACCACAACATCCACCACAACATCCACCACCACTACCACAATGTCTACCACCACCAGCACAACATCCACCACCACAACATCCACCACCACCACCACGTCCACCACCACCACCACGTCCACCACCACGTCCACCACCACCACCACGTCCACCACCACCACCACGTCCACCACCACCACGTCCACCACCACCACGTCCACCACCACCACGTCCACCACCACCACGTCCACCACCACGTCCACCACCACCACCACATCCACCAGCACCACCACTGTTAGACCTGGCACCATTGGCGTGGGTCACCCTTCCATTTTTTGTCTGTGCCTCAATGTGTTTTGTGTTGGTGTTAGCTGCTCAGGGCACTGTGCCACTGCCATCCAGTGCCACAGTGCAAGTGCTCCCTATGGTAAAATGTACTAAGTGAATTGACTTCCACGTTTGGTTTATTTGGTTTACTATCAGTCCCTAGTAGAGTGCACCAGGGGTGCCGAGGGCTTGTATATCCAAATGCTGCTAGTGGGCTTGCAGCACTGGTTGTGCCACCCACCGAAGCAGCGGGGTAAAATGTGTCTAGGGTCTGCCACTGCAGACCCTGCGCGCGGTCTGGTACCGTCGCGCTGACTGAGCAAGTGTCCCCACTTACCAGTCCCTAAACCTTCCCTTAACTACATATTAGTCACCCCTCTGGTAGGCCTGAGCGCAGGGTGCATTGTAGGTATAAGGTAGGACATGCCCTGATGTGTGTGGCATGTCTTAATAGTGAATTACAGCCATTTTCGTTTTTCACTATTGAAGGCTACCTGCTCTCCAAAGGCCAGAATGGGCTGCTGGGATCGCTACACGCTGTGACCCCAGTGGACTCAGAGAGCATGGTAGAAGGTCATGTTTAGTATGCCTGAACTCGGGATAATAAAGTACATCTTTCAGTAAAGGTTATTTTAATATCCTGGGTTTGCAAATGCTACTTTTAGAAAGTTAGCCTTTGCGTGCCTAACCATCTCAGTCCGCCTCTGCTGTGTGTGTGTGTTCTGCCTAGCAACAGTACAGGAGCAGGGCTGGGGGATTCCAGGAGACAGGTTGGCTGCCAGGTGGTGGGTAGAGAGATTACACCAGGATGGGTGGGAGGAGTGCACCCTGACTCTTGAATAGACCTGTGCTCTGCCACCACAAAGCCGGCGCCGCCCCCTGTGGAGCGGCTGATGTCTCTGCCCTGCTGCTGAAAGGAACAAGCCGAGTCACCACAACAGAGTGCTCCAAAACTGGACTGAGCCAGGCCCAGGCCCCCTGGCGCTAAGGAACAAAAGAATCCCTGTATAAAAGTAGGAGCCTGGCTCCTAAGAAATCAGATCCAGATTGAACCACGAAGGAACTCTGCCCGACTAGAAGGACCTGGAAGAAGCTGAAGGAGGAGTAACTTTCCCTGACCTGAGGGACTGGCCTGCAGTAGGTGCCTTGCTAAGGAAGGAGAGGAAAAAGACTAAAAGAGACTTTTGCACTTTGTTCTTCAACTATCTCCAAGGGCTTGGAAGAAGAGCTTGCCCCCTGAACTGAACCCCAGGACCAGTGGGTTCACCGTGTCTCCGCTCGTCTGAGAATTCGAGCCGTGTGCTTTCTCCCGCCGGAGTGCCCTGCGCACCTTCGCATCCCTCCTAGGGCCGTGACACCCAGAAGCCTGGCCGCCTCCACTCGCCGAGAGCCCCGCTCTACCTGAGTCGCTCTGGACCCACGAGTCTGGCCGTCCCGCTTCCCTGTCACCTGCCTGCTACTGGAGCGCGCTTGGTGCCCTTTCGCCCTCCCGCCGGATTTCTAGTGGGGAAGTGAAATCCAGCCTCGGACGGCCGCCCGTACGTCGTAACGTACCCGGCCGCCCCGCTTCACCTCCCAGCCTGAGTCTGACCGTGCCGCCCTCCGCAGTGACCTCCCGCACAGTCCGTGTCGGAGGCCCTGGGCCGCACCTGTCTACCGAAAGCCGCCCGCTGAATTCTTGATCCGGAAGACCCACGAGGTGCAGAACCTGCATCTCTCCTGAAGACTCGTCCAAGCACATCGCACGTTCCCAGGTACAGTGAACTCTCTATCGGACTCGGGGTCCGCAACGTTCTGATTTCCCCGTATCACTGTACCCTGGGTGCACTGCGCATCATCGTGACTGGACCGACTCAACCGAGCCCTGTGAAGCGCTCGTGATCGAATAAGTTACCAAAGACAATAACAGTGCCTAATTATCATCTTGCGGCTTCCATTTCGCAACCGTTATTGATGGTCTTGTACATGCCTGCGTAACAAAGAATCTTTTATATAAAGCATCCGTATTTTTGATACAACTTACGCCTGGTGTCCGTTTGTGGGGGATCATTGTGGTTTACTGTGTGTGATCATAAATGCTTAACTGACTAGCGCCCTGAAGTTTAGCCCTGACTGCTCGCGCCACACTACCTATAGGGTGAGCAGGGGTTGTTCTGAGGGGGTAACTCTCTCGCCCTGAATAGAAGAAGGGACCACTGCTTGTCACAAGTACCTACCTGTGCCAACTAGGGGTTCCCCATTCTAACAACCACAATGTCAACCACCACCACCACAACATCCACCACCACCAACACAACGTCCACCACCACCACCACCACAACGTCCACCACAACGTCCACCACAACGTCCACCTCCACCACCACAACGTCCTCCACCACCACAACATCCACCACCACCACAACATCCACCACCACCACAACATCCACCACCACCACAACATCCACCACCACCACAACATCCACCACAACTGTAGGAGAGTAGGATCTGCACTTATGTTGCCCCCACTTTTTTCTGATGTATACACTGGTTTCTGGCTATAGTCTGGCTGGGTCCCTGCTAATCAGAGCCCAAGTCTCACTGATCTCTCTAAACAACTTGGTGTGCATATTAGATGCACTAGTGATTGGATAGTGTGGTACCTTATGAGCCCCCAGTATATGGTACCTTAGGTACCTAGGGCATTGGTACTTCACAGGCCTACCAGGGGATGCAGCATGTATTATGCCACCCCTGGAAAGCATTCACAATCTGACACCACAGGCCTGCCACTGCAGCCTGTGTGAGGTAGTGTTACCACTCCTCACTGAGGTATAGGTTCCTATATCTCCCCATACACACACATATAAACATTCTTGCAGGCTCTAACAATCCTGAGGGCAGGGTGCTTGGTTTACTATGTGAGGGGTGCTTCTGCATGAGCAGGACCCCTCTGCAGCTGGCAGAGCCTATTCTCTGCTGCTGTTTGTGGATGCGGTTAAACCATATATAAGCTCACCTTTCATTCATATACTCTTAAGTGCATTATAACCTCGCGGTAAATGCTAACTTTGGAATGACTGCATCAAAACAAGTCGTGTTTGGTGTCAAACAACTTGGAATCATACCCCCACACCAGTAACTGGTGTGGGAGTATGATCCCACCCTTCTAGAGGGGATGACATGTACCCACTGTACTAAACAGTAGAAATCTTCTAGAGCCCTGGCATCACAAAATGGATGCCACCAGCACAGACACTGGGCTGCCCTCCTGCTGCTGACCGAAACTCGCAGTGGAGGAAGCCCAACAAAAGGTATCCTGTCACAGGGAGGTGTCACCACCTCCCAGACAGGATTTAGTGTTTTGGAGCTGGGTGGGTGCACTCCTAGAATGCTTTGAAGTCCTGCACTGGGGGAGCAGTAGGCTCCTCTGTGCATATGCCAGCTCAAACCAGTTCAGGGGCTACCTGCCCCTGCTCTGGCGTGAAAATGGACAAAGGGAAGTGGGTGTAACCACCCACTACCCTGACCCTCCTAGAGGAGTGGTCATAGAGCTAGTCCCTCCCCTATCTTCCCTATAAGATACCAAGCATTGCCAATGCAATTCAGATTACCCTGGACGATGCTCTACAAAGAAGAATCCTGGCCCTTCGATGTTCCACTATCTTTGGAAGACTGAAGAATCTCCCTTGGAGTCGAGGAGTGACTCCCCTGCTTGGCAGGCACCAGTAACTTTAATTGACGGTTGCAAACTTCACCGCTCCCGCCGGAGTACGAAGTCCCTGCATCCCCTGAAGCAGTTTTCCTGACCTCTCGACTGCCATTTTGAGTCCCCAGTGAAGCTGTGGCATCTGGACCCCACGAGTGACTAGGAACAGCAATACCAGGGAACCGTGCACTGATTTTGAGTGCAAACCATAAACAACGTTCTACGAACTTGTGCTTTGAACCATCTGTAGTCCAAGTCCCTAGCACGTCTGGTACCAAAAATCCATGGCCTACCCTATCCCGAGTGACCGTGGGCTCCTGCGGAACTTTTCCCGCAAAGGCGTCTTTGCGGTTACTTGCCCATTGGCTAGTGACTCACCCGAACACTTTCTCATCAACTTCAAGGGCTCGCCTGGTTGCTCCGGGCCTGCCCTCACTTACCCTTGCTGGGTAAGTCCATCAGACCTTGCTGGTCTGCATCATCTTCAATTTTCAGTCCACACAAGACTTGCAGTTGCCAAGGCTTGTTGGCTCCAATCCGGATGCCGACACAGTCATCAGCTGCAGACGTCATGGGACACTCCGAATCTAGCTGCTGGTTATCGTCGATCTCTCCTGGACCTCGTGAGCAAAGAGACGAATCACCATCGATGACCTGTGTTAGACCTGGCACCGTTGGCGTTGGTCACCCTTCCATTTTTGTTTGTGCCTCAATGTATTTTTGTGCTGGTGTTAGCTGCTCAGGGCACTGTGCCACTGCCATCCAGTGCCACAGTGCAAGTGCTCCCTATGGTAAAATGTATTATGTGAATTGACTTCCATGTTTGGCTTATTTGGTTTACTATCAGTCCCTAGTAGAGTGCACCAGGAGTGCCAAGGGCTTGTATATCCAAATGCTGCTAGTGGGCTGGCAGCACTGGTTGTGCCACCCACAGAAGCAGCGGGGTAAAATGTATCTAAGGTCTGCCATTGCAGAACCTGCATGCAGTCTGATACTGTCATGCTGACTGGGCAAGTGTCCTCACTTGCCAGTCCCTAAACCTTCCCTTACCTTCATATTAGTCACCCCTATGGTAGGCCCTAGGGCAGGGTGCTTTGTAAGGATAAGGTAGGACATGCCCTGAGGTGTGTGGCATGTCCTAATAGTGAATTACCGCCATTTTAGTTTTTCACTATTGAAGGCTACCTGCACTCCATAGGCCAGAATGGGCTGCTAGATTATAACACTCTATAATACTAGCAGGCTCAGGAAGCATGGTAGAAATTCATGTTTAGTATGCCTGAACTCAGAATAATAAAATACATCTTTTAGTAAAGTTAATTTTAATATCCTGTGTTTGCAAATGCTACTTTTAGAAAGTTAGCATTTGCTTGCTTAACCATTTCAGTCCGCCTCTGGAGGGGAGGGCTATCTTCTTTGTGTGTAGCTTGAGTGACAGGGCTGGGAAGTTCCATGAGACAGGCTGGGGCTGCCAGGTGGTGAATAGAAAGATTACACCAGGATGGGTGGGAGGAGTGCACCTTGACTCTGAATAGGACAGTGCTCTGCCTCCACAATGCTGGCTCCACCCCCTGGGGAGCGTCTGATGTCTCTGCCCTGCCTGCTGAAAGAAGAAGCCAGAGTCTCCACAACAAAGTGCTCCTCACTGAAAAGAACTGGACTGGGATTATGCAAAGGCCCCCCTGGCCTGTAAAGACAAAAGAAACTTAGTATAAATGTAGGAGCCCTGCTCCTAAGATATCAGATCCTGATTGAACCACGAAGAAACTCTGCCTGACTAGAAGGACCTGGAAGAAGCTGAAGGAGGAGTAACTTTCCCTGACCTGGGGGGATTGGCCTGCAGTTGGTGCCTTGCTGAGAAAGGAGAGGAAAAGACTGAAAGAGACTTTGCACTTTGTTTTTCAACTATCTCCAAGGGCTTGGAAGAGGAGCTTGCCCCCTGAACTGAGTCCCAGGACCATTGGACTCATCTGCCTTCAAAAACTGAGTTGCCTGGACAATTCTTGCTGGTTTCCCGCTGGATTTGGCCCCAGTACGCCTTGTACTACATCCGCCGCGAAGCCGTGTCTTTGCCGCCCGGCACCGTGTGTCTACGCTGAACCAAAAGCGTTAGTACGCACCGTATCCCTCCCGGCTGCATTGCACCTAACCTTCCCCGCCGATTCAAGACGTACATCCCTGGCTGCCGAACCCTGTACGCCGGACTCAAGCTTCACTGTCCCGCAGGTACAGTCCGTACGCTGCCAACGTACTGCACCGTACCGTACTCAGAGCCGGGAAGCCGCAGTACGCTGATCCTCCCCGTACGCTGTACGGTGCCGAGAAGTGTCGCTGCTGATCCGCACCGAAGGTACGGCCCGAACGCCGACGCCACGGATGCTGCAAGCTGATCCGGATCATCCGCCCGTACCCCTGAAGGTCCCGTACCAACGCCGCGTCCCGACGCCACGACCGGACCAGACCAGACCGAGTACGCTGCCGAACTACGACCCGGACCCATCAACTTTCCCACACTGTCCGTCGCGGACCCCACAAACTTAATGTACTTTGTCCTGTTCGCACCGCAGTGTGCACGTCCCGGACCCCGGAGTCCGCACCGATTGTTTGACTCGTACTTTCTTTGTTTTTAATGCGGACGAGTCATACACCCAGGTACGAACCGTACAAAGCCTGAAAAGAAGCAGAATTGAGTAAAAGAAGCCTATTTTTGCATTTTAAGCCTTTTCACAAGAACATTGAACTTTGAAATAATACTGTGGTTATTTCTAATCGTTATTGTGGTCTTGTGCTAAGCCTTATATAAAGATAACTATTTTTGATATAACCTTGACTGGTGTCCATTTGTGGTGTGTCATTGCATTACTGTATGTGTTCACACATGCTATAGCGCCCTGAGAATAGTCTTGACTGCTTGCGCCACACTACCTAAAGGGTGAGCAGGGGTTATTTGAAAGGGTGATCCCCTTATCCTGACTTGGAATTGAGAGTCCCTGCTTGTCACAAGTGCATACCTGTGCCAACTAGAGACCCCCATTTCTAACAACCTGAAACAACGAGACATCAGTGGTCATCCATCCTGCTGGCCACCGGTCACTGGCAAGTGACTTTGAACAGTGTCCCCTCAATTTTCAGGTCCTCTTCATCTTCAATCCATCTTCGGATTCCAGCGGACACCTCTTCAGTCGTCTCAAGCAGCAAGTCTTCATTGGTCTCCATTGAAAACAGCATCGCGACCCGACACCAAAAGACACCTATGCACCCGGCTTCCCTGGGTGAGGTAACTCGTGCACTCCGGTGCCCAAGTGTGTGTTGGCCCTCGAAATACTTACCCTGTAAGTGGCTTGCTTGTTGACTTCTTCGAAGTGCCCTAAAACTTTAAAATACAAACCGCGACTTGCTCCATTGTAACCTATAGGAAACCAGGGGCTGTGTTTAGACACTGCACGCGTCTCCCGTGGGCTTGTTACTTACCTGCTAACACTGCAGTAGTGAAGCCCCAGCGATTCCCAAGGCCCTAGGCTTTGTCATTTTGCAAGTCGAGTTTGTTAAACCATTTTTTTAGTATATGGTCTGGTACGCCACTAGGACTACAACCATATTTGTGCTTAATTTATTGAGAACTGTTGACATTTGAATGTGTATCTGGGTTCTAATCTCATAAAGAGATTAGTAGAGTGTATCTAGAAATACATATATATTTGATATATATACCTGTGTGGTGTCCTTTTCATTTGGTAATTCAAGAGATTAGAAGGTAAAACAAGCTGCTTTACATTCCTCAGAGACTTCGCCTGAAGGCTGCTCTCCACAGCTACCACTAGGATAGCTTTCTTTAAAAGGTTGTCTTAAACCTATCTACTATAAGAGTCGAATTGGACTGGTGCAAGGTGGCCACTATAACTAGTGACCAGCATATGCCAGGCCAACTTCTCACAACCACCACCACCACAACGTCCACCACCACCACGTCCACCACCACCACCACCACAACCACAACGTCCACCACCACAACGTCCACCAGCACCACAATGTCCACCAGCACCACAACGTCCATGTTAGACCTGGCACCATTGGCGTGGGTCACCCTTTCATTTTTGTCTGTGCCTCAATGTATTTTTGTGTTGGTGTTAGCTGCTCAGGGCACTGTGCCACTGCCGTCCAGTGCCACAGTGCAAGTGCTCCCTATGGTAAAATGTGTTATGTGAATTGACTTCCATGTTTGGCTTATTTGGTTTACTATCAGTCCCTAGTAGAGTGCACCAGGGGTGCCAAGGGCTTGTATATCCAAATGCTGCTAGTGGGCTTGCAGCACTGGTTGTGCCACCCACAGAAGCAGCGGGGTAAAATGTGTCTAAGGTATGCCATTGCAGAACCTGCATGCAGTCTGGTACTGTCATGCTGACTGAGCAAGTGTCCCCACTTTCCAGTCCCTAAACCTTCCCTTACCTTCATATTAGTTACCCCTATGGTAGGCCCTAGGGCAGGGTGCATTGTAAGGATAAGGTAGGACATGCCCTAAGGTGTGTGGCATGTCCTAATAGTGAATTACAGCCATTTTCGTTTTTCACTATTGCAAGGCTACCTGCTCTCCATAGGCCAGAATGGGCTGCTAGATTAGAACACTCAATAATCCTAGCAGGCTCAGGAAGCATGGTAGAAATTCATGTTTAGTATGCCTGAACTCAGAATAATAAAATACATCTTTTAGTAAAGTTTATTTTAATATCCTGGGTTTGCAAATGCTAGCCTTTGCGTGCCTAACCATTTCAGGCCGCCTCTGGAGGGGAGGGCTATCTTCTTTGTGTGTAGCTTGAGTGACAGGGCTGGGAAGTTCCAGGAGACAGGCTAGGGCTGCCAGGTGGTGAATAGGAAGATTACACCAGGATGGGTGGGAGGAGTGCACCTTGACTCTGAATAGGGCAGTGCTCTGCCTCCACAATGCTGGCTCCACCCCCTGGGGAGCGTCTGATGTCTCTGCCCTGCCTGCTGAAAGAAGAAGCCAGAGTCCCAACAACAAAGTGCTCCTCACTGAAAAGAACTGGACTGGGATTATGTAAAGGCCCCCCTGGCCTGTAAAGACAAAAGAAACTTAGTATAAATGTAGGAGCCCTGCTCCTAAGAAATCAGATCCTGATTGAACCACGAAGGAACTCTGCCTGACCAGAAGGACCTGGAAGAAGCTGAAGGAGGAGTAACTTTCCCTGACCTGGGGGATTGGCCTGCAGTTGGTGCCTTGCTGAGAAAGGAGAGGAAAAGACTGAAAGAGACTTTGCACTTTGTTTTTCAACTATATCCAAGGGCTTGGAAGAAGAGCTTGTCCCCTGAACTGAGTCCCAGGACCATTGGAATCATCTGCCTTCCAAAATTGAGTTGCCTGGACGATCTGTGCTTGTTTCCCGCTGGATTTGGCCCCAGTACGCCTCGTACTACATCCGCCGTGAAGCCGTGTCTTTGCCGCCCGGCACCGTACGTCTACGCTGATCCAAAAGCGTTAGTACGCACCGTATCCCTCCCGGCTGCATTGCACCCAACCTTCCCCGCCGATTCGAGACGTACATCACTGGCTGCCGAACCCTGTACGCCGGACCCAAGCTCCATCGTCCCGCAGGTACGGTCCGTACGCTGCTAACGTACTGCACCGTGCCGTACTCAGAGCCGAGAATCCCCAGTACGCTGATCCTCCCCGTACGCTGTACGGCGCCGAGAAGTGTCACGGCCGATCCGCACCGAAGGTACGGCCCGAACGCCGACGCCACGGACTCTGCAAGCTGATCCGGATCATCCGCATGTATCCCTGAAGGTCCCATACCAACGCCGCATCCAGACGCCGCGACCAGACCGAGTACGCTGCCGAACTACGACCCGGACCCATCAACTTGTCCTGCTCTGTCTGTCGCGGACCCCACAAACTTAAGGTACTTTGTTCTGTTCACACCGCAGTGTGCATGTTACAGACCCCGGAGTCCGCACCGATTGTTTGACTCGTACTTTCCTTGTTTTTAATGCGGACGAGTCGTACACCCAGGTACGAACCGTATGTTGTAGGTTTCAAAGCCTTCTTTATTGTACCAGTTCCAGATCACTCCAGACAAGGTTCAGCCACGTACCAGCTTCATCATTAGCCTATCTTAGGCCCATGTAACAGCCCATATCACGGCCCCACCAGGAGCAGCCTGCCTAGCTGCTCAGCCCATCTCCAACTGTCATCACTCACCCACACAGGCACCCAGGCATTCCATTCATCACAGTCACACCAACATTCCGTTACCATCTCTCACTCTGGCTGAGCAGCTAGGAAGACCTAGGCTAATTACAATTAAGTAAAACTCAGGATATAACATTATCCCTTTCCTTTTAAAATGAAAACAAAGATCACAATACCAGAACAGAAAACTATACACAAAATAAGCAGTAATGTTCATACCTAAAGAATGCAACTAAAAGTAAAACATCACTACAGTGAGAACAATGCAAATAAAGAAAAGATGGGTAAAATATGACATATAAAAATACATGCATCAAAATTCGCCATCCTCCCTCAAGAATATTATAAATTCATAAAGATATTAAATCACACACCATGTTATCACACACCATGTTACAACGCAGAATAACACTGCATACTTTGGGAAAGACTTTAAAATGTCAAGCAACTTAAACTAGCAGTAACCCCATCCTTCCCCCTGAACATTTGAAAACCATGTAGCGAGAGGTGAACCCACCCCACAACAAACACCCGAGGCCATAAACAGACAACAAGGGTGAACCGACACTACAATTACACGTGTACCACAATATGGACCACATAGAGAGTACACACAGTGAGGCGCAGGACGACTTACACACGACCACAACTGAAGCGCAGGGCGACTTACACAGGACAACACGTGATGCACAAGGCAACTTACACACAACATCTGAAGCGCAGGGCGACTTACACAGGACAACATGTGATGCACAAGGCGACTTACACACATCATCTGAAGCGCAGGGCGACTTACACAGGACAACATGTGACGCGCAGGGCGACTTACACACAACAACTGAAGCGCAAGGCGACTTACACAGGACAACATGTGAGGCGCAGGGCGACTTACACACATACAGACAAGACGTGCAGCGCAAGGCGACTTACACATATTGATCATGACGCAAAAGAACCACCCTCAAATAAGGGATAGAACTATAAAGGGACTAATGCCTAAACCCATCCCTCATGTAAGGGATAAAATTGTAATAACCACCCACTGAGATATGTGGGCCACCCAAATCTAGAGAGAGAAAACTGTGGATTCACGAATCAAGAAAACATTCCATAGGTCATACAAATGCAATGCCATAAACTGTGGAACATAGCTAAACTGTATCCCACGCATAAATTACCTGTGACAGACCTAGGAAAACTCATAACCTAGTGGTATATTTTTCCTGTATAACATTGTAAGCAAATCCACCCACACCATGAAAAATTAACCAATTCTTCCAATACTATTTGCTGCAGCTATATTCAAAAAGGACAAATAGTGCTATACATAATAAGCTTCAGGCAATCGCAGTGCCCAAAACCAGGCAACCCCATAACTTGAAGCATTTGAGTCACCGTGAAGAATTCAATGTCCGCTCAAGAACTGTGCTCAGAGAACCTTCATGCACCCCGAAATTGACCCAAGTTGTAAGTGCTCCGCATTTGTGACCCAAACCATTCTTATACACTCCATATGCACCTAACTCGGGCACAGCGATGACAGAGGACTCCATAAAAATTCTTGAAGAAGAAGTCGGCTTTTTGAAAATGAAGAGAGTTGCTCCTAGACCTCGTACTGAGTTGCCGTTGCCGGAAAAACACTATAAACATGCTTGCCTTTAGTATCCTAAAGATGGCGGCACGTACTTGACGGTAAGCCGGATGGCTCACCAGACGTCGAAGCTTGAATGCGTCCATCAACAGAGCTCCGCACTGTAATCCACGTTATCGAAGTTCCGACTGGAGCCTCGCGCAACACCAAGACAAAGGTGAGTGGCACACACATTTAAAATTTTAACTTGCAGGAAACAGTTGGTCGAAGACAGGCAGTAATTTGTAGTAGGTAACAGAATAATTCAAACAAACGCTGCCGTGTCAGAAGTATAATCCAGATATACGTTTCTCAAACGATGTACCACATAACGTGAAACCAGCAGACTCGTGCCTCTGTCTATTCAATTTGGATGATCAAATAAATAACACGCAAGTTATTGGCAAATACTCTCCAAGACTCAATCGCTTTAAAAAGTAAATAGCGAGCGGAACCACAGTGTGCCAGACGGGTCGCACAGTAGACAGTCTTCTTTCCTTGTAAATTTCACTTCCAGATAGTGAAAACGTTCAGAAGACAGCATATGCAGATGTGTGGAAAAAGTTACTTTGTAAAATAACTTCCAGGCACAAAATTTCCACCTTGATCACTAAAGCTGCTTGTACTTTCTAAGTGCCATAAAAGTACCAATCTTAGCAGAACCACACCGCTCCTGTGTGGCACATGTGAATTTACTTCACTGAGTTGGACCACAACTCACATCTTGAACAGCCACATTCCTTAGCACAGTGGATACATCCATACAGCAGATTCAAAAGGAAGTGGTAGAGTGACAAGCAGTCATTTCACACCCTAACATACAGACCATACCTTTGGTCACGTCCATGGAGTAAGATCAGGCAGGTCACAGATTGGGGCCGTCCGATGACTGGACACTGGTGGGGCCGGCTTGCCTTTTACTCCATACTGTTACATGTACATTTCTTTTTTTCCTTTGTAGTTGCGCTGGTTCTCACAGTTTCTTTGTAGTTGCGCTGGTTCTCACAGTTTCTTTGTGGTTCCTTGGTTTCTGTTCAGTCCTTGGGTCCATCCCATCCTCGTCGCCAAAATTAATATGTTGTGATCTGTACAGGATGACACTTGTAGCCATGTTGTAGGTTTCAAAGCCTTCTTTATTGTACCAGTTCCAGATCACTCCAGACAAGGTTCAGCCACGTACCAGCTTCATCATTAGCCTATCTTAGGCCCTTGTTACAGCCTCTATGTCAGCCCATATCACGGCCCCACCAGGAGCAGCCTGCCTAGCTGCTCAGCCCATCTCCAACTGTCATCACTCACCCACACAGGCACCCAGGCATTCCATTCATCACAGTCACACCAACATTCCGTTACCATCTCTCACTCTGGCTGAGCAGCTAGGAAGACCTAGGCTAATTACAATTAAGTAAAACTCAGGATATAACACCGTACAGAGCCTGAAAAGAAGCAGAATTGAGTAAAAGAGGCCTATTTTTGCATTTTAGGCCTTTTTGCAAGAACATTGAACTTTAAAATAATACTGTAGTCATTTTAATCGTTATTCTGGTCTTGTGCTAAGCCTTATATAAAGAAACCTATTTTTGATATAACCTTGACTGGTGTCCATTTGTGGTGTGTCATTGCATTACTGTATGTGTTCACAAATGCTTAACCTATGACGCCCTGAGAATAGTCTTGACTGCTTGCGCCACACTACCTAAAGGGTGAGCAGGGGTTATTTAAAAGGGTGATCCCCTTATCCTGACTTGGAATTGAGAGTCCCTGCTTGTCGCAAGTGCATACTGTGCCAACTAGAGATTCCCAATTCTAACATTGTGGAGGCGGTGGGATTTGAATATGCATTTGTGATTCATGTACAGTGATTGAGTGAACGCCACGTAGTGAGTTCAGACCAATAACGCAGCCACACAGTATTGATTTTTGTTTTTGCTGAAGAATCTCCACTTTAAGAAACCATGCCTAGCTCAGTCAATGGAGGCGGAGCGTCCTCTATATTGTCTGGAGTTGATGACATAGGGCCCGATTCACAGAACTAACTTAAGACAAAATCCTAAACTTACTACCATTTTGGTATTCACAGAAGGCACTTACTCATTTTGGTATTCACAGAAGTTAGGAGTCCTAACTTTAGGACTCCTAAATGCCTTCTGTGAATACCGAAAGTCTTAAAATTAGGATTTTCCTCAATTTAGTAGTAGTAAAGTTAGGACCCTAACTTTAGGACTCCTAAATGCCTTCTGTGAATACCGAAAGCCTTAAAATTAGGATTTTTCTCAATTTAGTAGTAGTAAAGTTAGGACTCCTAACTTTAGGACTCCTAAATGCCTTCTGTGAATACCGAAAGCCTTAAAATTAGGATTTTTCTCAGTTTAGTAGTAGTAAAGTTAGGAGTCCTAACTTTAGGACTCCTAAACTGAGAAAAATCCTAATTTTAAGACTTTCGGTATTCACAGAAGGCATTTAGGAGTCCTAAAGTTAGGACTCCTAACTTCTGTGAATACCGAAGTGAGTAAGTGTCTTCTGTGAATACCAAAATGAGTAAGTGCCTTCTGTGAATACGAAAATGGTAGTAAGTTTAGGATTTTGTCTTATGTTAGTTCTGTGAATCGGGCCCATAGATTGGGAACAGGAGGCACTGAGGAAGTGCACAAATGAAGTATTTAAAGGATATCTCTCCAAGTACAGAATTAAACAAAGCGGATTAACAAACAAAGATCAGTACATAAAGGCGCTGAGGGCCTGGCACGAATCAAAGTTCCCAGAGAATGTGCTGGAGGTGATACCCCCAGAAGGTGGTTCTGAGCCTGGCAGAGGCCTGTCGCCAGAGGAGATGGCCGACAGGAGTGCTGCAAGAGCACATGAAGTGGAGATGGCAAATCTGCAAATGGAAAGACAAAGGCTGGCCATGAATTATGAGGTAAAAATGAGGGAGTTGGATATCAAGGCCAAGAGTTTAGACCACTCTCCCTCTGGTGGCAGCAATTTAACAGAGTCAAGGGTGCACATTCCTAAAGATGTAGTGAAAGAGTATTATAAGCAGGATGATATTGGGCAGTGGTTCAGGGCCTATGAAGTAGCTATGTCCTCCCACCGGGTCCCTGAGAAAGATTGGGGAGCGGGGTTGTGGGGAAGGTTAGTGAGGGGCGGGACACACTGCTGGATCTCCCCTCTGATATCAACACATCCTATCCACACATGAAGGAAGCTCTGATGACAAGGTATGGGTTAACTCCAGAATTGTACAGGCAGAGGTTTAGGGATCGCACCAAGAAACCTGGTACCACTTATGTAGAATATGTGACTTTTTTTTCCAGAGCGCTAGATGGTTAGGTGAAGGGTAGCAAAGTGAATGATTACCAAGGGCTGTTTGATTTGATTGCATGGGAGCACTTGTCTGATAATTGTTTTCCTGAGCTACGCCAGCACCTGATTGATAGCAAGCTGACTAACCCTAGGAAGCTTGCTGAGGAGGCGGACCGCTGGATGAGCACCAGGGTCCACAAGGGTCCCATGGGAGGCCCCGCCAAAGGTGTTCAGGGTCCCCAGCAGAAGAGTGGGGGGGACAAGGGTAAACAGAGGGAGTTCTACAGAGAGCCCCAAAGTAATTCCCAGGGGAACCAAGGGAAAGGTTCTCAGCCACCCCCACACCCACCCCCGAAGCAGACCGGGGCCCCGACAGGTAACCCTGTTCAAAGAGGGCCCCCCAGATGTTACAAGTGTAACAACCTGGGGCACTATTCCATGGATCCCAAGTGCCCCCTGTATGGTAAACCAGCACCCTCTGGTGCTCCACCCCCCAAGCAGGTGGCTAGTGTAGCCTTTGGGAGGGAGGTAGATGTCCATGGGGAGGGGGTTCCCGTACAGATGACCCTAGTCTCCTTAGGAGACAGTGAGATGCTCCCTGAGGCCCAACTGCCCCCAATACTCAAAAGTATGGGCAGTGGGTGACCATAAATGGCCGAAGGGTGGGGGCTCTTAGAGATACAGGAGCCAGTGTGACTGCTGTCAAGCAACGCCTGGTGTCTCAAGAGCAGGTTGTCCCACACGCATTCTGCCGTGTTGTCAACGCCGACAACACAGAGAGTCAGTGTCCAATGGCTCAGGTTCCCTTTGAGTGGGGGGGGGGGTCTCTGGTACTCTGCAAGTGGCTGTGAGAGAGGCCATGCCTGTTGATGGTCTCCTAGGTAACGATTTGGAGAGCTCCCCTTGGGAAAAGGTGGAGAAGACAACTCACCTGCGGATGGTGGGTTTACCTGATTGGGCGTGCGTGACCACCCGGTCGATGGCAGCCAGTAGGGGTGTTGAAGGGACCCTCGAGCCTGAGGGAGAGGCCCAGGAACCGGCCTTAGGGAGAGGGCGCAGGAGGCACGGGAATCCGGCTCCTGAAGTTCCCACGGCCCAGGAGGAAGCAGACCTTGAGGGGGATGCCCTGGAGGCTACCGGGGAACAGATAGCCGAACTGGGGGACCTGCCAGAGCTGACCCATTGGCAGCAAGAAGGAGGCCCCACCAGGGAGGAATTCTGCAGGGAGCAGAAGGAGTGCCCCTCTCTAGTGGGTATGCGGCAGCAGGCTGCAGCCCAGGCCAATGGTGATCAGTCCGGTACTCACTTGATCTACTGGGAGAACGACCTCCTGTACTCAGAGCCTAAGGTTGCTGAACCTGGGTCAGCCCGTGCGCTGGTGGTACCCCAGAAGTTCAGAGCCTTCCTACTGGGGCTGGCTCACGACGTTCCAATAGCAGGGCATTTGGGGCAGGACAAGACCTTTGAAAGGCTTGTCACCCACTTTTATTGGCCTCAAATGCGCAGGAGTTCTGACACTCACTGCAGGACATGCCAGACTTGCCAGGCAAGTGGTAAGAGTGGAAGAAAGCTGAGAGCTCCACTCCAACCTTTCCCTGTGGTCAGTACTTCATTCCAGCGAGTGGGGATTGACATTGTGGGGCCACTGGACCCCAAGACAGCCATGGGCAACAGGTTTATCCTGGTCTTGGTGGACCATGCCAACCGGTACCCTGAAGCCATCCCTCTGAGGACAGTGACGGCCCCCGTGGAGGGACGGGCACTGATGGGAATTTTCTCGCGAGTAGGATTCCCTCTAGAGGTGGTGTCTGACAGGGGGACCAATTTCATATCGAAATATATGAAATCCCTTTGGCAAGAGTGTGGTGTGACATACAAGTTCACTACCCCTTACCATCCCCAAGGAAACGGGTTGGTTGAGAGATTCAACCGAACCCTGAAGGGCATGAATATGGGCCTTGAGGAGCCCATGAGGCGTAAGTGGGACATCCTCTTACCATGCCTTCTCTTTGCGTACCGTGAGGTGCCACAGAAGTCTCTGGGGTTCAGACCATTTGAGCTCCTGTATGTCCACCCAGTGCGAGGACCTCTTAGTCTGGTCAAGGAAGGCTGGGAGCAATCTCCCAGGAAACCTCCCCAGAATGTATACAGTTACATGTTGGCCTTTCGGAACCAGACTAGGCGTTTCAGGCAACTTGCTAAGGCAAACCTGGAAGCCAGCCAAGAGGAGATGAAGCGGTGGTACGACCAGAATGCCACTCTGGTTGAGCTTCAACCTGGTCAAAAGGTATGGGTCCTGGCCCCTGTGGAGCCTTGTGCACTCCAGGACAAATGGACAGGACCCTTTGAGATTGTGGAGCGCAAGAGTTCTGTCACCTACTTGGTGGACTTGCAGTCTCCTAGGAACCCCTTAAGGGTCCTACATGTCAATCGATTGAAGCCCCACTTGAAGAGGTCCGAAGTGGGCATGCTCTTGGCAACCGATGATGGGACGGAGGAGGAGTCTGAGCCTCTTCCTGACCTCTTGGTAGCCTCAGAGCAGGACGGGTCAGTGGATGGAGTTAACCTCTCACCCACCCTGACCCCTGAGCAACAGGATGACTGCCGCCACCTGCTGGGGCAGTTTCCTGACCTGTTCTCCCTGGTTCCTGGTATCACAGATTAGTGCGTCCATGATGTGGATACAGGAGACAGCTTACCTGTGACGCACAAAGCTTACAGGGTAACTGACCGGGTCAGAGCCTGCATCAAAGAGAAGGTCTCAAAGATGCTTGCTCTAGGGGTGGTTGAGTCCTCCAGCACTCCTTGGGCCAGCCCAGTGGTCTTGGTCCCAAAGGCTGCCTCCCCGGGTGCCACACCCGAACTCCGGTTCTGTGTGGACTACAGAGGACTCAATTCAGTCACGAAAACTGACGCGCACCCCATCCCCAGAGCTGATGAGCTCATCGATCGGTTAGGGGCTGCACGGTACCTCAGCACATTTGATTTAACGTCTGGGTACTGGCAGATCGCCTTGACTGATGGGGCCAAAGAGAGGTCCGCATTCTCCATACCAGATGGGCATTTCCAGTTCCGAGTTATGCCATTTGGGATGAAGAATGCCCCTGCCACCTTCCAGAGGTTGGTCAACCAGGTGTTGGCTGGGCTGTCCGAGTTCAGCGCAGCATACCTGGATGACATCGCGGTGTTCAGTGGCACATGGGAAGAACACCTGTGACATCTCTGGGAAGTGTTGATGGCACTGCGCAAGGCAGGCCTCACGATCAAGGCAAGCAAGTGTCAGATCGGGCAGGGTTCCGTGGTGTACTTGGGACACCAAGTAGGAAGCGGCCAGGTGGCACCCCTACAACCCAAGATTGAAACCATCCTGGCTTGGGAGCCCCCAAAGACCCAGACAGAGGTGAGGGCCTTTTTAGGACTCACAGGGTACTACAGGAGGTTTGTCAAGGGGTATGGCAGCATCGTTGCTCCCTTGACAGAGCTGACTTCGAAAAGCAGCCCAGAAAAGTGATATGGACTGACACCTGTCAGAAGGCCTTTGACACCCTGAAAACTGCCATGTGCACGGCGCCCGTGCTCTTGGCTCCTGACTTCTCCAAAGAGTTCCTGGTGCAGACAGATGCATCAGAGCATGGTGTAGGGGCTGTTCTCTCACAGATCACTGAGGAGGGCTTTGACCAACCCGTATCCTTTATTAGTAGAAGGTTACTTCCCCGGGAACAAAAGTGGAGTGCGATTGAGCGAGAAGCATTTGCTGTGGTCTGGGCATTGAAGAAGCTAAGACCCTACTTGTTTGGGTCTCACCTCCGGGTTCAAACAGACCACAAGCCCCTCAGATGGTTGATGCAGATGAGGGGTGAGAATCCTAAGTTGTTGAGGTGGTCCATTTCCCTACAGGGGATGGATTCCATGGTGGAACATCGCACCGGTACAGACCACGCCAACGCTGATGGTCTTTCAAGATTTTTCCGCCTTAGTGATAAAGAACTCCCTGGGGTAGGGTAGTTCTCCAGACATTTCAGCTGGAGGGGACACATGTTAGACCTGGCACCATTGGCGTGGGTCACCCTTCCATTTTTGTCTGTGCCTCAATGTATTTTTGTGCTGGTGTTAGCTGCTCAGGGCACTGTGCCACTGCCATCCAGTGCCACAGTGCAAGTGCTCCCTATGGTAAAATGTGTTATGTGAATTGACTTCCATGTTTGGCTTATTTGGTTTACTATCAGTCCCTAGTAGAGTGCACCAGGGGTGCCAAGGGCTTGTAAATACAAATGCTGCTGGTGGGCTTGCAGCACTGGTTGTGCCACCCACAGAAGCAGCGGGGTAAAATGTGTCTAAGGTCTGCCATTGCAGAACCTGCATGCAGTCTGGTACTGTCATGCTGACTGGGCAAGTGTCCCCACTTGCCAGTCCCTAAACCTTCCCATACCTTCATGTTAGTTACCCCTATGGTAGGCCCTAGGGCAGGGTGCATTGTAAGGATAAGGTAGGACATGCCCTAAGGTGTGTGGCATGTCCTAATAGTGAATTACAGCCATTTTCGTTTTTCACTATTGCAAGGCTACCTGCTCTCCATTGGCCAGAATGGGCTGCTAGATTATAACACTCTATAATCCTAGCAGGCTCAGGAAGCATGGTAGAAATTCATGTTTAGTATGCCTGAACTCAGGATAATAAAATACATCTTTTAGTAAAGGTTATTTTAATATCCTGGGTTTGCAAATGCTACTTAGTTAGCCTTTGTGTGCCTAACCATTTCAGTCCGCCTCTGGAGGGGAGGGCTATCTTCTTTGTGTGTAGCTTGAGTGACAGGGCTGGGAAGTTCCAGGAGACAGGCTGGGGCTGCCAGGTGGTGAATAGGAAGATTACACCAGGATGGGTGGGAGGAGTGCACCTTGACTCTGAATAGGGCAGTGCTCTGCCTCCACAATGCTGGCTCCACCCCCTGGGGAGCGTCTGATGTCTCTGCCCTGCATGCTGAAAGAAGAAGCCAGAGTCCCAACAACAAAGTGCTCCTCACTGAAAAGAACTGGACTGGGATTATGCAAAGGCCCCCCTGGCCTGTAAAGACAAAAGAAACTTAGTATAAATGTAGGAGCCCTGCTCCTAAGAAATCAGATCCTGATTGAACCACGAAGGAACTCTGCCTGACCAGAAGGACCTGGAAGAAGCTGAAGGAGGAGTAACTTTCCCTGACCTGGGGGTTTGGCCTGCAGTTGGTGCCTTGCTGATGAAGGAGAGGAAAAGACTGAAAGAGACTTTGCACTTTGTTTTTCAACTATCTCCAAGGGCTTGGAAGAAGAGCTTGCCCCCTGAACTGAGTCCCAGGACCATTGGACTCATCTGCCTTCCAAAATTGAGTTGCCTGGACGATCTGTGCTTGTTTCCCGCTGGATTTGGCCCCAGTACGCCTCGTACTACATCCGCCGTGAAGCCATGTCTTTGCCGCCCGGCACCGTATGTCTACGCTGATCCAAAAGCGTTAGTACGCACCGTATCCCTCCCGGCTGCATTGCACCCAACCTTCCCCGTCGATTCGAGACGTACATCACTGGCTGCCGAACCCTGTACGCCGGACCCAAGCTCCATCGTCCCGCAGGTACGGTCCGTACGCTGCTAACATACTGCACTGTGCCGTACTCAGAGCCGAGAAGCCGCAGTATGCTGATCCTCCTTGTACGCTGTTCAGCGCCGAGAAGTGTCGCCGCCGATCCGCACCGAAGGTACGGCCCGAACGCCGACGCCACGGACTCTGCAAGCTGATCCGGATCATCCGCACGTATCCCTGAAGGTCCCGTACCAACGCCGCATCCCGACGCCGCGACCGGACCAGACCGAGTACGCTGCCGAACTACGACCCGGACCCATCAACTTGTCTCGCACTGTCCGTCGCGGACCTCACGAACTTAAGGTACTTTGTTCTGTTCGCACCGCAGTATGCATGTTACAGACCCCGGAGTCCGCACCGATTGTTTGACTCGTACTTTCCTTTTTTTTAATGCGGACGAGTCTTACACCCCGGTACGAACCGTACAGAGCCTGAAAAGAAGCAGAATTGAGTTACAAGAAGCCTATTTTTGCATTGTAAGCCTTTTTGCAAGAACATTGAACTTTAAAATAATACTGTGGTCATTTTAATCGTTATTCTGGTCTTGTGCTAAGCCTTATATAAAGAAACCTATTTTTGATATAACCTTGACTGGTGTCCATTTGTGGTGTGTCATTGCATTACTGTATGTGTTCACAAATGCTTAACCTATGACGCCCTGAGAATAGTCTTGACTGCTTGCGCCACACTACCTAAAGGGTGAGCAGGGGTTATTTAAAAGGGTGATCCCCTTATCCTGACTTGGAATTGAGAGTCCCTGCT